>NC_136471.1:8837725-9437725 GCF_902686455.1 Sciurus vulgaris | reverse complement strand
AGTTTTGCTGTTCACATTTAAATTCATGGTTTGGTCAAAATTATTGTCTTTGATTTGAAATAAAGATCGCGTTCATTTTTATTACATTGATAAACATTTACCTCATCAGTATTTATTGAAGAGTCTCTCTTTCCTAGGTGATGTGCAATGCCTCTTCTCTCACAATTCAAGTTTCCAAATATTTGTGACTCTGTTCTAGTCTTTTTTTTCTATACCACACTGCTCTTTTTGGCTGTTCTCATACTAATACCATACATTTTTTTTCATCAACATAGCTTCCTACAAATTTGTGAAACCTGGTAAGGTAACCCCTTTTCATACCTCAGATTCTACTTCATGACAGAGTTGGTTATGCTAGGACTTTTGACTACTCATATACATTTTAAAATGGACTTCTCAAGTACCACAGTAAAATATGCTGATTCTAACAAGAATTTCCTCATCTTTATTCATCAGTTTGAGGGAAAGTTGTATTTTTATAATGCAGAGTCTTCTACTCCATGAATGTGGCATCTCTCTCCATTTCTTTAGATTTTTCTAATGACTTTCATTAAAATTGTACAATTTTTCCTTATATATTTTATATTTTGGAGTAAGACTTATTCCTGGGTAATTACTAATAGTTAATGCTTTTATAACTGGTATCATTTCTCTTATATTGTCTAACTGTGCATTGTTGCTAAATAGAAATAGATTTTTGTGTTTTGGATATGCATTCCAACATCTTTTTTATTCTAATAATTTATTTTTCTTTTCTTAATTGGTGCATTATCATTATGCACAATAATTGAATTCATTATGCCATATTCTTATGTGCACATAACTATTTAGTCAATCTCATTTCCCTTTACCTTTCCCCTTTCCTCCTCACTCCCCTGAACTGCTTGCTCTGCTCTAGTGATGTTATTATTATTATTATATTATTTTATTAGTGCTTCATAATTACATATAAAAGTGGTAGATTTTGTTCCCCAGTATTTCCCCACATTCTCCCCTGTGTATTCCCTCTAGGTCTCCTTCCTCTACTGTACTGATCTCTCTTTTATTTTCATGAGATCCTTCTTTATATTGCCTTTTATTCCATTTTTTCTCTGTATATTTCATACATGGTAGAAAACAAATGATCCTTGACCTTGTGAGTTTAGCTTATTTCGCTTAACATAATTTTCTTAAGTTCCACCTTCATTCATAAATTATATAATTTCATTTTTTTATGACTGCCTAACACTCCACTGTGTGTATATGCCATATTTTCTTTATGCATCCATTTGATGATGGATACCTAGGCTGATTCCATAACTTGACTATTGTGTAATTCTAAAAATTTATTTGCATACATTTTTACATTTTTAAATAATTGCTTTTCATATGCACATAATGAGCAGTATCTTTCTAATCTTTCATTTATATGTTCATCTATTTTTGACTCACTGTACTGACTTACATATTCAGCATAGTATTGAACAGAAGTAGTGGCAGTGCAAAACTTTTGGTCAGTCCAAGTTTTAAGTAGAAAACTTTCATTACATCACCAGTAAGTATGGGTTTGTTGTGAATTCTTATAGTCACATTTAACAGGATAATAAAGATTTATTTTATTTTTACTTTGCTAAAGTTTTATTTTCTTTTTTAAAATAGTGACTAAAGGTCAAATTTATCAAACATTTTGTTCTCCTCCTATTGATGGTCACATTATTTTTCTCTTTAATAAGTAGCCATAGTAAATTAATTGATTTCCTAATATGAAGCTATCCTAAATATTACTGAGATAAATATTCAATTTAAAACATTCTTTTTCTTTTAATATGTAATTTTGTCATATTAAAACACTGCTTCATTTTTTTACTAATTTTTTTGCTAATGATTGCTATAGTTTGGAACTAGAATGTCCTCCAAATTCATGTGGTAAAGGCTTAGTCCCAGTGGTGCATTACTGGAAGTTGGTGAGAACTTTAAGAGGTGGGTCCAGTGGGAGGAACTTAGGTCACTGGGGCCGTGCTTTTACAAAGGAAAAGAGTCCAGAGGCTGTGGCACAGTCTTCCTCTTCATTTCTTCATTGTCATCTATTCCTCCTCCTCCTCCTCCACCTCCTCCTCCTCCTTCTCCTTCTCCTTCTCCTCCTCTTCCTCCCTCCCTCCCTCCCTCCCTCCCTCCCTTCCTTCCTTCCTTCCTTCCTTCCTTCCTTCCTCCTCCTCCTGCTCCTCCTCCTCGTGTTCTCCTACTGGATATCAGGGGGTAGCAGGATCCTGTACCCCCTTCCACATTTTGTTTCCTCGTTGCCATGTGGTGTACTGTTTTGCTCTGCAATTCCCTTCTGCCATTCTGTGATGCCTTGCCACAGACCTAAATGCAACAGGACCAACCCAATCATGGATTGAAATCAACAAACTTTTGAGCCAAAATGAACCTTTTCTCTTTATAAGTGAATTATCTCTGGTATGTGTTATAGCAATGGAAAGTTGACAAACACAATGAACATGGAATCTATATGAGATTTTCATCACATAATGTTCATTATTGCATTGTCCTTATGTTAGTTCGGTTTTAAATTTGTGCTAGTAACATTAAATGAGTTCAGCATTATTTCTGTAACAACTTAGGGAGTTTTCTGAGATTTAAAATTCATCTATGGATCTTTGGAAGAAGGGTTGATACAGTGAAGGCTGATACACATATGCAGGAACTTCTCTATGATATTTGTTTAGAAGAGCCATTGACCTTTAATTGAAATGACTGTTTTTTTTTATTTCCAGAAGCTTAGTTGTTCTTTTATCAGTATTCCTAGTTCATTTTTAAATGTTTTGTTCTTTTATTATATTTTCTACTCATTTCTTTATATCTTTATTTTAAACATGCCCATTTTATGGTCCTCATGCTGGTATTTTATTTTCTGAAGTTCTTGAAACTGTAATCTTGCTATTTCTGATATTAGCAGACTCTTATTTTGTATTCTTTCATTATGGTTTTGGAAATTTGGGTTACAAATTCATTCTCAACTTGGCAATCTCATAATGTTCAAGTTGACATAATGAATGTCCCTCCTAAGAGATCTTGCTTCTGCACATACCAGCTGGTAAGTATTTTTATATCTATTTCTCAACTTGGGGATTTTTATGCTTTTTGATATGCTTTTTTGATAACTGGCTTACCCTGAAAAACCACTGAGTGTAGGCTACAAACATCAGGAACCTATCTCACCCCTGCAAAACTCAGTAGGGTCTGATAAGCTTTTTTCATCATCTTCTTGTGCCTTTGCCAGTACATTTTTGCTATTCCTCTATTCTTTTTATATAGAGTCCTGTCAGCTTCAAGACTCATATGCAACTTTACTGAGGATACTAGTCACTGGTCAGGCACGCAAACCCCCACAGCTAATGGCCATCAAGCTCCTCTTTAGTCCTCTCTTTGCCTTTGACCCGGAGGGGAATGCCTTACTACTTCTAAGCTCCACTGTAACTTTAAAAGGATATTGGCTAAATTTCTGTGCATTTTTCTGTGTAAGGATTTTCACGTTCTCTAATGCATATCTTAAAGTGACAGAGAGATTCCTCAAAGTATTTCTTAAAATGTTTCTAAACATCAGGAAAAATAAACATATTAAAGGAACACACATACCTATTATTACCTTATATACTCTTCCCTTGAGCATTTTATGACCTGTGTCAGTAGAGAAAGGTAAAGAGAAGATTACAGAGAACTTCCTGATTCTACAGTTTTCTGAAATGCCAAATTTTGGGGTAATATGTCTTGAACCCCATCAGTATTCTGAACTGACTTTAAATGTAACACAGGATTTATTAGAAATACTTGATGTAAAAATGCAGTCAGTGTACTATAGTGAAACATTCATGTCCATTTTTATAGCAGCACAATTCACTAAGTCCAAGTTTCACAACCAACCAAGGTGTCCATCAACAAAAGAGTGGATACAGGAAATTTGGTATATATACACATTGGAGTTTTACTCAGCCATAAAGAAGAATAAAACTATGGCATTTTCAGGGAAATGTAAGAAACTGAAGAGTATCATGCTAGAGTAAAATGAGGGAGAAAATGATCTCACACAAATGAAAATCAGTAGAATAGATAAAGGGGATCCAGAGGAGGTACGATGGGAAGGAAGAGTGATATGAGGGAATGAAACAGAATTATGTGTCATGCAAATATGAATACATCATGATGAATCCCATTATGATGCAGGTCACAAGATGGTCTATTGAGTGTTATCCTCCTTATACCCAGAGAAGGGAACATCCTTAACTGTAAAGACATCAGGATTACATAGAAGAATCTGAACAAGCATGCCTGGTCAATTCTCCCTGATTTATTTCTGTTGAATTATATTTCTCCACAACCATTTCCTTCTTCATCACACCTAAGTATAAAAATACACATTTCTAAATGTTCCAATGTCAGATGAAACTTACTGTAAATAAATCTGTTTTTCTCTTTTTAATTCTTTTGTTACAGAGTCTTCAACCATGAACCTGGCATGAGAGGGAAAGATTTTTTCCTTCTACAGTATTTACCATTATCTTATAACATTTCTTAATTACTATTATTATCTACTCAGTAGAGATGCTTGCATCATTTCCTCATTCAGAAACAACTTTTTTTTTGTCTCAAGCCATATATAGTAGTTCTCAGATATCTAGAAAACACTTTAGATACTCATTAATGTTATTTGAATTCACTCTGGGAGAATCATTCCTGAAATTTGTTGGTTGGTAGTGAGTAACATCTGTGTTTTATTTCTCATTAGCATGTTCTTGACATTTAAAATATTTCACAAATTATGAACCTCCTGATGTTTTACTGCTTTTTGACAAAATTTGATTTCCCATAATTGTCCTTGAGTCAGTTAATACCACACCTTTTTAAAGTGATGTGTTCAGTATCCCTATCATAAAAACGTTGTGTGTGTATGGTAAGTTAGAAGAACAGGGAATGAGATACAAGTTGGGAATAACAGGAAAACTTATGACTATATATAATGTCAGGGATTTTTTTGTTCTTTTGCATATATTTTATCTTTTGATTTCTATAACAATTTTGTGAAGCAAAAGTTACTCTAATTTTAGTTTTTGATGTTACAGGGATAGAATCCAGAGGTGCTTCAACACTGAGGCACATCCCCAGTCCTATTTTATACTTTTTACTTTGACAAAGGGTCTTGCTAAGTTGCTAGGGCTTTGCTAATTTGCTGAGCCTGGCTTTGATCTTGGTGATCCTTCTGACTCAGCTTCCCAAGTTGCTTGGATTACAAGTGTGCATTACTGTGCCTGGCAAAAGTTACTCACATTTTATGGATGATGAAAACAAGACCCAGATGACTAACCCTAGTTCATACGTTTGGGGTTTGGAGTTGTTTGTTTATTTGCATAGTTTTTGTTTATTCATTTGTTTTGTCATGGTAGGAGGGAACCCAGGGATTTGCACAAACCAGGCAGGCATTCTACCATTGAACTACACCCCTATCCTTTAATCCACAGTTTTAGTAAGTACTGTTTTTCCTCTCTCTCTGTCTCTGACTGCAGTGTTTTACTGAGTTTTGTTCCAATGACTCAGAGTTACCCTCATTTCTACCAAACACTAGACACAAAGCACTCATACCATACTCCTTACTAAATATATATAGTTCATCAACCAACCATTTTATGTAGGAAGGGATTGGAAATGGTTGATGATACTTTATGCCAGTTTTTACCTTTGAAGGCAGAGCTCACACTAGTGTTCAGATAATTCATTGAGATTCAATGAGTTAAGTATTCTAAAATATTTTCTATTTCCTGAAAAATGTATATTTGCTAAAATGAAACAAACATATTGTTTTAGTTTTGAAGGTTATTGTATTAAAATATCACATGGCTTAATACAATAGAAAATTATTTTCTCATAGACCTATAAATTAAAAGTCTGTAATCAAGATACAAACTGGGCTATAATCCCCATGAAGGCTCTAACAATCTGTAAATGTAGAAAAATAGAGAGACTTGCTGAAATTTAAATACGTGGTAAGTATGGTGAGAAAGACTTCAATCTGAACAAGACAGGAGAAAAGTAGGATTATTATAAGTAGGAATGTTTTGGATATGAGTTAATTTTCTCTTCTCGATTGCAAGCTAGTTGAGGACATGGGTGCAGTACTAAAATTTACATTTTCTATAACATTTAACATTATTTTTTATCATTAAGCATAAATTTATAATACCTGGCCATTAATGAACACTCAGTTTACATGCTTGTTGATTAACTTTATAAGCACTTATAAATCTCATATATATATATATAATATATAACATAGAGTAAAATATGCACTATTTCATTTATTTATTTATTTATTTATTTATTTATTTATTTGGGTAAGAGTGGAATATGGTTTTAATACTTTCCCTTCTCATCACAACTGTTCTCCTCACTTGATGGTCATTAAGATAGCTTCCTATAAAAACTGCCTCCCAAAAAGAAAAACGATTCTAAGTTTGATGGATTGGAGTCACAATATAGAACGGAAATGATAATGTGGATATGCAAACTAAAACATCTCATAGCCTGCAGTAGATTCAACTGCTTATTTATGAATCCCTGCAAAGTGGGGTCCATAATGAAATTGCTGCTAGATCCTTAGTCATAACATCTATCACAGAAGGTGATGGTATGAGAATAAATGATAAATTGTTAAGGTCAAGTTACAATCAATATGCAAACAATCAATATAGGAATGTGTGACTTATGCACACCAACAGCAATAGATATAAATATTATAGATTCACTCTTTTTTTCCTCTCTGTGGAGAGACCATCTTTTAGATTAATCACATAAACAATTTGTAATAGGGTCATATCTGATTTTATTTATTTAGACACAAAAGTAGTACAAGCAAATTACTTTCATGAAAGGAAAAATATTTGACTTTTTCTCTCAGTCATTATGAGTACCTAAATTTAGCATTTGGAAATGTCTGATAACTCAGAATTATATACAATTACATTATAAATTATGCTTTTTCACATACTTTTCATAATATTTCTCCTGTGAATTCTTTCCCTATCTCCTAGCACCCATTTGGTCTATCAGCTCTTTTTTCAGGAGCATTCTAAATGGTCTCCTCTCTATTTATTCATTTCTGAACCATGTTACATCCCTGAATGCATACTTGGTATGTATCATCTTTTCAGGTCTCATGTGAAAACTGGTCTAATGATTTAATTTGACTGATGTGTTTTCCCAGGTAATATTTTTAAGTTTGGAATGTTTGAAAGATAATATATCCTAATTTGTTTCCTAACCAGCTATAAATCATAGGAATTTCAGAAAAGGTAGAAGGGATGCCCATAACTATGGACATTATTGAAAGGTAATTTGGGGAAAATAAAATTGTGGATGTGTAGGTAATGGCCTAGTTTACTATATGCTTCTTTAGTCTAGAGCTTACCAATAAATGGTCCTTAACCAGATCACATCTAGTTTATATCTCAACTCTCTCATTTATTATCTGAATGACTAAGCAAATTTTTAATATCTCTGTGCTTCAATCACTTCATATATAAAAATGGAGATAATCCCAATTTAATGGAGTTGTGAAGCTTAAAAAGATAAAAAAAATAGACCATTGGAAACATCTCAAGGATCCATCATCAGATGAATGGATGAAGAAAATGTATTATGTACACAGAATTAAGTCTTATAAAAGAAGGAAATGTTGCCATTTATAATAACATGGATGAATCTGGAGGACATTGTGGTGAGTGAAATAAGCCAGAAAGACAAATACTAACATGAATTCATTTTATGAGGTATCTATAATAGTCAGATATAGAAAAAGAGAATACAGTATTGATTAGGAACCAGGTGAGGAACAAATGGGATTTTGCTATTTAAAGATGAAAAATTCATTGTTTATCTACTCACACAACCCTCTGATACAACATGTGGGCATTCGGCCCATACCAACCAATTCTCCAATTCACAGTGAACAATTCAACATCTTAGATTTTAAATTATTTCTGATACTAATTGTCCATATTTGGTGCAGACCCCACAAGTTAAGATCTCAGTCCCACAAGACTGCCCTGACTTCAGTTTCTAGTCTCAAGTCTGTGTCTACCACAATTCTGACTGACTCACTATATGTTGGGCGTTTTCACATACCCTCCTTTGTTTTAATACTTTACTAGAATGCTCCCCCAAAACAATAACAACAACAAAAATCACCTAAGTAAACATCTACTTATATTTACTGGCTTATTATAAAGGATATAACTTAGTAACAGTCAAGTCAAAGAAATGGATAAGGTAAGGTATTGGGATTAGAGGGGACTGAGCTTTCATTCCCTTTCTAGGCATGACAACCTCAAAGTACCTCTGTATTCACCAACCTGAAATTATGCAAAGTGCATCTTTTAAGGATTTTTATGCAAATAGGCATGAATGATTATTGACTGAATTTCTTTCCTCTTCCCTCTCTGGTGGATGAAGGATGAGACTGAAAGTTCCAAGCAATTGATCATGCTTGGTCTTTCTGGTAACTCAGCCCCCATTCAGGTGCCAACAACAGTCATGACATGATAACAATAGAAACCCTATCATCCAGGAAATCCAATAAGTTAGGAGTCCTATATCAGGAAATGAACAAAAGATAACTCAGAAATATACACAAAAAATAACTCTAGAACCTGTCATTAATGATTTTAGGGGTAGCAATAACTTAAGACAGAAGGGAAATATATATTATTTATTATTTTATATTGTTAGGTGGGCATAATGATATATCCTGGATGAATAAATTTTGAAGATATAACAGTGCTTATAGTTAGTAATACCATATTGTATCCTTCAAAATTCACTAAGGGGCTAGAGTTGTGGCTCAGTAGTAGAGCACTTGCCTCACAAGTGTGGGGCACTGGGTTCAATCCTCAGCACATCAATAAATAAAATAAATAAAAATAAAGGTATTGTGTCCATCTACAACTATTTTTTTAAATTTATTGAGACTAGACTTCATGTTCAGATGTCTTACTATGAAAATACCCGCAAACAAATCAAAAGAAAAAGGGACACAAAGAAACATTAGGAGGTTAGGAGGCATTATATACATCTTTTACTTTAGTAGTGGTAATGGTATAATGAGTGTTTGCATATATTCAAACTTATCAAATTGTACACATTGATATGTGTACTTCCTTATATATTGATTATGTCTCACTATAACTGTTACAAAGTAAAATATAAAATAAATTATCAGCTTGCAGTCTACTTAACTGTGATAAAGTATCTTCATCTGTCTGAACATCAATGGGTTGAAAATGAAATGACTGGTGTCTATATCTATATTGACATGTTATTATAATGACCAAATTTATGTTCCTCCAGGTAGTAAAATTGCTTATACATGATACTGATACAATTCAATAAATAATTCCAGAGCACCTACCATAGGTTCATATAAAGCATTTATCAAATGATCTTACCCTTGTTCAGAAAATATTAGTCATTTGGTCATGATTATTTCTAGGATATACTGCACCTCTGCTCCTACCTATGCTGACATGTGGTTAAAATACCAGAGTCACCATTAATGAGCAGGTCTCCTGGAGCTCACTTGTTTTAGCAACTTTCTGTGGAAATTAATTTACCCCTGAGAAGTTGTTCACAAAGGGAAATGACTCAGCTTTAGAAGTTATTTTGCGGAAAGGTAGTCAATAGGCCATTGAGGAAGTGTTTTTTCCTGCTTTATAGAAATCCATTATAAATCTACACAGGTTATTGAGTATCCATAAGTGTGTTGTTTGCAACAAATCCATGTCAGAGAGAAGCTGATATTTTCTTAGTGACTTGAATGTTAATGCATGACATATGCCCAGTTCCTACATCTCTTTTCTTTCCAAGATTTGTTGCTATTTTTAATAAGACCTTAGATTAAAAGACATGAAACTTTTAAAATAAGTTTCCCCGCATGGTCACCTGCCTTTAAACTACAAAGAAATAAGGAATAAAGAAAAGAAGGAAGGAAGGAAGGAAGGAAGGAAGGAAGGAAGGAAGGAAGGAAGGAAGGAAGGAAGGAAGGAAGGAAGGAAGGAAGGATGGAAGGAAGGAAGGGGAAGGGAGGGAAAAGAAAGACCGTTCCTTACATGTTTAAAATACCAAACTACATAAATGACATTAGAGCCTTCATTAAATCCTGGTTGTCAGAATGATGCATTTGTTACAAGCTGGGGAAAAACTTGATCTACTCTGGGTTTGTTGTACTAGGTGTTCAGTTTTATCATTACTACAACTTTCAAGAAACATCTGAAATTTTATTTTTAGATTCCCAGTGATGCAATTTTAACTGCTATGTATTGGGGTATTCTGTATGAAGATTGTGGATTGGAGAATCAACTAATTCCTTCTCTACTGAGTAGCTAGCCACATTTGCTACAGATATCTCCCCATTAGAGCCTGTGCTCAAGAATGAAAACAGGTATAATATGAGTTAATGAAAAACAAAATGAAATAAAGCACATTAACTAAAATTCACTCACTGTGTTTCAAAATTTAAAAATACATAATTTCTGGTTTAACAGCTCCTTAAGGAGGATCCATAATCTAACTAATATATTTTCCAATTTGAAGATCCACAATGGATGACTGAAACCATGGATATGTAACTGAAAGCTCAGTCCTTGTCCCTGATACCAAATCAATAAGGAGGACACTGTTTTGAGAAAAAGGAAAAAATAGCTTTATTGCTTTGCTAGCAAAGGAGAAGCACAGGGGACTCCTGTCCCAAAGGCTGTGATTCTGCCCATCAGCAGGAACAGGGGGATTTTAAAGAAGGCTACATTCCATGTGATTTTAAAGAAGGCTACATTCCATGTGTTCCCTGTGGACTGTGATTCACTTGTTAATTTGGAAGAGGGAGAAGAGGAGAAAACAGGTTCATTTTAAGATAAGCCTCAGTGGCAAAGCAGCAAGGGCAATATTAAAAGCATAAAAATGAACCACTGTTACAGATAAACCTTAACTCTATAATTTATTGCCTTCACCATCCTAATTAAGAACTTATGCACCATAACTGTAACTTTTGGAGTTTGAGGTACTAAAATAAAACCACTATGCATTTATTTTCTGTTCTTCACATTTTCAGGGAGAGATGTGTTACTTTAGATCTTAGCAATCTTGGTATGCAATTTTAAGCTAAGAACTTTCATTTTTTTCACTTAATAGCTTCTCTTCTGCATATCTTAATTGCTAGCAGTACTACTTCTCTGCTTTGGTGTCATTGTTAAGTAATCAAAACATTACTTGGACACAAGCACTGAAAAACTATAACAATTGATGTGATAATTGGGGAGAAGACTACCAAATGGCTAATAGAGGGATAGCGTATACAGTGTGGATATGTTAGACAAAGTGGTAGTTCATGTCCAAAGTGTGAAAGAATGGGATGCTATTCAGAATGGCATGCAATTTAAAACTTATCAACTATTTATTTCTGGAATTTCCCATTTAATGTTTTTGGCTGTGGAAAGTGAAAATTCAAATAAGGGGGAAATACTGTATATGCACAAATAATCTATCATCTCTCTATTCATTTTCATTCAAATGATCTAAAAACACAAACAGTAGTACAATAGTGTCAAAACCCAACCAAATTATAGTGGCATATCCCTTTCTTTTAGGAAGGGGTTGGTGGAAGGAAGGATTAACTGAAGTAAGGCAAGAGACTGAATAATAAAAACAATCTAACCAAATGCTGCAACATTTATTAAATGCAAGGCTATGAGAAGAGTGATCTCAAAAGGCAATAAAAGTTAAGGGAACACCAGTTTGAAATGAAATTGACGACACTGGAACTGGACCTTAAAGCATGAGTAAAATTGGGACACAGAGATAAATGTTAAAAATACACAGACTTCTTTGCTATAAAGGGAACCATACAGAGTCTTATAACTGACATACATCCTTGGTTAAATCATGTTTTTAAATAAGTGTGCAAAAAGCATAGCATAGAGGTTATATTATTAGACTTTGCAGTTAAGTATGCTAAAGTTGAAATCTCAATTGTACCACATAGGAAACAGACAGATGCATGTGGTGGGAACATGAGATTAAAGTAATAATTCTGTAAAATTGGCCCATTCTGCAGACCCCTGCATACTTTCTTTTCCATGAATAAATTTACCTGCAGCGCTGTGTTGCCTAAGTGAACAGAATATGTCACATTCCTTAGCAAACTACTTGCTATCTGCAGGAGAAATGCAGGCTCAAAACAATGTTAAGAGGAACTCAAGTTACCCTGAAGGGGGACACATTTGTGTGCATTTTAATAGACTAGATCCTGAAACTCAGGCAGATAAGAATAATTCTTCCTAAGCATAAGGTCTCTAAAAATTTATAGTTAAGAATACAATTAGAACTGGTCAGCATGGACCAAGGCGACATACATTTGTCATGGCAGTAGGGACTTGAAATTCTGATATCACCCTGTTATCAGTCAAAAGTCAAAAGTTGGACCTTGGCAGGACTCTCTGGAAACTTCTCTGGGATCCCTGATAAAACTGGAGTGCAGGAGAGGCATGCTGGCCCTTTCCTCCCTGACAGAAGTCACTTTTTCCCTTGGGGATCCCAGAGCAGTTTCCAGAGAGTCCTGCCAAGGTCCAACTTTTTGTCAGATATCATGTTAAATTATGACACTATTTTCTTGCATCTATTGAAATTATGCTCTGGTCACCAATAATCCTTTCATGAGGTGATTCCCATTTATTATAGATTTTCTGTTCTTATACATTTTTGGTATTCCTAACATAAACCTTATTTAATAATGCTCTAATACTTTTTAATTACATATTCCACATGGTTAAACTAATAATTTGTTTAGAATTTCATCATCTCTTGTTCCATCCTTGGCCAGTTTTGAGTTCAATATTATTCTCACCCCATAAATGACTCAGAAAGTGTTTTCTCATTTTCTAATATCTCAAAAGACTTATATAAGAATGGGTCATCTATTTCTTTAAAATAATGTATAAATTACATGTTTTAGGCTGAGGACTTTGCCTTAATGAAGTAGTTCCGAAAAGAGAAGATAAGCAGTTTTCCTTCCTAGCAGATATTTGGCAATGGCTGCAGACACATTTGGTGTCACTACTAGGGGTTGCGATTGCTACTGGCATTTAGTTGGTGGGGCCAGGAATGCTACTGAACATTCTACAATGCATAGGACAGCTGCCCACAGGGGACTTTCTAGTCCAAAATTTTAAAAAGTTGAATGATGGGGAAAACCTTGGTTAAAAGAAACAGAGATTTGTGATTGCAATTCCAGTTTATTTATTTTGGGGTATGTGTAAATTTTACCTTTTTTGTGCAAAGTTTATATTTATTTATTTATTTATTTATTTATTTATTTATTTATTCTGTGCTGGAGCCAAAACCAGGACTTTACAAATACTAGGTAAGAACTCTATCACTGCACTATATCACCAGCCATTTTAACGTATCTTTCAATTATTTTGATAGGAGTTGTTCTAAATATTGTTTATTTTCATTCTCCCATATTTTAGGTGATTAATCATTTGCATTTGAAATTTTGTTTTTATCTTCCAAAACTTTTGTGTAAGAAGTCCAATGGGCTTGGTTTATCTTTCTAATATTTTCAGTGGATCAGCATTTATCCTAGCTAATCATCTCTACTTCCTTCTATTTTGGTTTATTATATTTCCATTTTGTAAAAATTGAGGTTCTTTCCCCCTGTATACATACATGAATTTGAAATTCTAGAAAGGACAAAATCATAGGGATAGGAAGTTAGATCAGTGGGTTTCTTTGGTTGTTCCTATCAGAGGATAGGCAGAAGAGATTGACTAAATGTGTCATAATTGAACTTTATGGGGTGATAGAAACATTCATATCATCTATCTGGTAACAATTTCTTCTCTCCATATTTGTTCAAAATGTATCAAATATCACATTTAAAATTGGTTTTCCAATTACAATTCAAGAAACATGTTTTAAAAATAAAACAAGAGACTTCCATACCTATGAGCAGTCCCAGAGAGCTGGGCCCAGCACAGAGTCACTGAGCAAGACTTCCACATCAGGTAAGCATGCCCAGAGACCCAGGCCCACACCAACTGGGCCCCAGCCTGAAGTCTAGTGCCCAAGCTGTGGTTGAACATCTGTTATCTCGTGGAGGTGCCTCTGCCCAATAGTAGGGATTATACCCCACCTTGAGACCCCCATTCCTACAGGGGAAGCATCCTTTTTAAAAAAATGGACAAAATAAAACGTTGATTCTTTGAAAAAAATAAACAAAAGTGATAAACCTTTACCCACATTAATGAAGAGGAGAGAGAAAACTCAAATTAGTCAAATTCAGGATGAAAAGGAAATATAACAGGCACAATTGAAATACAAAACAAAATTAGAAGCTATTTTGAAAATCTATACTCCAAGAAAATAGAAAATCTTGAAGACATCAACAGGTTTCTAGATACATATGAATTACCTAAACTGAACCAGGAGGACATACACAAATTAAATAGATCAATTTCAAGCAATGAAATAGAAGAGGTCATCAAAAGTCTACCAACAAAGAAAAGTCCAGGACCAGATGGGTTCTCAGCTGAGTTCTACAAAACCTTTAAAGAAGAGCTCATTCCAATGC
Source organism: Sciurus vulgaris (assembly GCF_902686455.1). Taxonomy (NCBI): domain Eukaryota; kingdom Metazoa; phylum Chordata; class Mammalia; order Rodentia; family Sciuridae; genus Sciurus; species Sciurus vulgaris. The sequence goes on along the minus strand of NC_136471.1, from coordinate 9,423,078 downwards.
TCCTCCAAGTATTCCATGAAATAGAAGAGGAGGAAACCCTCCCAAACTCATTCTATGAAGCCAATATCACCCCGATACCTAAACCAGAAAGAGAGAAATCAAGGAAAGAAAATTTCAGACCAATATCCTTAAAGAACATCGATGCAAAAATTTTTAACAAAATTTTAGCAAATAACATATAAAGACATATTAAAAAGATAGTGCAACATGATCAAATCAGTTTCAACCCAGGGATGCAAGTTTGGTTCAACGTCCAGAAATCAATAAATGTAATTCACCATATCAACAGACTTAAAGTTAAGAATCACATGGTTATTTCAATAGATGCAGAAAAAGCATTTGATAAAATACAGCATCCCTTCATGCTCAAAACACTAGAAAAAATAGGGATAGTGGGAACATTCCTTAACATTGTAAAGGCCATGTATGCTAAGCCCATGACAAATATCATTGTAAATGGTGAAAAACTGAACGCATTCCCTATAAAAACTGGAACAAGGCAGAGATGCCCTCTTTCACCACTTCTATTCAGCATCATCCTTGAAATCTAGCCACAGTAATTAGACAGACCAAAGAAATTAAAGGGAACCAAATAGAAAAAGAAGAACTCAAACTATCACTATTGCTGATGACATGATTCTATATTTAGAGGAGTTGAAAAATTCCACCACAAAACTTTTAGAACTCATAAATGAATTTAGTAAAGTAGCAGGATACAAAATCAATATGCTCATAAATTAATGCATTTTTATACATAAGTGACGAATCCTCCAAAAGAGAATTTAGGAAAACTACCCCATTCACAACAGTCTCAAAAAAAAAAAAAAAAAAAAAAAAAAACTTGGGAATCAATCTCACAAAAGAGGTGAAAGACCTCTACAATGAGAATTACAGAACACTAAAGAAAGAAATTAAAGAAAACCTTAGAAAATGGAAAGATCTCCCATGTTCTTGAATACACAGAATTAATATTGTCAAAATGGCCATACTACCAAAAGTGCTATATAGATTCAATGCAATTCCAATTAAAATCCCAATTGTGTACCTTACAGAAATAGAGCAAGCAATTATGAAATTCATCTGGAAGAATAAGAAACCCAGAATAGCTAAAGCAATCCTCAGTAGAAAGAGCGAAGCAGGGGGTATCGCAATACCAGATCTTCAACTCTATTACAAAGCAATAGTAACAAAAACGGCATGGTATTGGTACCAAAATAGACAGGTACATCAATGGTACAGAACACAGGACATGGACACAAACCCAAATAAATACAATTTTCTCATACTAGACAAAGGTACCAAAAACATACAATGGAGAATGACAGCCTCTTCAACAAATGGTGCTGGGAAAACAGGAAATCCATATGCAACAGAATGAAACTAAAACCCTCTCTCTTACCCTGCAAAAAACTCAACTCAAAATGGATCAAGGACCTCAGAATCAGACCAGAGACCCTTCATCTTATAGAAGAAAATGTAGTTCCAAATCTTCAACATGTCAGCTTAGGATTAGACTTCCTTAACAGGACTCCCATAGCACAAGAAATAAAAGCAAGAATCAACAACTGGGATAGATTCAAACTAAAAAGCTTTCTCTCAGCAAAGGAAACTATCAGCAATGCGAAGAAACAGCCTACAGAGTGGGAGAATATCTTTGCCACTCATACTTCAGATAGAGCGAAAATCTCCATAATCTATAAAGAACACAAAAAACTTTACACCATGAATACAAATAGCCCAATCAATAAATGGGCTAAGGAAATGAACAGACACTTAACAGAGGATCTACAAGTAATCAACAGATATATGAAAAAATGTTCAACATCTCTAGTAATAAGAGAAATGCATATCAAAACTACCCAAAATTCCATCTCACCCCAATTAGAATGGTGATTATGAAGAACACAAGCAACAATAGGTGTTGGAGAGGATGTGGGGATAAAGGTACACTTATACATTGCTGGTGGGGTTGCAAAGTAGTGCAGCCACTTTGGAAAGCAATGTGGAAATTCCTTAGAAAACTTGGAATGGAACCACCATTTGACTCAGGTATCCTACACCTTGGCCTATTCCCAAAGGACTTAAAATAAGCATGCTATTGTAATGCAGCCAAATCTATGTTCATAGCTGCCCAATTCACAGTAGCTAGATTGTGTAACCAACCTAGATGCCCTTCAACTGATAAATGGATAAGGAATCTGTGGTATATACACAAAATGGAATATTACTAAGTCACGAAGAAGAATAAAATTATGGCACTTGCCAGCAAATGGATGAAGTTGGAGTATATCATCCTAAGTGAGATAAACCAATCCCAAAAAATCAAAGTCTGAATGATCTCTCTGATAAGTGGATGATTATACATAATGGGGGCGGGGTGTGAGGGCAGCAAGAATGGAGCAAGAATGGATTGTATAAAGAAAAAAAGAGGGGTGGGAGGGATGGGGGGAAGGAAAAATAACAGAATGAAACAAACATCATTACCCTATGTACATGTATGATTACACAAATGGTACAACTCTACTTCATACAATCAGAGAAACAAATTGTACCCCACGTGTGTAGAATGAATCGAATTGTCTGTAAAATTAAAAAAAAATTAATTAAAAAAAATAGAGCAAGAGATGTAGTTCCCCTTTTTTCCGGCAGTACTGTGGATTGAACACAGAGCCTTGTGCATGTGAGGCAAACACTCTACCAACCAAGCTATATCCCAAGCTCCTATGCATCAAAATAGAGCAAAAGAAGGATCTTATATTCTTTCTGACATGGAAACTCAAACCTATCTATACTCTTGAAAAATATATCAGACATGAATCTCATCAAGCCTTTGGACAAAGCTGCCAATTTGAAGAAAATAAAAGACAAGGGAATATATTAAAATGAATTAAGAGTATAGAAACTGGTATTCCAAGATGATGGACAAATAGTACCCAGTGATTCCAATTCTTCCAGGAACTACAATACCAGTCTATGCTGACCCTAGGGACAGGAAGGGTGAGATCTCTATGGACAGATACCAGAATCTGAAGAATATTAATCTTTTCAATGACAGGTGTTTTTTTTTTTTTTTTAATTTCATTGGTGTTGTCTTCTGTGTTGAATAGTTTGTGTTCCCCCATTATTGATATTGCATACTTTAATATACTTTTATTTATTGAAACGTTAATTAGATATATTCTCAATAAGTGTTTTATTCTTTCTCATTTTTATTCTCTTTTATTGCTCTTTCTTGTCTCACTTTTTCTTCTGTAACTCTTCCCTCTTACACCTACTTTTGCTTCATTTTCATTCTGCATTCTTGTCATGACCTATAACTTAATGTAAATTTTATTTTCTTTAATATCAAATTTTTGGTCTATTCTAGAGTATTACTTTCTTTTTCACTTTTTGTTTGGTGAGGTTACAGAGAACATTTCGATAAGGTCTTATGCTTTGTTAGTACATGAATTGCCCTAAAGTGGTCATTATCTCCTCTCAAAACAGTGCTAGAGTTTGATCATTCCTCTTTCATCAAGTGGACTCTGTGTTCTGATGTTGAGATATATCCCCAGCCTGAGGCATAGAGCAAAGAAAAACAGTTCACCAAAACAACCCTCACACCTCACACACAAGTGTAAGAGATATGCATCCAAGTAGATAAACAAATCTCAATGTAGAAGCACCAATATATGAGGAAACAATAAAATAAGACATGTTGAAAAGTTCATAACTCTACAGTAACAGATCCCAGATAAAATGATATGCAGGAAATGTCAAAGCATTTTTAAACTTAATGGCTAAAATGATTAATGAATTAAAGAACTAGGAAATGAACTAAGGGAAGAAATATAAGACATGAAAGAGAATTTCAATAAGGAGATAGAATATCTAAAAAAGAACTAAACAGAAGTTGTGAAAATGAAAAAATTGGTTTTCAAGATGGCGGCCTAGAGGGTGGCTGCATTTCATGTTGCTCCAGGACTCAGGATTCAAAGGAGGAGAAATTGAGAGACTTGGGACCAACTCAAAGCAGCCGGAGAGTCTCTCCCATTGGGGAGGCACCCTGGAACTTTGTGAAGTAGAGCTGCCGGCGAGACGCCCCTCCCCCCGCTGGAGCAGTGAACTCGGACAACTGGGAGCATCGTAGAGGAGGCCGTTCAGCACAGTGCTGGGACTCGGAGCCACCACTGGGGCTCGGGAGGCTGCCTAGGGGAGGAGCGGCGAGGAGAGCTGTGTGGACTCAGAACACCGGGGCCTGCCCTGAGGAGGAGGAGGAGCATGGCCACTTGGATTCGGAGTGACTACACCAGAGCTACAGGCAGTTGCCAGAGGAGAAGCTGTGCGGCGAGCTGTTTGGAGTTAGAGCGACTGCTTCTGAACACCGGGGCCTGCGCTGAGGACGACGAGGAAGAGGAGCGCGGCCGCTTGGATTCAGAGTGACTGCACCAGAGCTACAGGCAGTTGCCAGAGGAGAAGCTGCGCAGCGAGCTGTTTGGACTTAGAGCGACCGCTTCTGAACCCCGGGGCCTGCCCTGAGGACGAGGAGGAGGAGGAGTGGGGCCTCTTGGATTCGGAGTGACTGCACCAGAGCTACAGGTGGTTGCCAGAGGAGGGGCTGCGTGGCAAGATGTTTGGACTCAGACCACTTCTGAACACCGGGGCCTGCCCAGAGGAGTAGGAGGAGGAGGAGGAGGAGCACGGCAGGGTGTTTGGACTCGCAGTGACTGCATTGGAGCTCCAGGCGGCTGCTCAGAGGAGAAGGCGAGTGGTGAGTTGTTTGGACTTAAAGCGACCACTCCTGAACACAGGGGGGCTGCCTGGAGGAGAAGCGCGATGGGTCGCTTGGTCTCCAGTGGCCGCACCAGAGCTCCGGGCGGCTGCCCAGAGGACACGTGCAGCGGGTCACGTGGATTCAGAGCCACTCAGAGTGACCGCTCCTGAACACCCGGGGGGTTACCTGGAGGAGGAGGAGGAACAGGGAGGATCATTTTGACTGGGAATGATTGATTGCCCCGGGCTACGGGTGGTCGGTGGGAGGAGGAGGCACTCAGTGAGTAGCTTGGACTCCTAGTGACCGCACCGGAATACTGGGTGGCTGTCTGGAGGAAGAGGCTTGTGGCGGGTCTCTGGGACTCAGAGCGATTATACGGGGCCACAGGTGGCTGCTCAGAGGAGGGACCCCATAGCCAGGTGATTAGGTGCAGAGCAGGGTCCCAGGATCTAGGAGGCTTCTTGGTGGAAGAGCCGCACAGAGACAGGGTTGGGGGCAGAGCGAAGGTTCCAGGACTGCGGGCAAATTCTCTGAGGAGGTGCAGACTAAGGAGATTCATCTGCGAAGGGTGAGGCTCCCAGGCCCAGGAGGTAGGGCTGGGCCCCTGGGAACTTTGCAGAGGAAGGCAGCCCAGCCCAGGCGGTAGCTGTAAATTGAAGGAAACCTCTAGGAGGGAATTCACAAGCGAGACCTTCCCACCAGGTGAGTCTTCCCTGCCGGGTGAGGTTTCCCCACAAGGACGGTAAAACCAGAGACACAGGCCCAAACAGGTCTTGCCTCAGCCCGCAGCCTAGTTCCCCTTTGGATGACCATTGGTCAACAAGTGGAGGCACCTCTGCCCACTAGCAGGGAATATACTCCACCTGAAGGCCACCACTAATAGAGAGGCAGATTCCTTGTGGAGCACCGCATTATCAACTTCCTCCAAGACATCAGCCTACTGAAGGCTAAGAGGGGATATATATAGAAATCTTCAAGGACATTGTAAGTCAATAGAGGAAATCTGCAATATCTCAGCGGTCCACTGATACCTGAACAATATGAGAAAACAAGGAAAGAAAATGCTGCAAACAAATCTAGATGTTACATCAATAAAACCCAATGACAGCATGGCAGAAGAAATGACAGAAAAGGAGTTCAGATTGTACATAATTAAAATGATCAGGGAAGCAAATGATGAGATGAAAGAGCAAATGCAGGCATTGAATGATCGCACCAATCGACAGTTAAAAGAGCAAATACAGGAAGCAAAAGATCATTTCAAGAAAGAGTTAGAGATATTGAAAAAAAACCAAACAGAAATACTTGACATGAAGGAAACAATAAACCAAATTAAGAACTCCATAGAAAGCATAACCAATAGGATAGAACACCTGGAAGACAGAACCTCAGACATTGAAGACAAAATATTTAACCTTGAAAACAAAGTTGAACAAACAGAGAAGATGGTAAGAAATCATGAACAGAATCTACAAGAACTATGGGATATCATGAAAAGGCCAAATTTAAGAATTATTGGAATTGAGGAAGGCTTAGAGAAACAAACCAAAGGAATGAACAATCTATTCAAAGAAATAATATCAGAAAATTTCCCAAATCTGAAGAATGAAATGGAAAATCAAGTTCAAGAGGCTTATAGGACTCCAAATACACAAAATTACAACAGACCCACACCAAGGCATATGATAATGAAAATGCCTAACATACAAAATAAAGACAGAATTATAAAGGCTGTGAGAGAAAAGAACCAAATTACATTCAGGGGGAAACCAATACGGATATCAGCAGATTTTTCAATCCAGACCCTAAAAGCTAGAAGGGCCTGGAACAACATTTTTCAAGCCCTGAGAGAAAATGGATGCCAACCAAGAATCTTATACCAGCAAAACTTACCTTCAAATTTGACGATGAAATAAAATCCTTCCATGATAAACAAAAGCTAAAAGAATTTACAAAAAGAAAGCCAGCATTACAGAACATTCTCAGCAAAATATTCCATGAGGAAGAGATGAAAAACAAAGAAGCAAATCAGCAAAGGGAGGAATTATCCTAAAGGAATTGTCAAATAGAGGAGGAGCTAAGTTGTGTCAAACAAATAAATAAATAAAATTTTAAAAATGAACCAAATGACCGGGAAACCAAATCATATCTCAATAATAACCCTGAATGTTAATGGCCTGAATTCATCAATCAAAAGACATAGACTGGCAGATTGGATTAAAAAGAAAGATCCAACAATATGTTGCCTGCAAGAGACTCACCTCATAGAAAAAGATACCCATAGACTAAAGGTGAAAGGATGGGGAAAAACATACCACGCACATGGACTCAGCAAAAAAGCTGGAGTATCCATCCTCATTTCAGAAAATGTGGACTTCAAGCCAAAGTTAGTCAGAAGGGATAAAGAAGGTCATTTCATACTGCTTAAGGGAAGCATAAATCAGCAAGATATAACAATCATAAACATCTATGCCCCAAACAGTGGCTCATCCATGTATGTCAAACAAATCCTTCTCAATTTCAGAAACCAAATAGATCATAACACAATAATACTAGGGGATTTTAACATGCCTCTCTCACCACTGGACAGATCTTCCAGACAAAAATTGAACAAAGAAACCATAGATCTCAATAACACAATCAATAATTTAGACTTAACGGACATTTATAGAATATACCATCCAACCAAGAGTGAATACACTTTCTTCTCAGCAGCACATGGATCCTTCTCTAAAATAGACCATATATTATGCCACAAAGCTAATGTTAGCAAATACAAGAAGATAGAGACACTACCATGTATTCTATCAGATCATAATGGATTGAAGTTAGAAATAAATGAAAGAGTAAAACACAGAAACTATTCCAACATCTGGAGATTAAACAATATGCTATTATATGATGAATGGATAACAGAAGATATTAGGAAGGAAATTAAAAAGTTCTTAGAGGTAAATGAGAACAAAGAAACATCATATCAAAATCTCTGGGACACTACGAAAGCAGTACTTAGAGGGAAATTTATTTCATGGAGTGCATTTAATAAAAGAAGTAAAACTCAACAAATAAACGACCTAACACTACAGCTCAAAGCCCTAGAAAAAGAACAACAGACCAGCACCAAAAATAGTAGAAGACAGGAAATATTTAAACTCAGAACTGAAGTCAATGACTTTGAAACAAAAGAAACAACACAAAAAATTGACAAAATAAATAGCTGGTTCTTCGAAAAAAATAAACAAAATTGATAAACATTTAGCCACACTAACAAAGAGAAGACGAGAGAAAACCCAAATCACTAAAATTCGGAATGAACAAGGAAATATCACAACAGACAAGACTGAAATACAAAACATAATTAGAAGCTATTTTGAAAATCTATACTCCAACAAAGCAGAAAACCGCGAAGACATCAACAGGTTTCTAGAGACATATGAATTGCCTAAACTGAACGAGGAGGACATACACAATTTAAATAGACCAATTTCAAGTACTGAAATAGAAGAAGTAATCAAAAGCCTACCAACAAAGAAAACTCCGGGACCAGATGGGTTCTCAGCCGAGTTCTACAAAACCTTTAAAGAAGAGCTCATTCCAATACTTCTCAAAGTATTCCATAAAATAGAAGAGGAGGGAACCCTCCCAAACTCATTCTATTAAGCCAATATTACCCTGATACTTAAACCAGACAGAGACTCATCAAGGAAAGAATATTTCAGACCAATATCCTTAATGAACATCGACGCAAAAATTCTCAACAGAATTTTAGCAAATTGCATACAAAAACATATTAAAAAGATAGTGCACCATGATCAAGTGGGTTTTATCCCAGGGATGTAAGGTTGGTTCAACATCAGGAAATCAATAAATGTCATTCACCATATCAATAGACTTAAAGTCAAGAATCACATGATTATTTCAATAGATGCAGAAAAAGCATTTGATAAAACACAGCACCCCTTCATGCTCAAAACACTAGAAAAAATAGGGATAGTGGGAACATTCCTTAACATTGTAAAGGCCATTTATGCTAAGCCCATGGCTAAGATCACTCTAAATGGTGAAAAACTGAAAGCATTCCCCCTAAAAACTGGAACATGGCAGGGATGCCCTCTTTCACCACTTCTATTCAACATCATTCTTGAGACTCTAGCCAGGGCAATTAGACAAACCAAAGAAATTAAAGGAATACGAATTGGAAAAGAAGAACTCAAACTATCCCTGTTCGCTGATGACATGATTATATATTTAGAGGAACCTGGAAATTCCACCAGAAAACTTTTAGAACCCATAAGTGAATTCAGTAAAGTAGCAGGTTACAAGATCAATGCTCATAAATCTAATGCATTTTTATACATAAGTGATGAATCTTCAGAAAGAGAAATTAGGAAAACTACCCCATTCACAATAGCCTCGAAAAAAATAAAATACTTGGGAATCAATCTCACAAAAGAGGTGAAAGACCTCTACAATGAGAACTATACAACACTAAAGAAAGAAATTAAAGAACACCTTAGAAGATGGAAAGATCTTCCATGTTCTTGGATAGGAAGAATTAATATTGTCAAAATGGCCATACTACCTAAAGTGCTATACAAATTCAATGCAATTCCAATTAAAATCCCAATGACGTACCTTACAGAAATAGAGCAGGCAATTATGAAATTCATCTGGAAGAATAAGAAACCCAGAATAGCTAAAGCAATCCTTAGCAGGAAGAGTGAAACAGGGGGTATTGCAATACCAGATCTTCAACTCTACTACAGAGCAATAGTAACAAAACAGCATGGTATTGGTACCAAAATAGACAGGTAGATCAATGGTACAGAATAGAGGACACGGACACAAACCGAAATAAATACAATTTTCTCATACTAGACAAAGGGGCCAAAATATGCAATGGAGAAAAGATAGCCTCTTCAACAAATGGTGCTGGGAGAATTAGAAATCCATATGCAACAGAATGAAACTAAACCCATATCTCTCACCATGCATGAAACTAAACTCATAATGGATTAAGGACCTCGGAATCAGACCAGAGACCCTGCAGATTACAGAAGAAAAAGTAGGTCCAGGTCTTCAACATGTCGGCTTAGGACCAGACTTCCTTAACTGGACTCCCATAGCACAAAAAATAAAAGCAAGAATCAATAACTGGGATAGATTCAAACTAAAAAGCTTTCTCAGCAAAGGAAACTATCAGCAATGCGAAGAAAGAGCCTACAGAGTGGAAGAATATCTTTGCCAATCATACTTCAGATAGAGCACTAATCTCCAGAATCTATAAAGTACTCAAAAAACTCTACTCCAAGAATTCAAATAATCCAGTCGACAAATGGGCTAAGGAAATGAATAGACACTTCACAGAAGAAGATCTAAAAGCAATCAACAAACATATGGAAAAATGCTCAACATCTCTAGTAATAAGAGAAATGCAAATCAAAACTACCCTAAGATTCCATCTCACCCCAATTAGAATGGCGATTATCAAGAATACGAGCAACAACAGGTGCTGGCGAGGATGTGGGGAGAAAGGTACACTCATACATTGCTGGTGGGACTGCAAATTAGTGCAGCCACTCTGGAAAGCAGTGTGGAGATTCCTTAGAAAACTTGGAATGGACCCTCCATTTGACCCATCTATCCCACTCCTTGGCCTATACCCAAAGGACTTAAAATCAGCATACTACAGAGATACAGCCACATCAATGTTCATAGCTGCTCAATTCACAATAGCCGGACTGTGGAACCAACCTAGATGCCCTTCAATTGATGAGTGGATAAAGAAGCTGTTGTATATATATATATAATGGAATATTACTCAGCCATAAAGAATGATAAAATTATGGCATTTTCAGGCAAATGGATGAAATTGGAGAATTTCATGCTAAGTGAGATAAGCCAGTCTCAAAAAGCCAAAGGAAGAATGATATCGCTAATAAGTGGATGATGACACATAATGGGGGAAGGGAAGGGTTAGTGTTAGGGTTAGAGTTAGGGTTAGGGAGGGGGGCAAGTATGGAGGAAAGAAGCTCTGTATAGAAGGAAAAGAGGGGTGGGAGGGGTCGGGGGAAGGGAAAAAATAACAGAATGAGTCAAACAACATTGCTCTATGTAAATTTGTGATTGCACAAATGGTATGCCTTTACTCCATGTACAAACAGTGAAACAACATGTGTCCCATTTGTTTACAATAAAATTAAAAAAGTGAAAAAAATCAATAAATTAAATAAAAATTAAATCAAGAGTCTCACCAATGGACTAGATAAAGCAAAAGAAACACCAGGCCTTCTGGACAATATGGAAAATTTGAAACATTTAAGTAATAATAAAGAAAAATAATAAACTATAAATAGAATGTAAAAGATTACTGGTATAACTTCTAAAGATCTAACTTAAACTTATAAGTCTTGAGGAAGGACAGGAGATACAATGTAATGGCACCAAAATGTATTCACTGAAATAATAGAAGAAAATTTCCCTAATCCTGGAAAAGAGATTCATGTACAGGAAATGTAGGAATTTAGAAATTCAAATAGATAGAACAAGAAAAGAACCTCTCCACAACTTATTATATTTTGAAATGCCAAAAATATAGAACAATGAAAGAATTGTGAAATCTGCATGAAAGAAGCACCAAGCCACTTTTAAAGGTCAATCCATCAGAAAAACAGCAGATTTCTCAGTAGAAACTCTAAAGACTATCAGGACACGAAATGATTTCAAGACCTGAAAGATAATAATTGCCAACCTATATTACTATATCCAGCAAATCTGTTATTCAGAATTGAAGAAGAAATAAAGATCTTACAAGATGAGCATAAACTAAAAGTAATTCATGGCCACTAAACAGTATTGCAGAGGATGTTTAAGGAATCATACACACAGAAGAGGAAATAAAGATAACAAAGAGTATGGAAAAGAATAGATATCATTAGTTAAATAGATAAGCAAATGAAAATTAGCAATGATTCAGACATTAGAAATAAAACAAAATAACAGAAAGTAATACATGCCTCTAAATAATACAAATGAATTTAAGTTGTCTTAATTATCCAAGTAAAATACACTGAAAGGCAGATTGGATTAAGAAACAATACTAAAGTATATGTTACCTCCAAGAAATACGCTTCACAGTCAAAGATATTCACAGACTGAATGTGAAAGAATGGAAAATATTATCTCATGCAAATGGAACTCAAAAGCAAGCAGGAATATGTAATTTGATATCTGACAAAGCAGACTTCAAGTCAAAATCAGTCAGAAGAGTCAAAGTAGATTATTGCATAGTGGTAAAACAAACAATACAACAAGAAAATATAATGATTGCAAATATTTATGCCTTGAATATTGGTTCACCTAATTTCATAAAACAAATCTTAGTCCAAGAAATGCCTCACCGAAATTATAGAGGGATTTTAATACATCACTCATATGAACAGATGGATCTTCCAGACAAAATCAACAAAATACAACAGATTTAACCTGTATTATAGATCAAATGGACTTAAGAAATATATAGAATATTTCATCAACTTCACCTGACTACATTTTTTCAGTCACTCATGAAATTTTCTCTAAAATTGATCATATATTATGACACAAAACAAATGCAAACAATTTTGAAACAATGTTTTCTATCTTTTCAGAACAAAATTGGATTGAATTAGAAATCAACAGCTAGAAAAGTACAGAAGCTATATAATTAATTGAACAATACACTTTTGAATGATAAGTGGCTCACTGTAGAAATGAGGGGAGGATTAAAGTTTTCTTAGAATAAAAAGAAAATGGAAATACAAAATACTGGAATCTATGGGACAAAACAAATGCAATACTAAGAGAAAAATGTATAGCTTATGAGTACCTACATAAAAAATCAGAGATGTCTCAAATAAATAATCTGATGGTCTTAGAAAACCAGAACAAACCAATCCCCAGCCTAGTAGAATGAAAGACATAAAAGACTTCAGAGCTAAATTTAATGAAATAGAGAATAAAAAATACAGAGGATCAATGAGACAAAGAGTTGTTTATTTTAAAAGATAAAAATTATCATAAACCCTTAGGCAAACTGAAGAAAAGACAGAAGACACAAATTAATAAAATTGGAGAAGAAATGGGGACATTAAATCTGACAGCAATGAAAACTAGAGGATCGTTAGGAATTATTTTGAAAATGTTTCAATAAATTGAAAATCCTGAAGAATTTAATAATTATATAGTCATATTAAACCTGAGAAAACTAAAGCAAGAGGAAGTAGGAATCTTAATCAAACCATAACTATCAATGACATTGTAGCAATAATAAAAGTCTTCAAAAAGAAAAGCCCAGGAACTGACAGATTCACAACTGAATTTTTCTGTATCTTTAAAGAAGAACCAAAATCAATTTTCCCCAAATTATTCCATGAATCTGAAAAGGAGGGAATGTTTCCAAATTAATTCTTTGAAGCAAGTATCACCTGGACACCCAAACTGAATAAAGACACATCAAGAAAATTACAGACCAATATCCTTGATGCACACAGATGCAAAAATCCTTAATAAAATATTTGAAACCAAAATATGTATTTGAAACCCAAATTCAACAAGACAACAACAGTACCATATACCATGGGCAATGTGGTTTCATTCCAGGGACTCAAATATGTTTTAGCATATGCAAGTCAATAAATGTAATACTTTACATAAGTATAGCCAAAGACATAATCATATGATTACATTAATAGATGCAGAAAAAGCCTTTGGCAAAATTTAAAAATATTTTAAAATAACCATAGAATCTAGGGATAGAAATAACTTATCTTAACAAAATAAAGGCTCTATATGACAATCCCAAAGTCAATATAATACTGAATGGGCAAAATCTAAAAATCTAAAAGCGTTTCCCTTTGAATAAGGAACAAGTCAAGGGTGTTCACTCTCATCATTCCTGTTCAATATATTGCTTTAAATTTTAACCAAATCAATTGTACAAGATAAAATAAATAAAAGGGATATAAGTAGGAGGGGAAAATTAATTATCTTAATTGCAGATTATGGACATTTATAGTTAAAATACATTAAATGTTCTAACAGAAGACTTCTAGAACTGATAAATTCAGCAAAGTTGCAGGATAAAAACTCAACATAAAAAATCAATACATTTTCCATACAATAATAGTGTGTTGAGAAATAAATCAGGGAAAACTATTCCATTTAAAATAACTTCAAATAAAGTAAAATACCTAAGAAAAAATCTAACCAAGAAGGCAAAAGACTTCTACAAGTAAATTTATTAAACACCAAAAAAAGAAAATGAAGAACACACTAGAAGATGGAAAGATATCCCATGTTCATGGACCTGCAGAATTAATATTGTTTAAATGACTATATTACCTAAACCAATCTATAGATTCAATGAAATTCCATAAAAATGTTAATGACATTCTTCAGGAAACTAGAAACAAAACCCTAAAATTAATATGAAAGAATAGAAGACCCAGAACAGCCAAAGCTATCTTGAGAATAAAGATCACTCCTACAGACATAGTATCAAACTTCAAATTATATGAAAAAGCCATACTAAAAATGAAGGAAGGAAGAGAGGAAGGAAGAGAGGAAGAGAAGAAGGAAGGAAGGAAGGAAGGAAGAAAGGAAGGAAGGAAGGAAGGAAGGAAGGAAGGAAGGAAGGAAGGAAGGAAGGAAAGAAGGAAGAAGGAAAGAAAGAAGGAAGAAGGAAGGAAGGAAACAGTATGTTACTGTTATAAAAACTGACATACAGAACAATAGAATAGAAAACACTGAGAAAAAAAAAACACATATACCTAGCGTCACCTGATTCTTGGTAAAGGGACCAAGAACATATGATGGAAAACTTACAACCTTTTTAGTGAATGTTTCTGGAGAAATTGGATATCCTTATGTAGAAGAATAAAAATAGATTGTTTTCTCTCACCCTATACAAAAATTGATGTGAAATGGATAAAAGACCTAGGTATAAGATGAGAAATTACAATTAGTAGAAGAAAACAGGGGAATCATTTCAACATACAAGTAGATGCAATGTCTTACTCAATAGGACTCCTTATAACTCAGGAAATAATAACCGGAATCAATAAGTGGGATGACTTCAATTTAAAAATCTTCACACTGCAAAGGAAACAATAGAATGAAGGGACAGCCTATGGAATGGGAGAAAATCTTTGGCGGCTGCTTTTCTGACATGGAATTAATATCCAGAATATATAGACAACTCAAAAACCTTAATGCCAAAAAAGAACAAATAACATAGTCAATAAATGGGAAAAAGGAATGAACAGACACTTCTCAAATGTACAAATGACCAATAACTAATATAATGAGAAAATGTTCAACATCTTTAGCCATAAGGGAATTACTTCAGGTGATTGTACATAAATTAATCAATAAAGAAAATGGGATATATATGCACGATGGAGTTGTATTTGACCATAAAGAAAAATTAAATCTTGACATTTACAGGAAAATGAATGGAACTAGAGACCACCATGTTGAGCAAATTAAGCCCAACTCAGAAAGATAAGAATAGCATGTTTTTTCTCATATGTTGATACCAGGAAATACGAAAAAAATGAAACACCATGAATGTAAAAAGGTAGATTATTCATGTAGAGGAAAGGAATCAGGGAAAGGAAGGAAGGGAGGGCAAGGGAAATAATGGACAATGAATTTATTCAATCCATGCTATAAATACATATGAACATGCCACAATGCAATTCACTAATTTGTATGATTAGTATGCACCAATAAAAAAATAAATGTATAGCAAAGGAGTATAGCAAAAAAAACTATCTATTAAAAAAAAAACCCTGAGATTATCACTACAAGACTCCATGCTAATTCAGTCCTTACATAGAAAAATTTTTCAAGCACCTAGTTTGATAAAGAACCCCAAAGGAAATGCTACTTGCTAGATTCAGTTTACATCATCTTTTCATTATTCTATTTTTTCTAATATTCTATAGGTCTTTTCCTAGAACTCATTTAATTTCCTTTTTCCTTCAACAATGGACAATTGGATACAAGACTGAAGGTGCTACAGAATAGAACACAAACCCCCAGGTATCCAGAATAGAAGGCACATCACAGTCCAGCTATATAAGAAACACACTTCATAAGAAAGACAAAACCATAAAGTGGGGCATACAGATGAAAAAGCCTTCGCATTGGTTCTTTCTGGATGAGATTTTTAACACTACAGAGAATATATACACATAGGAAACCACAAGACAAACTAAATATGAGAACACATAACAGAGCCCAATGATTACATTGACATTAGTGGTGGCATGCTCTTCAAACAAGTGAGCTTTAGTATGGCAAAGCCATTAGAGATCTAATATATTCTATTAAGGTTACAAAAATCCCTGCTGAGTGTCAGATTCCCAAGATCCCTCATGGAGCTATGACAGTCATCCAATGGACAGAATACCCTCTTCTCATTTCAGACTCATAGTGCAGACGGTGTCAGATGGCATCATAGAGGGCACAGTACATGGCAATGAAGATGCTGATCTCTGAATCAGCCAATAGTACCATCAAGAGTGACGCATCACACATCCTAGGGAAGAGTTGGACTCAGTGAAGATGATGGAGTTGAGTTTAAATCTGGAGAAAGTAGCTAAAATGTGGTTTAGAATGTAGTGTAGTCACAGATCTAAGAAGGACAATTGCCTGAAGTTAATATGCATTGGAGTTTAGAGGTTTTGCTCAAGAATTGTGAGGGGGATAAGGATCAAATTCTTCAACATGGTCACAGAGAAGCTCTATATATGTTTTATGGGTTGGATATGAGGTGTCTTTCAAATAGCTCATGTGACTATGTAGGAATGTTCAGAGGTGAAATGATTAGATTATGAGAGCTGTAATCTCATCAGTGGATTAATCCATTTGATGGATTAATTTTTTGAATGGATTACTAGGTGGTAAATATAGGCAACTGGAGCATGACTATAGTAAAAATGGTCACTGGGGATGTGCTGTTGGGGATTATATATCTTGTCCCTAACTCCCCCACCACTTTCTCTCCTTCTCTGCATTCAGGCTGCCATAAATTGAGCAGCCTGCTTTTTCCACACCACCATGATAATTTGCCTCATCTCAGGCCTGAAGCAATGGAATCAGCCAACCATGGACTGAACTTCTGAAAATGTGAGCCTAATACATATGTTTGCTCATCTAAGTTGTTCTCATCAGGTATTTTGGCCACAGTGATGAAAAGCCAACTAACACATATGTAGATACAATTTTTATATATTTATATGGTGAAAGTGTGAATGAACATGTCAATCCATTAGCACTAATGAATTCAGTGAGAGTGAAAAAGGAGAATTCAACTTTTTACATGCATTTTTATTACTGACATACTCTGAGTTGAATATCATTTCAGTAATTTAAATACTTATTGAAATTTAAATATTTAAAAACAGAAAAACTGAAAAATACCTAAGATTTTTCTAAATTGTGTTCCTGTAAACCTTGGTGTCTCAAGATGTTAATAGATATTCCACTCAAAAAGTTTACTATATTCAATTATAATGCATTTTATATTTAAAAATTGCTAAAGGAGAGGATTTAAATGTACCTGCCAAAATGAAATGATAAATATTTGAGGTGATAATTCTGCTGATTATCTTGATTTGATCATTCAATGATATATACACATATGGAGAGATCACATTGTACTCTGTAAATGTATACAATTATAATTTGTCAAAACTAAAATTTGAATTTCAAAAATACAAACTATTTTTTAAATGTTTAAGAATTCCTACATAAATTCAATTTTAGCTCATATTTCTCATGTTTTTTAAACTGAATACTTTCTGCACAAAATTTCTAATGACATCTGGCAGCAGTGGTTCAGGGGAATAGAAATTTCTAGTTCATGCAAGCTAGTGAGATAGAATTCTGCACATACTTCCCAAACCTGTGTTCAGACAGATCTTAAAATTAACTTTTCTGGAGTAGATATCTTATAGGAATCAACACTACAAATAAAGAATAATGCCCCAAACTAGTTATTGAATATTTTCAAGCATGCCACAGTCTAGTTGACTCAGTATTTCAGGGGTCACTGGGAAATTTGGCTGAGATGACCTGTTTCCTAATAAAGGTTCAGCCTTGTTGAACCAATAAGCAAATTTTTCAGACCAAAGTCAAAGGTCCTCTCTTTGAGCAGTCTTTTAGCTAGAATTCTCTGAGTGCTCTTCTCTACCAGGCCTCAATCTTAGACTATATTATGGTTTGTGTATGAGGTGTCCCCCAAAACTCTTGTGTTAATGTAAGAATATTCAGAGGTAAAATGATTTGATTGTGACATCTGTAACCTAATCAGTTCAGTGTAGTTGACTGGACTGAGTAGTAACTGTAAGCAGGTGGGGAGTGACTGGAAAAGGAGGGTCACTGGGGGTGTGTTCTAGAAAGGTTCATTTTCCCTGCAACCCCTTCTTTCTCTCTCTGCTTCCTGACCAGCATGAATGATGGAGGAGTGTTCTTCCACTATGCCCATCTACCATAATGTTCTGCCTCACAATGAAGTCAGTCAAATGAGGAATAAATCTCTGAAACTCTGAGCCAAAATAAACTTTCCCTCCTTTAACTTGGGCACTGTGATGAAAAGCTGACTAACATGGGCTGCAAAACCTGTTGACTCTCAAACAATTTTGCCACATTCCTTCCATGCCCATTAAAAGACTTGATCAAACACCAACATACATTCTAACAGTTCATTGGTCCACCCAATTCCCTTAAATTCATATCTGGGAACACTCAAAGCTACCAAAAATGCTAACCATTCACTTTAGTCAACACCTGAAGATAGAGAGTCCCTGTTTCCTGGTATCTGTGGAAGGGAGTGTAGGAGCTTAACTTGGCTAAGCAAGAGTTAACAAACCTGGAGGTGTTTCATGTGAACCAACCTTCCTTCCTGATTTTTGTAAATTTTCATTTCCTTCACTCTGCTGAAACCCCCTCTATTTTCCTTCCCTATTCCCTCATTCTTTGTTTTTGTTTAAAGTGCTCAGTCACCTCCCTCAGTAGAAATTGATGTTCAGTTCACAATGGAACTTGTTCTCTATTGCAATTGTTTATTACCAATAAAAATCAGTCCTTGCTTCTTCAGTGACGAACTTTTTCTTTGACACTAATTTGAAATATAATTCCAGTAAAAGTCATCTTTACTGAGACATAGGCTATGTCTTTATCCTGTCTAAACTATGTTAACAAAGACTGCAGAGCTTTTTTTTTTTCTTTTTTCTTTTTTGTGCTGTTCTGAGGATGGCAAGAAGACTCTGGGTTCCTTCTACCACTGAGCCACATTCCCAGTTCCTAAATTACACTTACTACACCAGAAGAGTGGCTGAAGATCTTTCTAATGTTGTGGTCAAAGAAGTGTATCCTATATGATGCTGATTCTTTGGCATTAGACTTCTTTTATATCCAGGCAAATATCATTCAATTTTCATTTTTGTTTAAAAATTTCTTTATTGGGAATAAAATTATGCACATTTACTAATGACAATGATGTGTGCCTGGTACTGAGCATTTTAAATATAGTAACTCCTGCATTCATCACCCAAACTCTAAGATATGTGTTATTATCTTCATTTTTACTAATGGAAAAAAAAAAAAAAAACTAAGACAAAGACATGTTAAATAACTCCAAAATCACACAACTGGCAACAAGTACAGATGGATGTTGAACTCAGGTAGCTTGCCTCTAGAATTTATGCTCTTATCTACTATTCTTTATCATCTCCTTTTAGGTGTGTTGCTGAAAACTTTTAAACCATCAGATTATTTTTGTATCCTTGTTAATCAATTTCCAATACAAGTGCATTAATATAACCAAGTATGATTTTGGAAATGTCTTTTTTAAATCTCTGATTCTCTCATATGCAGTTTAATAGTGTTGCTCTCATGATTCTTATATATTCTTGATCCATTTTTCCTGTTATCAATATAAAGTGTACCTTTTACTTTTATTATATTTTCACTTTAAGTTCTATTTTATCTGATATAAAATTTCTGTGTAATCTTTCTTTAAACTTATATTGGCTTCATATTTAATTTGTCATCCCTCTGTTTCATTTTTTATGTACACTGTTGCAATGACCTAATCTGTGACATAGGGTGGAGATATGATGAGAAGAGAAAGTATCAGAGTGGCAACCTACATACATGTTATTAGTTCTCCATCCCAGTCAGAGGTATCCACTCCTGGATGTTTTTCCTCTGCTTCTGGTCACCATAACCCTAATGCCATCTGGTTCAACTCTCATGTCTTACAGTAGCAAAGGGGCTGATAGTGATATTTTCATGACAATGTAAAGTGCAAGAAGGGGTAAGGGGTTAAATAGCAAGGTTTGAAATTCCCCCAACTGTTATGGTTTGAATATGAGATGTCCTCTAAAAAGCTCATGTGGCAATGCAGGAACATTCAGAGGTAAAACAATTAGATTATGAGAGCTATAACCTCACTGATGGATTAATCTATTTGATAGATTAATTATATGGATGGAATACTGAGTGATATCTCTGGGCAGGTAGGGTGTGGCTGGAGGAAACAGGTCACTGGGTCTATGTCCTTGGAGGTTTTATCTTATTCCTGACTTCTCATGTTTCCTACCTCTGCTTTCTGGCTGCCACAAACGAAGCAGCTTTCCTTCCCCACAGCTTTCTAGCATGATGTTCTTCTGCCTCATCTTGGACCCAGAGCAATTTAGCCAGCTGACCATGTATTGAACCTCTGAAACTAAGTCAAAATAAACATTTTCTCTTCTAAATTGTTCTTGTTGGGTATTTTTCTCACAGCAGTGAAAAGATGACTAACCTACCAATTTAGCTTATATCTATATTCTCTATGTACACTCATTTTCTAAATGGTTCAATTTTTTTCTCATGATATTAAATCTACCTATTTGCTCATGAATCCCCACTACATGGTTCCAAGTCATATCACAACTTTCCGCTGGTTTCTACACTTCAATATTCAATAAAACTTTATATCCCAAATTTAATTTGTCCATAATATTACCCTACCTACCCACATTCACTCTACCAATCCTATACATTTTTCAATCTCCTATAACTCACTTAATGGTCATTTCATCCTACAAAATACTCAGATACAAATTTTGGAATTTGATTCCACTATTTCTTTCACCCCACAAACATAAAAGATTAGCCAATCTTTTTGCATCTACCTTTAAGAGATATCTGGAAACAACTAAATGCTTACCACTTACTAAAAGCAACATTATGATTCAAACATAATCAAATGACTAGATTATTGAAACAACCTTCAAAGTAGTCTCTCAGCTTCTGCTTGACAGAGGCCTCAATATTAGTGCAACACAGCAGCCAGAGATATTCTGTAAAAATATATGTTAGACTGCATGATGACTTCCATTTTATTCTGAATAAAATTAAAAATTCTTTATAGGTCTCTCCATGATCTTCTTTCTACTTTGAATTAATCTTCTACCACTCATTCTTGCACTTATTTATTCCCAACCTTAACCCAATCCTAACTCAATTTTAACTCTAACATGTACTACATATTATTTGAGTACACTCGAGGTTTTCCCTGCCTAGAACATTCTCTCCCCAGATATTCACATGACTTGTCCTTTCATTTCCTTTGTGTCTGTGCTCATATATCATCATATATGATAAACATCACAATATATTGTCGCTGGCTCTTTGCAGTTCCAAAATCCATGGATATTTGTCACCACCTGCAGCAACAACTTGCACGGGTCTTATGGGTGGTGGAGTGGAAACTGAGGCACTTCT
The DNA here is from genome assembly GCF_902686455.1 of Sciurus vulgaris. NCBI lineage: Eukaryota > Metazoa > Chordata > Mammalia > Rodentia > Sciuridae > Sciurus > Sciurus vulgaris. The sequence goes on along the minus strand of NC_136471.1, from coordinate 9,401,504 downwards.
ATCTTTCTCTTTAGTGTACTGCTTTCTTGTTTGTTTATAGAGGATAGAGGAAATGAGGTTTACTTGCTTTGAGAGGAGAGAGAAAGAGAGAGACTTTGCTTAAGAGAGAAACTTGCTACGCCTTAAAGTCCTGCATCCTGTGAACTAAGGGTACGTCCACCCAAGGTGCCCTAGTGATGCGTCTCAGTTCTCTGTTCGGCGATCTGCCTTCCGCCGCTGCCCCTACTCGCTGCTGTGTTCTTTCTTCTGGCTTTTTTGCTAGTGGCTGCTGTGGCGTGTCTTCTGCTACTGCTTTTCTTCTGCTAATAGCTGCTGTAGCTGTTTTTCCCTCTGGCTGCTTCTAATGGCTGCTGTGTCTCTGTCTCGCTCTGCCTACGCTTATATCACCTCCAGGACGCGGAGAGCAGGGCCACGCCTCTTACGCAAAGATTAGGCGAGAGGCTCCGAGCAGGCAATTAGTGCTCGAGAACACATGTGCATACATTGTGTGCCTGGAGGAGAAAACCACCTGAGTGTGCTTATGTCAATTAACCTCCTCGCTGCCGATGTGATCAGGCGCCATCCCGGCACCACCAACATGGCACAGCCCCCAACAATATATAAATATAATAGCAACCACTCTGCCCCTTAAAATCTCTGTCCTCCTCACCATGCATTATTTTTCTGGAGTACTTATATTTGAAATATTATTTATTTGCTAATTGTCTGTATCCTACTACTAGAATGTAAGTTCTCAGACTAGAGATTTTGTTTATTTACTACTGATTTTCTGATTGATACAACAGTGTCCAATGAACAGCATACATTTAATAAACATTTAGAGACTGAATGAATGACTTTCTACCCTACTCCTCCTACTAGTAGATTATTAGATAAATTCAATTTTAAATACAGGTCCACAATATGTCCATTTGTGAATAACAACATGGGACTGTTGGATATGTTAAGGAATGCCAATAATGGTTATGTGTTTGGTTTATGGTGTGTTGTCTTGTTTTGCTTTGTTTTAAGTGAATGAAAATGTTAGGCACATGGTTGTAACTAACCAAAGTATATAACTGGCAGAGCTAAAAAAAAAAGGAGGAGTTGCTTTTTTTTTTTAAATGCACATGGCTCCCTAGGGTTTTACAAAATAAAAGTGATTCCCAGAGCACCTTTTCCCCAAAAGTGATTTTGGCATTGTGGAATGTTGCACTCATGGCCTGCATTGAAAATGCCTTTTGTTTTAACTTTTCTAGATGAAGTGATGGAATATTTTCATCACTTAAGTTACATTATGCCCTGTATTTACTCAAAACTCCATAATTTTCTAATTTCACTCAGAGCTAAAGACAACAGTCTCCTAAAGGTTTTACATGATCTGGTCCTGCATTACCTCTCTGACTTCCCATTCCATTTTCCACTTAGCTAACTCTGCTCTAGCTACCTTAGCCTCATTGTTATTCCTTAGAAAGTCTGTAAAAGTTTTTACCTCAGGGCTTTTTAAAAGGCTGTTCTCTCTTCCTAGAATGTTCCTTCTTGAAACAACTTCCTACTTCCACTCCTTTCTTCCTTTAGATCATTATTCAAAAATAACCTCTCAGTGAAACTTAACATCATCCACTAATATATTATCAAAGGTACATTCCCTAGCAGTCCTAAATCCTCTTTCCTAGTTTATTTGTTCTCCAAAAAACTTTTGATAACATCGTGTATACATACACTCACAAACACACACACACACACACACATATATATGTCAGTTATACATATATATATATGATTAAATATCCAAATGCCTATGTGTGTGTATACACATTTGGACATATAGTCATATATATAAATATATATAAATACTACATTTTAGTATACTTATATGCATATATGCACATTGTAATATTATTTATACAAATTTTTTTTTCGCGGGTCTGGGGATCGAACTCAGGGCCTTATGCTTGCAAGGCAATCACTGTACCAGCTGAGCTATCTCCCCAGCCCTATACAAATTTAAATATACATGTACACATGAAAATTTTATGGGAATTTTAATCACATTATAATATAAGCTCTATGACAATAGAGAATTTGGCCTGTTGTATTAACACATGACTTGCTAATACCTACTATGATGCGAGACACAGGTTTTCAACAAAATTCAACAAGTATTTGTTGAATGATTGAAAAAGACTCAATAAATAATGCATTTTAAAAGCTCACTTTAAAAGAAACTTTTCCAGTTAATATTTTGAATCATCTAAATTAACTCCTGACTAGACATGATAGCTACCACCTATATAGTCCCAAATATGAAGAAGGCTGTTGCTTAGGATTGCTTGAGCTCAGAGGTTTGTGGCCATCCTAAAACAGATATAAGACCCTGTCTCAAAAAATATTAAATTAACTCCTATTATTTAAGCATATGGAAAAATAATTCAATCAATTTTAATAGGTAAACTCATAGTATAATTTTGACTGATTCCTATTAGCTAGGCATAATACTAATTGCTTACTCAAAAAAATCCTACTAAAATTCATGCAAAATAATTGTAGCTATTCTTGCTCTTAGTGGATGTTCTGAGACTCAAATTGAAGTCTTCTTCTCCCCAGACTCTTTTCAACTTCCTTTGGGGTCAATAATAAAAATATGTGAAAGATATTAGCTTATCTATGCAGATAGACTAAAAACAAGAATCCAAATTCAATTCTTCTACCACCACAAGCTTTAAGCAGTTTACTAAATATGACAGGTTATTTTAATAATCATATTTTTATACTCATAGTATTTTTAAAAAGTACAATAAGATATTCTATCATGCTGCTACCTATAAAAGCAGGTAGGATCTCCTTTTAGCAGGTACGAGAACTTGGGGCTTCAAGAAGTTCATGTCTTGTTTGCTCCCACATTACTGGTTGTGTAAATGCATCTGTACTGAAAAGTTTTAAGGAACAATTAATGTATGCTAATTGCAGACGATGAAACCATGTGAAGATATTTAATGGAAAGTTTGTAGGCTCCTCACCCACCTGACCTGATTCCTCCTCACCTGAATGAAGTGAGCAGTTTTAACAACTGACAAATTTTTCGTATTTTTCTTCTCTAGGGAAAATCTTGGAATAGGAACCCCCTTCAAACACATGCAGTGTTGGAAGGAGGCTTGGTTGTTATTGGACACAACAGAAATGGGGACATTCCATGTAGGTTCCCCTTCAACTCGCTGGTCCAGTTTAAAATAGGTCACGGAACATTTTTCAGGTCAGTAGATGAATATGACTTTATGTCTTAATGTGTAACTCTTAAGTGCATTTGGAATGCCTTTTGGGGTCTCTATAAGGGGAGCTCTAACAATCCCTCCCCCAGACAGCCAAACGCGTCATCTTAATTAAGACTGCCCGTGGCCTGTGACGTTCTGGGCGTTAGCACAATGAGTTGCTTGTTCTGGCAGGTAGGTCCGCTCGCTCGGGCCCTTTAAGGGGCCTACCTGCTGTGCCCCTCCATGCTTTGCATCTTACTTCTCCTACAGAGGAGGTGACACAACACGTCTCTGTTACTCTCCTAAAGGCTTCCATTGGGACTTCAGAAACATGATTTTGCAGCTGAAATTCAATTTAACAAAATCAACATCTTTCAAATTTTTGGTTTCCCTTTAAGGAAAATTCCTGTAATAAATATCCACTTGATCAATCATTCTCTCACATTCTACAGTAAGTTTTAACATGCCTTTTCTTGTCATTTATGAGGGAATATCATGAATGAGTATATTAAGGCATTTTAGTTTTTAGCATGGTAGCAATTACTCCCACCGCCCTGCACTCTATTTCCTGGTGGATATTTGAGGGTGTGTAAGTAAAACACTTACTTTTATATAGCTTTTATACTTACTGCACTTAACAGACGTCTACGTAACATTCAGTTTTTGTCAAACACGATGTGTTTTGGTAAATATTAAAACTTTTCTGTGTGCTCACTTCTGTGTCTTCGAGCCTAAAACGGATAATGCCACCTGTACTTTTGATGCAGTGTAACATTAAAAACACACCACCAAGCGCTAGGTGTGGCCACAGAGAAGGAGTTGGCCCTTAATGTGGGGGCTTTCCTTCCTGACAAGTGAGTGACCTCGCTTGTTTAGCTCTGCCTTGGCATCTGGACTTTCTTGTCAAGAGTCCATTTTGACTTTGCTGTCAACTGGCCCGGGTTTGCCCTGGCAGTTATTTGAAGTCACACCCTTAGGAGCATTACGGTAGGCTCTTGGGCAATGTAACCACAGGGATTACAGCCCTCTAGTTAGCAGGTTTACTCAGAGTTCTCCTCCTGATAGCTCTGGGGAGTCCAAGTAGCAAGTCTAGAAGTCATCACTGAGTGGATTTTGTGAGGCCTGATGCTAACAGGACAACCATCTTTACCTTTTTGTGTTGACTGCTTTTGCTTTCCTGGTTTCTTTGTTTGATCTCTGCTGGTTCTCACTGAATCAGAAGTATTAGGAATTGGGTCTACTTGGAAGGTTTGCAGAAGATGAAATAAGGATATCCTCATAGAGTCAGTTAAGTGGCGTTGTGCCGTCCTCCAGGGACCATAGCTAACTGCGCACAGGTCTGCATCTCATAGGACTCAGCTGTGACTCTGCCTAAAAATGCTGTTGCATCTAGCAGGCTAAGGAGAAACGTTCTTTCCTCACTTACAACTGCGGTACGGTGCTGATCCCTATCAGCACTTTGATGGCTTTATCGTTCTCAAAGTAAATTTTTGAAATCCTACACATCCTTTCTTTGCATGGTTTGTAAAGTTACACTGTGCCGTGTTCCTTCATTCACCTGATCCCTTCTGCTATGGTTTGGATGTGAGGTTTCCCCCAAACGCTCATGTGTGAGACAATAGAAGAAGGTTTCAGAAGAAATGACCAGGTTGTAAGAACCTTAACCTAACCAGTGAATTAATCCCTGATGGGATTAACGGTGTGGTAACTGGAGGCAGGTGGGGTGTGGCTGGAGTAGGTGGTTCATTGGGGTCATGGCCATAGGGTAGATATTTTGTATCTGGAGAGTGGAGTCTGTCTGCTTTCTGATCACCATGTGAGCTGCTTCTCTCTGCCACTCTTCTGCCATGTTGTTCTGCCTCACCTGGAGATCTGAGGAATAAAGCTGGCTGTCTGTGGACTAAGACCTCTGAAACCATGAGCCCTCAAATAAATCTTTGCTCCGCTACAGTTGAGCTGGTAGGGTCTTCAGTTGCAGCAGCAAAAAGGCTGACTGAAACACCTTTGATCTGTCAGGGTTGGAGAACAGGCCTCACTGGACTAATTGGTCAACTTTAAAATGGCAGTGAGCACCTGGTGTGGTAACTATTCCTTATTACACTCATCTTTGGAATTTTTTCTGAATGTTCCACATGTTTCTGGATTAATTTAACATCATTTTGTCCACTTGGGGGAAAATATAACTGAGGAATGATTTTTAAAGTGCAACGAAATATCCATGAATGTGAATTTAGTGGGAAAATTTCTCATTACAAATATCAAATGTTCTATCTTAGTAATGGAGTCTGTCTCTTCATTCAAGTCTCCTCTTATAAGCCTTAGAAAATTTTTTTCCTAATAGGTTTAGAGTAATTCTTGATATGTTACTTCTTGGTTGTGTAGTTTTTTTCCATTGATGAGTGATTTTTTTTTTCTAACAACTGTATATATTCCATTTCTTCCTGATTCAGCTGTTTTCATTGTTGGATAGTTTTTAGTTTCTTTTTTGTGCTTGTGTAGCATCCCTGAAAGTCACATGAATACTGTGCTGTTAATAATTGAAAGCTGAAAACAAAACACATCTGCATACACACTTCATGCACATAGTTGTATAGCCCAAGTCAGGAGCATGTTTTCCTGGCTTACCCTCCACACGTGAATGGGCTCAAGTCCAGTTATTGGAGAAGGGTTGTTCCTGGCATTCGCTCACATGGGGAGGGTATGTGGATTTTTAACAGCAAAGCACCACACTACTGGGGTGTGGGCTGCAGAATTGGAATGCTATCAGGGGAAGGTAACCTCAGCATGCTGGGTCATTTTCAGTTCACCCAAATAACTTCAAGTGGGTTCATTTTGACCTGTGTGATGACTTGGCAAGGGAGGTGATGTGATGGTTCTGGTACCTCCCTGAACAAAGGATCTGGGCAGATCCTCCCCACTGCACCTGCCCAGCACATATTTTATTCCTGAATATGTGAAAAAATTAAAATCGTAAAGCTCAGGGATGTTAAAACCTTTAAACAAATTGAATTTAGCAGACTTCATTTGAACAAAGAAATGATTCATGAATTGTGTAGCAGTCTAAACCTAAAATGGTTTAGAATGTGTGCCTCACCACATATGCAGGCTATAATTTATTACCAGACAACAGTAAAATGAATACAGAAATAATCTGAGGGACAAGGTTTATGGTTCAGTAGAAGAATGCTTGCCTATCATGACTGAGGCCTAGGTTCTATCACCAGCACCACACAGACACAAAATTTATCTGATTGGCTACAGTCAGTACTTGTGTTATATGGTCATGTTTCAGCAGCTTTCAGCCTCTGATTAGCAGTAAGCTCAGCTGGTACGATTGGCTGCTACTCAGAAACATGCTACAATAGTATACTTCTGGGTTAGGCTACAGCCTATTTACAGATCAAGTTAGGTTGCAATTTGTTGTATATTGAGAAACTTTTAGGCCAAACTACAAATGGAGATAGCTTTAGACCAAATCTTATATGATTTAACTGGGTTGTAGAGCAAGATAAAAGGCATGCATTTCTCTGCAGCTTCAGAATTGAATTATTTGGATTAGACATGTTATATGTGCTCAAATGATTACAGAAAGTAAACAAAGATATTTCTAGAGAGGTTAAGGATTTCTGGAGCCCTTGCTCCCTCAACTCACCCACAAGACACTGGCAGTCTTGAATTCACTCAGAAACTGATCAGGTAAATAGATACAAAGGGATTTAAGAATATGAATATGCACATTCATAGTCTCTGACGCCTCCAGATATACCCTCTGTGGGGTTCTCTCCCACACTTCACAACTCCATGGGGGGAAAAGACCATCCTCTCTACCAGCACACAAGCAACTTTTAAAGACAGTTCCCTTTTAAAAGCAGCAAGACTGCTCTGCATTTTAACTTTTAAATATTTTTTTCCTTAAAATATGACATGCAAGTGTTTCCAGATCAATAGATTTACCTCATGATACATTTTAAGTTTCAACAGTTTAACCCATGTAAAATGAATTGAGCATAAATTGTAAAGTGCTGATTTAACAGTTTAAATTTTCCACAAATATTTAATTTTCCTAGTAGCATTTAATCTTAGTACTTGTTTTAACTCTGTTCATCCTCAAGACAGAAATTATTCAGTTTTACTTTGATAGTTTTATAACTGCATTTTAGTATCCAGTATAGGAAATATCTCTCATTATTCTTTAATTGCATTTTGGGAATGAATTCCCTAAAGATGAAGTGACCACAAGTGCCTACTTAAATCTGCATTTATTGTGAAATAAATATAATCTGGTCAGATTTCAGCTGCTCAATAATTGTGTGTGGCTAATGGCTGCAGTGCTGGACAGAGTATATATGAAAAATTTCAAACTTTACAAAACACTCTCTTGGACAGCACTGTTCCCAAACTGTCACATACCTTGGCATTTCTAATGCCATTTCCCTAAACTTTCAATAAGATAAAGATCAATGTATTACAATATACGATCTTGTCAGACAAAAGTCTGGATGCATTCACTGCTTCATTTTGTTATATTGTTCAACAGCATTTTCTAGGTTTATTTATATAGGCTGTTCACAGTTCTGGCAAGTTGTTATTGTTACTCAAAGAGCAGGTATTATTGGATTTTTACAGATAGGAGGATTTGAGACTGAGAAATTGAGGGACTTGAAAACACAAATGAGTTGATATTTATTTTCCTCTTTATTTTCACTGACTTTTTAATGTATCAGCAATAAAATTTGTAATGTTATCTCAATTCAGGACAGGCACCATATCAGGGGTTTCACATTATATATGCCCCCCACCATGGGCATATGTGCTAACCTAAAATAATTAAGAAAATAGTTTTCAGAGTGAAGAAAACTTTCACGGTTATGGATCTAATGACAATTCTATTAACTGTTTCCACCCTGATCCATTTTATGTTTGATTGATAGAACTTATTCCAAAGTTAATAAGTAAGCATTTCTAAAAACAATCCTGAGTTATTTTACCACATTTTGGTTTTCTGTGTTCTAAACAGAACCAATGCTTAATTTTCAAAATCTACAAAGGAATATTTTATAAACACCGAAGTGCCAGTTTTTTTGTATGATGACACTAGTATTTGATTTTGTCAAATTCTGGCTCAAAAGTTTTATAGTTCCAAAATGAGTGCCCCATGTTTTATCTTTCTTGAATTATCCTATAATAATATTGCTAATGATAAAAAAGTAAACAGTATCAGATGTTCATCTTATCTGAGAAATACTGCAAAGATGTAGAAATCAACATGGGGTGGTCTTCCCTGACCTGTCCTTCCACTGTGCCCTGTTGTAAACCAGCATTATAGCTCTGGCATGAGGCCTTGCTGGCAGCCCGCTGGATACACACAGGCAGGACTGAACTGTGTCTTCTGTCCACGTTCTGGTTCATCTTTTTTTAATTTTTTTTTTTAGTTGTAGGTGGACACAATGCCTTTATTTTTATTTTTACATGGTACAGAGGATGGAACCCAGGGCCTCATGAATGCTAGGTGAGTGCTCTACCACTGAGCCCCAACCCTAGCCCCACTGGTTCATCTTCTGAACCTTGTTCTACATCTTGCTTTGATTTCTTGGAAGAACCTGTGAAGATCCCTCCAGGGGGAAGGTATTCTTCACGCTTTAAAGTGCCAATCCTGATCCTGTCAGATTTCCATCCCCCCAAGAAAATTCCAGAATATTTTTCCTTTACAATTTTGGTGACTTGTGGGGATTCACTGGTTGCCCTTGAGACTCACCCACAAATATTCAAATTGTCCTGTGTCATATGGGTTCTTGTCCTGACCCTTGATCTCTGTCAATACCCAAGTCTCCCAATGGCATTTTGCCTGCTGTCCTTTTACAGTTGAGTTTGCCTGGCCAAGTGTCCCTCCCTCAGGACTCTTCTTTGTGGGTAGCTTTGTGCATTTTCTCAACAATCCATTGTTTCAGAAGAGCTGTAGGGCTGTTTGGTGCTATCATCATTTTAGAGATTTAATTGCATGCATGCAATCTGAGAGGCGTTGGTCCTGGTACCCGTGTAGTCCTGCAGGGGTGTGCATATGTGCTCACTGCTTTAAGTGCTCACCTGTTTGCAGTGTTTTGTTTCTGCTCGAAGGGGCATGCTTCAGGGCCCACTGCTCAGAGGAACTCATTTTTAAATCATTTTCAGGGAGATCGTCACATGCTGTACAAAAGACACAGTGGGGTGTCCAAGGATTAGGACAAGAACCCATATGACACATAGAAATATAATTTCTACTGTCTCTGCACAGGCAGGAAGGGGTTCACAATGGCAATGCAAAGCAAGTGAACCCCAGCCTATTTGGGCCTATCCTGGCTCCCAGCACTCTTTAGACTTGGGCCTGTAGCTCTCTGGTTGAGATCTTGGGAACTTTCCACCATCGGCTTGGCTCTGGGAGGTCCGTCTGGCTTGTTACCAACCGCTTGCCCAGGCATGAGGGGAAGTGAAATTGAATGTGGAGGGCCATGTTGAGCCTCTAAGGAGCCCCTGTGAGGTGTTCACATTCCTGTAGGTAAGTCCTCAGTAAGAGAAGGGAGATGTGCAGTGTTGAGTTAGATGTGTAGCTGAGGCTCTAATGTCCCGTCTATTTATGCTAGGTCCATTTTTGTTACTATTGCTCTGTAGAATAGTTGAAGGTCTGGAATTGTGATACTCCCTGTTTCACACTTCCTGCTGAGGATTGCTTTAGCTATTCTGGGTTTCTTATTCTTCCAAATGAATTTCATGATTACTTGCTCTATTTCTATGAAGTACATCATTGGGATTTTAATTGGAACTACATTGAATCTGTATAGCACTTTAGTAGTATGGCCATTTTGACAATATTAATGTTGCCTATCCAAGAACATGGGAGATCTTTCCATCTTCTAAGGTTTTCTTTAATTTCTTTCTTTAGTGTTCTGTAGTTCTCATTATAGAGGTCTTTCACCTCTTTTGTGAGATTGATTCCCAAGTATTTTTTTTGAGGCTATTGTGAATGGGGTAGTTTTCCTAATTTCTCTTTCTGAGGATTCATCACTTATGTATAAAAATGCATTAGATTTATGAGCATTGATTTTATATCCTGCTACTTTACTGAATTCATGTATGAGTTCTAGAATTTTTCTGGTGAAATTTTTAGGCTCCTCTAAATATAGAATCATGTCATTGGCAAATAAGGATATTTTGAGTTCTTCTTTTCCTATTCGTATCCCTTTAATTTCCTTGGTCTGTCTAATTGCTCTGGCTAGAGTTTCGAGGAAAATGTTCAATAGAAGTGGTGAAAGAGGGCATCCCTGCCTTGTTCCAGTTTTTAGGGGGAATGCTTTCAGTTTTTCACCATTTAGAATGATGTTGGCCATGGGCTTAGCGTAGATGGCCTTTACAATGTTAAGGAATGTTCCCACTATCCCTATTTTTTCTAGTGTTTTCAGCATGAAGGGATGCTGTGTTTTATCAAATGCTTTTTCTGCATCTATTGAAATATTCATGTGCTTCTTTAAGTCTGATGATGTGGTGAATTACATTAATTTATTTCCAGATATTGAACCAACCTTGAATCCCTGGGTTGAAACTGGTTGGATCATGGTGTACTATCTTTTTAATATGTTTTTATATGCAGTTTGCTAACATTTTGTTCAAAATTTTTACATCTATGTTAATCAGGGGTATTGGTCTGAAGTTTTTTTCTTTGCTTTTGGTATCAGGGAAATATTAGCTTCATAGAATGAGTATGGAAGGGTCCTCTCCTCTTCTATTTCATGGAATACTTTGAGGTGTATTGGAATGAGCTCTTCTTTGAAAGTCTTGTAGAACTAGACTGAGAATCCATCTGGTCTCAAACTTTTCCTGGTATGCTTTTGATGTCTTCTATTTCCTTGCTTGAAATTGATCTGGCCTAATTGTGTATATCCTCTAGATTCAGTTTGGGTAGATCATATGTCTTCAGAAACCTGTCAATGTCTTTGAGATTTTCTATTTTGTTGGAGTATAGATTTCAAAATAGCTTCTAATTATGTTTATTATTTCAATAAAGTCTGTCCTGATATTTCCTTTTTCACCCCATATTTTAGTAATTTGAGTTTTCTCTCTCCTTCTCTTCATTAATGTGGGTAAGGGTTTATCACTTTTGTTTATTTTTTCAAAGAACCAACTTTTTATGTTGTCAATTTTTTTATTTTTTCTTGTTTCATTTTCATTGATTTCAGCTGTGATTTTAACTATTCCCTGTCTTCTCCAACTTATGGTGTAGATATGTTTTTCTTTTCCTAGGTGAGCTATAATGTTAGGTCATTTATTTGTTGACTTTTCATTCTTTTATTGAATGTACTCCATGCAATGAATTTTCCTCTTAGTACTGCTTTCATAGTGTCCCAGAGATTTTGATACGTTGTATCTTTGTTCTTGTTTACCTCTAAGAATTTTTTTTATTTCCCCCCTGATGTCTTCTGTTATCCATGCATCATTTAGTAGCATATTATTTAATCTCCAGGTGTCAGAGTAGTTTCAATTTTTTTGTAGTTGATTTCTAATTTCATTCCATTATGATCTGATAGAATGCAAGGTAGTATCTCTATCTTCTTGTATTTGCTCACAGTAGATTTGAGGAATAATATATGGTCTATTTTAGAGAAGGGTCCATGTGCTGCTGAGAAGAAAATGTATTCGCTCATTGATTGATGGAATATTCTATATACGTCTGTTAAGTCTAAATTATTGATTGTGTTATTGAGATCTATGGTTTCTTTGTTCAATTTTTGTTTGGAAGATCTGTCCAGAGGTGAGAGAGGTGTGTTGAAGTCACCTAGTATTATTGTGTTCTTGTCTGTTTGGTTTCTGGAATTGAGAAGGATTTGTTTGACGTACATGGATGAGACACTGTTTGGGGGCATAAATATTTATGATTGCTATGTCTTGCTGATTTATGCTTCCCTTAAGCAATATGAAATAAACTTCTTTATTCCCTCTAATTTTGGCTTGAAGTCTACTTTATCTCGTATGAGGATGGATACCCCCAATTTCATACTGGGTCCATGTGCGTGGTATGTTTTTCCCATTCTTTCACCTTCAGTCTGTGGGTATCTTTTTCTATGAGATGAGTCTCTTGAAGGCAGCATATTGTTGGGTCTTCTTTTAAATCCAATCTGTCAGTCTATGTCTTTTGATTGAGTTCAGGCCATTAACATTCAGTGTTATTGAGATATAATTTGTATTCCCAGTCATTTTGGCCTATTTTTGGTTTTTGACTTGACTTGGTTTCTCCTTTATTTGGCTATTCATTTATTGTAATTCCTCCCTATGCTGACTTACATTGTTCTTTTTCATCTCTTCCTCATGGAATATTTTGCTGAGAATGTTCAGTAGTGCCAGCTTTCTATTTGTAAATTCTTTTAGCTTTTGTTTATTCTGGAAGGATTTTTTTTCATTCTCATATATGAATGTAAGTTTTGCTGGGTATAAGATTCTTGGTTGGCATCCGTTTTCTTTCAGAGCTTGAAAAGTGCTGTTCCAGGCCCTTCTAGCTTTTAGGGTCTGGATTGAGAAATATGCTGATATCCATATTGGTTTCCCCCAGAATGTAATTTGATTTTTTTCTCCTGCAGCCTTTAAAATTCTATCTTTATTTTGTGTGTTATGTATTTTAATTATAATGTGCCTTGGTGTGGGTCTGTTTTAATTTTGTACATTTGGTGTCCTATAAGCCTCTCGCATTTGATTTTCTATTTAATTCTTCACATTTGGGAAATTTCTGATATTATTTCGTTGAATAGGTTGTTCATTCCTTTGGTTTGTTTCTCTAAGCCTTCCTCAATCCCAGTAATTCTTAAATTTGTTCTTTTCATGATATCCCATAATTTTTGGGGATTCCATTCATGATTTCTTACCATCTTCTCTGTTTGGTCAACTTTGTTTTCAAAATTAAATATTTTGTCTTCACTGTCTGAGGTTCTGTCTTCCAGGTGTTCTATCCTATTGGTTATGCTTTCTATGGAGTTTTTAATTTGGTTTATTGTTTCCTTCATTTCAAGAATTTGTTTTTTTTTTTTTCAGTCTCTATCTGTATATTGAAATGATCTTTTGCTTCCTGTATTTACTTTTTTAACTGTTGATTGGTGCAATTATTCAATGTCTGCATTTGCTCTCTTATCTCATCATTTGCTGCTCTGATCATTTTAATTATGTACATTCTGAAGTCTGTTTCTGACATTTCTTCTGCCTCGCTGCATTGGATTTTATTGATGTAGCATCTAGTTTTGTTTGGGACACTTTCTCCATTGTTTTCTCATATTTCTCATGTATCATCCCCTCTAGGAGTGCAAATCTGAGGTATTGCAGTTTCCCCCCATAGACTTATAGTGTCCCTGCAGGTTTTCAATACCTCACCTTGAAGTGAGATATCAGTATTATCATCACACTATACAAACAATATGCATCCTTTACTCAAATAGTCCCTTTTAAGATATTAACCATATTGTCTCAATAAACAGAGATTGAATTTGATTATTATCTACAGCTTAGCCAATAGATTTGCAGTAAGGACCACAATTTCTAATGGTGGACAAAGAGAATGGAGGGGTGTAGGATATAATGTTAATGAGATAAGAAATGTGTCTATAGAGGTACTATGTCATAGGAGTAGTGAAAGCAGAATTAAAAGAAATTAGTTGTTAGCATGTGAAAAGGGAGAAAGATTCTCCCTGTAGACAAACAGATAAGAGGAAAGTAGGATGAGAAAGATATTAATAAAAGAAAAGAAATGTAGGAATAATAGTAGGTATAATAGGAATAATTATAATACTACTACTAATAAAAAAATCTACAATAAAACTATATAATACTGTTCAAGCCTTCTGGTCTTCAGTAGCCTGATTCCTGAGAGGAACTTCATAATCCAGTGACCCAAGAAGAGTGCTTCCCCTCTAGGAATGGTGGACCGCAGGTGGGGTATAATCCCTGCTGGTGGGCAGAAGCCCCTCCCTCCATGTGTTGACAGATGATCAACCACAGCATGGGAGCTAGACTGTGGGCTGGGTCCAGGCCTGGTCGGGCCTGGGTTTCTGTTCCTACCTCCCAGGCATGGAAGTCTCACCCAACTTCTTTTATTTCATCCAATCTTAAATAATAATATCTATAACACTCAAGCCACACATCATAATTCACAATTATATATGTTACAAAAATGTAAGAAAGGTTTAACAGTGGTCACAGCTTTTTAAATCAATTTTAATTTTTCTATATTTTTATTGGTGCATTATAGGTATATGTAACAATAGGATTTTTGTTACATATTTGTACATGCACAAAATATAAAAATAATTTGGCCAATATCATTCCCAAGCACTACCCCTGTCCCTTTTCACCTTGCACTTCATGGTCCCTTTGCTCTACTGATGTCCCTTTGTTTTTTAGGAGATCTATCCCCACCTTTCCCTTTGTCCTCTCTAGCTTTCATATATGAGAAAACAGTGACCCTTGACCTTCTGAGTTTGTTTTATTTTGCTTAAGATCATGGTCTCTATTTCCAACCATTTTCCTGCAAATGACATAGTTTCATTCTTTATGACTGAATAAAACTCCATGTTTTTCTTATCTGTTCATCTGTTGACAGATATCTGGGCTAGTTCCACAATTTGCTTATGGTGAATTGTGCTTCTGTAAAGATAGGTATGCATGTATCACTATAAGGATTGAGTTTAAGTCTACATCATATATACTGAGGAGTGGTATAGTTGAGTCATATGGTGGCTTCACTCCTGGTGTTTGAGGAATCATCATACTGATTTCCATCATGGTTGTACTAATTTACAACCCTACCAACAGTCTTTTTTTTCCAAATTCTCTCCAGCATTTATTATTATTTGTATTTTTGATGGCTGCCATTCTAACTGGAATGAGATGAAATCTCAATGTTGTTTTGCATTTTCCTATTTGCTACCAAGGGTAAACATTTATATTTCTTCTTTTTAGAAGTGTCTGTTTACTTAATTTGCTAATCAATTAATTTTCTTATTTATTTTGGTTTTTGTGTTCTTTGTGAGTTCTTTATATATCCTGAATATTAATCCTCTGTCAGAAGACTAGCTAGCAAAGAATTTTTCACATTCTGTAAGTTCTCTCTTAATATTCTTAATTGTTTCCTTTGCTGTACAAAAGCTTTTAACATGATATCATCCCATTTATTAGCTCTTTTCATTATTTCCTGAGATTTAGGGGTCCTATTGTGGAAAATCATTGCCTGTGTCAATATGTTGGTATGCTGATCCTATGTTTTCTTCTACAGGTTGCATAGTTTATGGTCTAATTCCTAGGTTTTTGATCCATTTTCAGTAGACTTTTGTCCATTGTGAGAAATAAAGGTCTAGTCTTATTCTTCTACGTATGGATAAGCAGGTTTTCATATTTAAGAATTCAATATATTAGCATGTTGAATATATTTAAGTATGTGAAAGGCAACTCATGTGTTTTGAACTTTTCCTAACAAATCTGGTATATGTCTTATTCCTCTGCAACTAATACTTCTTTACTAATGATGTTCCTGAATTCTTTTTTTAAAAAAATTTTTTAGTTCTAGATGGACATAATACCTTTATTTTATTTAATTATAGTTATAGGGTAGTGAGGATTAAACCCGGTGCCTCACATGTGCTAGGCAAGTACTCTACTATTGAGCTACAACCCCAGACCCTGTCTCTAAGTTCTTAAGTCAATATCTTTCTATATTATCTTGATCCAGAAATTGGTGTCTGTAACTGACAATACACATCCTTACATTCACGACATATGTTATGTGTAAATTTGAATTCTCTAAATATTGATCCTGAAATCTTAATAACCAATTTATTCTATGTTTTTATTTACTTACTGTATCCTAGTTGATAATTTCTAAAATATATAGAAATTATATATGTAAGTTTCTATAATATATATTTTCATTTTCTCCCCAAACTTCAGAAGTGACTTGCTAGGTGCTACAGTTTTTCTAAGAATGTTGTTGATTTCTCCATATTAGTGAAATCACCTGGGCATTAAAATACATTTCATTAGTATAGGCAGAAAACACATTGGATCATCATATTCCCTACAAGCTCTGTGCTTTAGTTAACATTTTTGCTGCTGTGACTAAAAGACCCACAAGAACAATTTTAGAGGTGGAAAAGTTCATGTGGGGGCTCATAGTTTCAGAGATCTCAGTCCATAGACAGCTAGCTCCATTCCTTGGGGCTTCAGTTGAGGCTGAATGAACATCATGGTAGAAGAGTGTGGCAGAGGAAAGCAGCTCACATGATGATCAGGAAGCAGAGAGAGAGACTCCACTATCCAGATACAAATATAAACCCTATAGTCATCCCCCAATGAACCATTTCCTGTAGACATGGCCTATCACTTCAGTTACCACTCAATTAATCCTGTGAGAGGATTAATTCATTTATTGGGTTAAGGCTCTCAGAACCCTATCATTTTTCCTCTAAACCTTCTTGCATTGTCTCACACATGAGTTTTTGGGGACACCTCACCATAACACTGTGTAGGCATTAAGACATGGAATTTTTTTCAATCTCTGCACTTAAGTTTATATCCCATATTTTGTATCATGATTCCAATCATTTCATTTACTCCACAGTTTTTCAACTGTGTTCAGAGAAGTGGGCCCTTCAGTAAATGATTTGCAGGGATTTGAGGCACACTAGTAGTTACATGCATGGAAGCTCACCAGAAACAATTTAATATTAAAGCTTCACTGGTCAATAGAAAGATATTGTGAGCCACAGAGTAGTTTTTTTGGTACTAGAGATTGAAACCAGGGGTGCTTTACTACTGAGCTATATCCCCACTTCTTTTTTCATTTTTATATAGGTTCTCATGAAGTTGCTGAGGTTGACATCAAACTTGCAATTCTCTTGCCTCAGATTGAGTCACTGGAATCACAGGCATGTGCCAATGTACCAAGCTGGCACAGATTTAATTTTAAATTTTCTAGAAGCCATGTTAAAAAAATAGAATGAAACTGTTGGAAATATCAGTTATATATTTTATTTACTCAGATACATCCAAAATTTACTTTTAACATCTGATTAAAAAACAAGTAAATGAGATATTTTACTTATTTTTTCATACTCAATGCCCATAATTTAGTGTGTACTTTATACTTACATCACTTGTGTATTTGGACAAGCCACATTCCTGGTGCTAATAGATGCTAATAATCCAGTAATGTGACAGTAGTTCTTCAGTTTAGCTAATGTAGTAGGTTTCTCAGGGTGCTCATAGTCTGAGAGTAAGTTCTAGAACATATCAAAGGATAAACAAATATTTATCAAGGGTTTTGTGTATCTATGTGTGGGCATGGCAGCAAACAGTCACTCTAAACACAGTGACTTGGGAGGCTGAGGCAGGAGGATTGAAAGTTTGAGGCTGCTTTAGAAACTTATCAAGTCCCTAAGCAACTTAGTTAGATCCTGTCTCAAAATTTAAAAAGGCTGGAGATGTAGCTCAGTAGCGAAGTGACCCTGGGTTCAATCCCTGGTACCAAAATAAAAAATCATATGTGTGAGTATGTGTTAAAATGTTCTAATTCTGGGTCTAGGTTTTGTTCAGTTTACAACAGTATTTTCATATGTGTTAGCTCACTTAATCCTGTTTAAAGATCTTAAGGACAGAAGGAATAAAATCTGTCATGAGTTCATTATGTAAATTAAATGAGAATCATGTAAAATCTCAGTGAAATACCATAAATGACAGAAAAATCAGGAAATGTTAAAATTATCACTATTATGACTGTCTTTACCAATCATAATGGTAGGAATTAACCCTATTTTTTATATTGAGGAGCTTGAGACTTGAAGCCATTGTTCAATGTCCTTAGACATGTAAGAGGTAGTACCCAAGTTTAATAACAAAAACATAAACTATATAAAGTTTCCATTAATATGCATTACTTTCTTATTTATGTATTTGAAATAATATACAATGACATAAAGAGAAAATTTTAGTCAAATCTCATACTTGGTTTCAACTCTTAAAAAAAGATTATAAATCCAAAAACCAAAAACTCTGTGCTTATCCTTTACAATCTGCGATTGCCCAAACACTTAAAACTCGTTTCTTCTTTTTTGTTTGTATAAATATGAACTTTTTCAAAAGTGTTTTTCTGAAGTTTGCTTTCCTTGTATCTCTAAACCAATGGAATCATATTGTTCTATATTGTATATATCCTCTAACTCATGTGAAATTTAATTGGGTAAGTTCAATTTGGGAAATGTTTTTAACTTTAATTTCATACTAATTTGAGATCTGTCCTGGTAACACTTGAGTTTCTGGTTTTGTTACATTGATCTTGCAGTTTCTTCTAGAACCAGATATTTAATATTGAAGGTATAATAACCTGTATACTGCACTTTTGTATTCATTCAAAAATATTAATTGGTGCTAATTTTATGCCATCGTTAGTCAAATGATTCAAGTATACTTGTTCTCATGGAACTTGCATTCTGAGTGGTGGACAGGGCACAGACATAAGAAAGTTGCATGTCATAAGAAGGTGATTGAAGATAAATATCAAGGATAAAAGCACATACTCATGTTAAAGTGGATCTGGAGTCCTCCTTTGGGGACTGGTTGTAAAATTAACTTTATCAAGGAAGACATCAATGAGAAGGTGATATTTTTTGAGTAAATAGCTAGAACATACAAAAGGTATGAGATAATATGAACTAACACAGAACAGTGAGTAAAAATATCCTATGTAAATCCCCCTTAGGCAGGGATTTCTAAGAACATCAAAGAGTTCAGTTTATTGGAATACAATGACCCAGGGAAATTTTATAGATAAGGGAGTCCCAGAAATAAAGGTACTCTAGGTCTTCGGCAGTCATTGCCTGCATTTAAACTGAGTTCAGTAGGGAGTGTTGCAAGTTTGACACTGAGAAGAGTGCGATTATCTGCCTTGCCCATTTAAATTTATTTTGTATTTATTTTTAGAAAGATTGCCTATTGGATTTACTGATGAATATGATAGCCTTGAAATGGGGAAGCCTCCAGTTCCAGAAAATTGTGGGGTTAGTTTAGGAGATCAGTTAAATTTGATAGTATTTTCTGGGATGTGCATGAATGCACACACACAAACCACACGCGCGCACACACACACAACACACGGACAAACATGGAGATGTTTAGTAGACAATTATGTCCTCTACAGTTTAGAAGGGAAGTTTAATATGGAATATAAAATTAGGTGTCCATTAGCACACAGATAGTTTGTAATGCCATTAGACTAGATATCTTCATTTAGTGTAGAGAGAGAAAAGAAGGTACCACAGAACTAAACCCAACAATATTCCAACATTTAAATAATAGGGAAGAGAGGAGGTAGCAAGAGTCTAAGAAGGAACTGCCAATGATCTATGCAGAAAACACAGTAAATAGTGCCTTGGACACTAAGCAAATAGTGTTACCAAGGATAAGGAATAGCCCATTGTGTCTAAATGCTGCTGGTTAATCTGGGTGACTTTGAATTAGGCAAAAGTTTACTATGACACCTAAAGCAAAAGCAACCACAACCAAAAAAAAAAAAAAAAACCCTAAGCTTCATCAAAATTAAAATATTTTGTGCTTCAAAGGACACTATCAGGAAAGTGAAAAGACAATTCACAGAATAGGAGAAATATTTGCAAATCTACATCTGGTAGGGATTTATTAGCCATATTACATAAAGTACCCTCCCAATTTGATATAAAAGCAAACTGAATTCTAATTTCAATAAGAAAAGGACTTGAGTTGACATTTCTCAAAGAAGATGTACAAATGGCCTATTAGTATATGAAAAATATCCAACATCATAAATCATTAAGCAGACCCAATTATAGTATAATTTCTTACTACTTAATATCCTGCGGAATGGCTTAAAAAGCACAAGCAAACAAAAATTAGATAATAATTATTTACAAGGATGTAGGAAAAACATTTCTGGTGGGAACGTAAAATATTATTCACTGCAGAACACAGTCTGAAAGTTCTGCAACATATAAAACAGTGTGTGACCAGCAATTCCATGTAGATATACACACAAAAGAAGTCAAAATATATGCCCACATAATAAATGTACATGAGTATTTGGAAGAGCACTATTTATTCAAGTTGAAAACTGGAAATAACCCACAAGAACAGATGAATGAACACAGTGTAGCATATCCATGTACTGAAATAGTATTCAGTAACCGAAAGGAATGAAGTATTGGTACATGCTTTGGTACAAGTATAAGTACATTTAAAAACAGGCTAAGTGAAAGAAGAGACAAAAGGTCATATATGCTGTAAGATTTTCGTTATATAAAATGTCCATTGTAAGCAAGTGCAAAGAGATACAAAGTAGAATATGGTTGCTAGGATCTGGGTAAGGGGGAGAGAGTGATTGCCAGTGGGTAAAGGGGATGATGAAGATATCCTGGAGGAGTCAGGTGCAGTGGCACATGACTATAATCCCAGAGGCTCAGGCTCAGGAGGCTGAGGCAGGAGGATTGTGAGTTCAAAGCCAGCCTTAGCAACAGTGAAACACTAAGCAATTCAGTGAGACCCTGTCTCTAAATAAAATGCAAAATAGGACTGGGGTTGTGGCTCAGTGGTTGAGTGTCAACTGTCTCAGTAACTCATTGAAATTCGATTCTAGGTTTGCATCGAGAGGTGGAGGGAATTATAGGAGCTCTCATATTTGAGTTATGAGGTTTCTGCTCTCAAGAATGGATTAATGCCAAGTTCTCAGGACTGGGTTAATGTTCAGGGGAGTGAGTGAGTTCCCCCTCTTACAGGACTGGGTTAGTTACTGTGAAAGCTTGACATTATCAAGTGTGACTTACCCTCATGTTTTGTTCTTTGAAACATGCCAGCTTGCCCTTCCACTTTTCTGCCTTGAGATAAAGCAATAACAGGACCCTTGCCAGAAGCTATTGCCACACACTTGGAATTGCAGCCTTTAGAACCATAAACTACATTAACTTCTCTCCTTTATAAATTACTCATTCTCTCGCATTGTGTCAGAGCGACAGAAAACATACCAAAACACAGATTTATCATATATGCTTACAATATTCAAAGGATTTTTCCAAAATTTTACATACATGTATTCATTAAATTCTTAGATGACACATATGAGGCAGAAGCTGGTGTGTGTGTGTGTGTGTGTGTGTGTGTGTGTGTGTGTGTGCGTCTCCCATTTTACTGATAGCAGTCTCATCTCCCAGCCAGCAAACCACAGAAAAAGAGATTTAATAACTGTCTTGACATTTCAGAACCAATAAGTCACAGAACTGATTCTTAAACTCACACAGTCGCTGCCAGTGTCTCTACTTTCAGTCACTTGACTGCAGTGCCTTGGTAAATCTCATTCCTGTTCTAGTACTAGCATAGTTCGAACATTGCAGCTACCTAAAGAGTATTAACTCCTCTTATGAACTTTGACCCAGACCCACAAAGACAAAGGAAGTGTAACTGAAGGAGAAAGGCAGGGGTACTAACCCTCTATCTTGGCTGTTTTCTAGTTTGAGAAAACCAGGAAATAAAATGGAGGAGGAAGTAAGATTTTTGTCCTATTCATACTCACACCTACTGACCTAACTCCATTACCAATACTAGTGATCTGGGACTTATTTCACTGTTGTTTTCTTTGTATATAGGTTGTGAAAACATGGAGTGCTGTTATGGTTTAGATATGAGGTATCCACCAAAAGTTCATGTGTAAGAAAGGCAATGCAAGAAAATTCAGAGGTGAAATAACTTAGTACCTCTTGATCAACCTCTCCTGATCCCTATCACCTACTCACCCCACTCTGGTAATCACCATTATACTGTCAACTTCTGAGAGATCAACATTTATAGATACTACATAGGGGTGAGATCATGTGGTACTTGTTTTTCTTAACATAATGTCTTCTAGTTTCATCCATATTATCTTCATTTATGACTGAATAGTGTTTGATTATGTGTGTATGTAGATTATATATATGTATATATATCATATTTTCTTCTGATAGAATTTATTCCTTCAACATTACATAAATAGACTTTTAATAGGAAATCAATAAGACATGAATAGAAGTTTATTTTGAAAAAATTTTAATGTAGTGATATTGGAAATAACTCCCCTCTCTCTTGCAATTCTAGCCTCAAATTATTTTCACAGATCACCTCATTAATCTCTATGTTAAATCTATGATGTAGATCCAAGTAATTTCAATAACACTGGTTTTTCAATTTTGTGGGTCACATGAAATTTTCCCTGTGGGATCCCCAAATGTGTTGCTTAGAAACAATTAAGCATTAAGAAAATATTACTTTTCACCACAATTTGTTACTATACTTATTGCTACTTCTATTGCTATTGCTGCTGCTGCTACTATTACTTCTACTTTCTTTAATAACATAATTGGTATGCTTAATTTTTACCTTTAAAGAAGTAAGAGAAATCTGGATTTTAAGATTAAATATTTGCTAATATCCACAGCAAGAAAGTAGAAAAAATATTATACTCATTAAGAAAATTAGATTTTTCATACTTATTGAAATAATGAAGTGATTTTTACTTAAGAAATTTAATAATCTCTCACTATATATTTTCCTTGTCAAATCACATTTTAACCCAGTGATATATGCCAGGTGAATCTCTTTCAAAAATATATCACATATAAATAATGCATAAATACACATCATATATATAATACACATATATGTACACACCTTATATATATATGTGTGTGTGTGTGTGTGTGTGTGTGTGTGTGTGTGTGTGTATATATACCTTATAAGGAATATAACTGATATATGTATATACATATAGTGGAGATTTTTTTATTCTTCAGATAATGCATGGGACATACACTGCTTAAGTGCTTCTATATTTTATAGAACATTCCCATATGAAAATATGTGAAGATATTATGTAAAGTATATACTATATATGTACACACACATACATAAATATGTGTCTAAAATATGTGTTTATAATATATATATATTTGTAATATGTATATATACATTGTGACTTACATATAACACATATCTAAGGCCACAGGAATGCTTTAAAGTGTGAGGATCAATAACTGCAACTAGAGATCTTGATTTTTTTTCCAACCAAGTTTCCAATTTACACAAGAGATATTTATTTCCAAATTCTATTCTGTTGAGTTCTTTACTTCAGATTTAGCCAAAACCATACTGTTGTTTTGATGAAGATATTGCAGATTGAACACATACCTTGTTGAATACTGTAGCCAGTCACCCTTATAAATCACCTCTTTTGAGATTCCATTAGGTACTGTTAACCCTGAAAGAAGGTTCAACTTAAAATTGTCAAGAGATCAAATGTTAAGTTTGCAGTAGCTAGTGCAGCATTGCTACTGATAGAGTTGGATCTTGGCAGCTTCTTGATTCATAGAAAATGGAGAAATCCTAGAACCTAAGCATGGGAGAATAATTTTCAATAACAATAGAGGTCATTCCAGTGTGGATAAATTTGTGTGTTACTTAAATTGGAAGACTCTATGGCATTAATTTTACTTGATAGCTGTGGAATTATACATTGATATAATTTTCAGTGATGTTCCTATTTTAGGAAAGAGAAATAGCTTCCACATACTCCCCCAATTAAAAGTTTGCAATAATCCTATGACAAAAATAGTATGTATGTGATAGGAGTAAATGCAGTGCCACAAAATAAGATGAAAGACAGTAACTGACAAATAAGCATTAAGTGATAACTGTGATCATTATTGTTTGGTTAATAAATAAAATTCAACAATGCATATAGAAAAGGAGGACATTCAGACTACAAAGATTTTTGCTAGGTCCCTCAGAAAGAGAATGATCTAAGATGTTTTCTATTGTGTGATAAAATCATTTTTATCTCAATTTTTAATACTAAATGAATTTCCATGTCAATATATCTAGAGAACCTATGAAAATATGTATAGAAAGCCATTCACTGCATACCACATTCTTTACCACAGTATAGCGCATCTCACTAGCTTCAGCTTCCCTCCCTCCAACCAATATACAGACAATCACTGATCATTTTGTTTTTGATAAGCTCAAGCACTATTGTTTATTTTGTGGATATACCCCAATTTGTTGATTCACTCACCGATTGATGGATTTTTGGTTTGTTTCGAATTTTACACTCATAAATAAAAGTACTATGAACCAAGGTATAATTTAAGAATAAATTTTGATTTTAAAAGTTATTTTTACTACTTCAGTTCCTTTCATTTCCATATGAATTTTATTCATATCAGGTTTTCAATCCCTGCAACATGTCCTGCTGAGATTTAATGTGCTTTGTATTAAACTGATAGAACAGTTTGGGAGAAAAAACTTAAATCCTAACAATATTGAGTCTTTTACTCACCAGGAAGATATAGATCAATTTATTTAGAACTCCAAATCTCTAGAGTGTAATGTTAAAAATAACTGTCATTTTTTTCCAAAATGTGATATTAAGGTATTCATGGGATAACAATATATAAATATAAGAAAATCCAACAATTGTACAATATGGGGCATCTCTGTATTCTTGGAAGAGCTTATTATTGAAGTGTGCTTTGTTTCTCAAAAATGTTGCTTTTATACATAGGTGTCTGGAGAATGTATGATAAATTTATTTCTGGTACTTTTGCATTTTATGCATTTTGTCAATTGCTATTGTTTTATTCTCTTTAAAGTTTAATCTCAGTGAACAGGGAATATCATGACTAAATGAAATAATTCCCAATTGTATACTAAGAACCATAGCAGACATGTGAGTGATCATTTAGTAAGTACTAAAAATAACCTTTATTATTGTTTTTATTAATAAAATTGAGAAATTAAATATTCCATTTGGAAAAAGAGAATGTTAGGAATAGTAGAAAATTATTTGCAATATGTCAGTGACAAAAACATAAATTTTCTACTACTTTTTGATAGAATGAAACATTTCATATCAATATTTCACAGTAAATGCATCATTATCTCACTACACCTAGGGAACCTGAACAAATATATGGAGAAACCATTCATTCCATACTTCTTCCATCTCTTTTCTTCTTTCTTGGTATTGAACCCAAGGTCTCCTGCATGCTATGTGCTGTACCCTTGAGCTACATCCTCTACCCCCATACTTCTTTCTTAATCACTGTTAACTTCTTGGTTCCTTGCAATTAAAACAATAAACTGAGGAGTGGGATAACTGGCTCAAAAGGTGGGTTCAAGGGAGGAGGGGACGGAGGTATGAAAATGGTGGACTGAGATATCTTTACCCTATGTACATGTATGATTACACGAATGGTATGAATCTACATTGTGCACAACCATAGAAACAAAATGATAATACCCCATTTGTGTCCAATGAATCAAAATGCAATCTATAAAGATAAAAAAATTTAAAAAATAAAGAATGAAAATTTTTTTTTCATTTTTCAAACTAATCTATAGTTTGACTAAGGAAGTAACTGCATAATTTGTTTCTGAACATTTTTTGGTAAGATAATTTTGTTCCTAATGTTTATTCTTTTATTGAACATTTTCTTGTTTTTGCTATATTGCTACTCTTAAACATAGGGAAGCTAGTAATTTTATATTATTTAGTTTAGTTTCTTAGTTAATTGGTTCTTTTCATTTTGCAGATTATTCTAAATTAATAACCTCTCTCTAATGACTTACAATGTGCAATAAAACTGTGTCTTGCATCATCAGAATTAAGTCACCAGCTCCTCTTGTGATGTGCTGTTATCCAACTGAAGCACTGACCCTGTAGAACTGTCTGCATCAAATCATAGCAATTTAGTAATGCAATTTACCACTGGTAATATAAAACATCCCTGGAGAAACTTATTTCACATAGATAGGTAATTTGTGAAAATCAACAGGCCATATTATTATTTGTTTTGTTAGATATTTACTGCCAGATGATGATATTGTAATAGTTATCTTGCCCTCTTTTTCATTCTGGCCATGAGAGTCTTTCCTTAGATAACTCAGTGGTTCTCAAAGAAATGGAAATAGATTTCCTGAAATAATTTGATCCTGTAAATTTCCCAGTCTTTGCGTGCATCTGTGAGCAGGGGGAGGGTGCATTCTCCTGTGTTGAAGCATGCCTTCAATGTTTAAGTAAGCTGACATGCAGGTAACAAATCTTTCTTAGCCTTCACTTGCTCATGCAGAGAGACAGAGTGGGATAGGTGAGGGATTAGGAACATCTACATATTTTCTGTGTTTACTCATATGTAGCCTTTCAGATTTTGAGAATGATGGGAAATATTCAAAGACCCTGTGGAAATCTTATTCTTCAGTCCCTTTACTTAAGTTTTTATTTTTAGTTCATTGTTAACACTAATTTTTACCCATCCCTTCAGATAGCTATGATGTTAAAAAGTTGACAAATCCCCTTTGGAGCATTTTGGCACTTGGAGGTTTCCATTGAAGTGAAATAAAGGAAAATCTTTTCAGAGGGATCTTCCATGGAACAGCCAGGATTGAAACAATGACTATTCCTTGCAAATGAAGCTTTGAAAGAACTCACTCCATGATCCACCCAAACTACCTGGAATGCAGGTTGATCATTTTTAAGACTATTACTAAGCTAGGGAGCAGGCAATTGGACTAGCAGAAAATTGGACCTGTGAGCCTTGGCAGCTCTTTGCACAAAGAAAATCCTAGTAATTGAATATATCCCAGTGGCTGCTCAATTAACGAGATCATGGGGAGAGTGGTTGAGATGTCATCTCTGGTGTGGTTCTGGTGATGTTACAAAAGCCATTGTTCTTCCTGAATGCAGTGCACCCTTCAAATTCTGTCATTCATGTAGCATGAAATATGAGTTTTTCTATTTGAGGCAATGAATGGAAAATGTCAGACATCTTTGGTGGTATTTACCATGTGGGAGTGGCCTTAGAGACATGGCATTTCTTGAATCCTGGAACCACCCCTCAGTGCTGGGCCAGCACAAGGGACCCTCCTGAGAACCTTCTTTTTAGTTGAACATATGCAATTATTCTCTAAGGAAAACCTTCAGTTTAGATTTTTCAGGGCCTCAGTTTCTTAAAAGGAGTACAAAAATGAACAGTGTGATCATTGTACCCTCCCTGTTATCACTGTTAACCCCTTCTACATAGCAGATTCCTGTCTCTTGAACTTACTTTTAATCCTCTAGGATGTCAATGAGTAATTAGTTCTTAAACATAGATAATCTATTGAACATCTATTTGTATTATGACTTCCAATTCTTACTTTTCCAATTTCTCTTATTATTTCCCTTTATTTCTACATTGATGAACAGTTATATATGAATGACAGATGGGAAAAAAAAGAATCATAGAGCAGACCTTTTGAGACTGGGCTGGTGATTACCCAGGTCTTCAGAATAGATAGAGAGTAGAAGTGTCCTGCTCTGGCAGGATGTATGATGAAAGCTGCTTTGGTGGAAAGGTGGGCAGTCTGGCCAGCTTCAGTCACACTGCACACAGTATATTGCTCAGGAAGTTTACAGGTTGGAAGGACGATAATAGAGATCCACATTTCTGAGTAGAATAAGGCTTCATTCAAACAATGATGATTGTGAGGACATTGAAGATGAGGATGGAGCTGTTGAAAGACAGATGTCCTCACTTGATCTGATATCCCTTGGTCTCTGGGCCTCCTTAGGTAAATTTCTAAAAATCCTCCTTAATAGTTGTATATGGTGACTAGACCTTTATGTCTTTATTTTATTTGTATTGTGAAATTCTTATGTAATTTGGTTTTGCTTTTTCTTTCCTATTCATGGTATTCTTCCTTCCTTTTGGATTGTTTTGTATTATTGATCATGTTTACATATGTTATGGTAATTTAGGTCCATAATTATTTTTGGAAATAATTTGGGGTACTTGATCATTTTTCTATGTGTTTTATTGTTTTTTTTTTATCTTTTTCTTATAAAATATAGAGATGTTTTACTGGCATACTCCTATATACAACCTAATATATTGTGGATTGGATTCAACTGTAAAGTGGAGGATGGATTAGGTGATTCTAGTTATTTTTCAACACTGCCATCTTGTGATTGTGATCCAAATCTTTTAAGAAGAGAAAAGTGTTGGAGGCCGCTGCCCTGTAGGGCCCGCAGTGGTGGCTGGCCTCGCCCTAAGGTGCCTAGAAGCCCAGCTGCAAGTGCTTTCTATTGGCTGACTGATCTCCTCCGCCTCCGTGCTTAGCTCGTGATCAGTATGTGTCCTCATTACCCACCATTAAGTCTCCACGCGCCAAATGCCTGACCCATTAAGGTGATTGGCTGTTATAGCCCATAAGGCTGCATATTTTGCCCGGCGGGGATAGCAAGGCAGAGCAAGCAAGGCAAGGAGGGCAGGCAGCAGCTGCGGGACGAGAAAAGAGGAGAGGCGGCCGCGGCGCGACGAGAGAGGAAGAAGAGAGAAGTGGCAGCTGCACGAGATAAAAGAAGGAGAGAGAAAACTGCACGACAAGAGAAGAAGGAGAGAGAGAGCTGCACAACAAGAGAAGAAAAAGAAGACGGCGGCGGTGGAGGAGGAGGAAGAACCAGGCACTCGGCTCAGAAGCTCTCCCGTAAAAATAAAGACCTTAAAACTTCATTTGAGAGCCGAGTCTTCATTGTACTCGCTGGACGAGGCAGAAAAGGTCTTTAATTTCTTTTGTCTCATATTCCAAGAACAATTGTCTTGAAACACAGATTACCACTTAAGCACATACTCTTAAAATATTGTGAAATCTTACATATGCAAAAATGATAAAGAAACCCACCACCTATGTTCAGCTTAAAGAATAATTAAATGAACACTCCATCCTGATTAAGAAATAGAACACTACTAAAGGGAAACATAGAGGCCATCTATGTGCCTGTCCCTGATTCCATCCTTTTGCCTTTCCCCCAGAGGTAACTATTACTTTGAATTTTGTGTTAATCATTCCCTTACTTTTCAGACAGTATTACCACCTAGGCATATATGCTTAAACAGTATATGGCTGAATTTTTGGCATTCAGTTTGTTTCTGAGAGTCACGTTTACTGTGTATGGATAAGGTTTGTTCTTCCCCACTGCTATGCGTTTATCTATTATGTAGATAGAAAACACCCCATGATGCTGCTGAGAAACAATTGCCTTGTTTCCAGTTTGAAGCCATGACAGAGTTGCTCTGAGCAATCCTGTGCCTGTCTTCTAGGGTACAGGTGCAGGAACTTCTTTAACAAATATCCACAATATTGAGAATTTATAGATAACGAATTTATTAGACAAGGTCAAATGGTTTCCCAATGTGATTGTGCCAATATGCCATCCCACAAATAGTGTATGAGAGTTAATTTTCTGTGTATCTACATTTATACATGGCATCAAATAATTTGGTATCATCAGTCTCTTTTAAATTTTATTTTGTTGGTTCTTCTCAGTTATATAGGATAGAAGAATCAATTTTCATAAAATTATACAAGCATAGGATGTATCTTATTTAAATTAGAACCCCATTCATGTGGGTGGGAATGATGGTGAGGTTCACTTAGGTATTTTCATATGTATACATAGGAAAAGTATGTTAGATTCATGTTATTATGTGGTAGTAAATAGATTCTGATAATCTAATGACAGTGGATTTTAAAATTGGCTGGGAAACTTTTTGTCTATGTGTAATGTTTTTTTTTTAAATTTTTTCTAATTAGTTATAGATGATGATGCATTTTAACATATCATACATAAATGGAGTACAACTTATTCTTCTGTTTATACGTGATGTAGAATCATACAGGTTGTGTAATCCTATATACATATAGGGTAATAATGTCCAATTCATTCTACTATCCTTCCTACTCCCATTCACCCTCCCCTCCCTTTACTTTCCTCTGCCTAATCCAAAGTAACTATTTTTACCTAGCCTCACCCCCTATTGTGAATTAGCATCCACATATCAGAGAAAACATTTGGCATTTGGTTCTTTGGGATTGGTTTATTTCATTTAGCATGATATTCTCCAGTTCTATCCATTTACCTGCAAATGCCATAATTTCATTGTTCTTTAAGGCTGAGTAATATTCCATTGTGTATATACACCATTTCTTTATCCATTCATCTGCTGAAGGGCACCTAAGTTGGTTCCATAATTTAGCTATTGTGAATTGATCTGCTATAAACATCTATGTGACTACATGAATGTAATATGCTGATTTTAAGCCCTTTGGGTATAAACCAAGGAGTGGGATAGCTGGGTCAAATGGTAGTTCCATTCCAACTTTTCTGAGGAATCTCGATACTGTTTTCCAGAATGGGTGTACCAATTTGCAACTCCACCAGCAATGTATGAGTGGACCTTTTCCCACACATCTTCACAAACATTTATCGTTGCTTGTATTCTTGATAATTGCCATTCTGACTGGAGTGACATGAAATCTTAATTTTGATTTGCATTTCTCTAATTGCTAGAGATGTTGAGCATTTTTTAATATACTTGTTGATCGACTATAATTTTTGTTCTGTGAAGTGTCTATTTATGTTGTTGGCATTAATTTTTTTGAGTTCTTTATATATCCTGGAAATTAATACTCACTCTGAGGTGCATGTGGTAAAGATTTTCTCCCATTCTGTAGGCTCTCTCTTTACATTATTGTTTCCTTTGCTGAGAAGAAGCTGTTTAGTTTGAATTCATCTCATTTATTGATTCTTGATTTTACTTCTTGTGTTTTAGGAGTCTTGTTGTGGAAGTCAGATCCTAAGCCTATGTGAGGCAAATTTGGGCCTAATTTTTCTTCTATTAGGCATAGGGTGTCTGTTCTAGTGCCTAAGTCTTTGACGCACTTTGAGTTGAGTTTTATACAGGGTGAGAGATAAGGGTTTAAAATCATTGTGTTACATATGGTCTTGTTAATGTAAAAAATTACTTGAGGAATGGTATGATGATTATGTTTGTTATTGTTTGTGTATAAAGAGGAGTTTTGTTTTTATAGCTGTAAAAATGTTGAACAACCTTAATCATTTATTCACTATTTTGAAATGTATCTGTTCACTGATCTAATTTCATCTTTTTATATATGGAAATAATGGTCTACTAATTACTGAAGTTTATAGAACTATTTAGGTAACTGAATACTCAATTAATTTAATGTATTTTTCTTTTCAAATCTTTCTTTTACCCATGTAAAAGTCAAAGATGAAATTGGAAATAAATAAGTCAATTTAATATATTCTAATAACCATTTTTTTTGTTATTACTTCTTGGTAATTGTTATATTAATAATATTGTGACTTGGTACAGAATAGATATCTCAATATATTCATATGTCATCTTATGTTCGTTAGTAACATTTTATTTTTCTTTATAAAGATGTGTACATTTATTTTTATAGATTAGAGGTTTTTTGAGTGTGCTTATGTCCTAATATTTTTATTTGAATATGTGGGATACCTATAATATCATCTGGTGAATAGTGTTCCTAAGGAGAAAGACAGCTTTTCTGATGTCTATTCCATTGTACATAGTCTGTGTGTAGTTACTGTTTGTTCCATTCAAATATCAACTTTGCATCCATGTAGTATTTCTTAATCTTCATATTGTTATTATTTTGTAAATATAGTGTTTCTTTTAATTATGATACTATCCATTAGAAATAGTCTTGTCTTACACAAACATTTATTTTAGAAGCCTATCTTTCTTACTCAAAATGAACTCTCTCTTCCTGTCTTCATTTTCTTGGCCTGTTTTTGTTTTCTTATCCTCAAATCGACGTCCTTATTTTCTTGGACAACATAACTGGCACCCACCAATTAAGAAATCATTCAGTCATAAATACAGGGCACCTGTACTAAGTGCCCTATAGTAGTAGAAAATAAGCAGATAACATCTTCCTCATTGAGCTCACATAGGAGCTAGACCAAATAAATTAACGTGCATGGCTATAAAAATATGGAAAGCATGGTAGGGGCATAGATAGTGAACAAATGCTGTCAGTTAGCAGACCAATCAGGGAATTCCTCTCAGAAATAGCTTTGGAGTAGAGGCCTATGTGGGTGAAAGAGAAATGCTTCATGAACATCTGGGGAGGAACATTTCAGGCAAGGAGAAAAAAATAGCAAGGGCAAAGGTCCTTGGACAAGAAAGCTACTTGCAGGGAGACATATGTGGCAATTATTGAGCCATCATAAGGATGCATTTAGTTCAAACTATCATCAGAGGGTTTTCAGCAGAGAAGTGACACATTCTTCTTTATATTTTAAAAGAATCTTCCAACCAATAGGAATTTAAATCTCTTAATTTTCTACAATTTTTATCCTTCACTTTCGCTTACAAATTCAATTTGATTCTTCCTCATATAGCCATTCTTTTGTTCCCAGACCCATCCTAGAATTCAGCTGCATTTTCTTGTATATGGAGCATCACAACAGAATTCCTCTTGTACCCCTGCCCCCAGTTTATCTAGTATAAATTTTAAATTTCTAAAAATACAAACCTGTCTATGCTAGTTGCCTTCTTTAAAAATGGAATCCTTTGGATCCCTTCTGGACCTTGTAAAAATCCAAAATTTCTTATTCTGTAGTTGCAATATGGTCCCAACATCATCAACCACTGAAGATTTTCGTATTATTTTTTCTCATATTTCTCTTCTCATTATTATTGGTTATTTTTAGTTATGTATGACAGTAGAGTCTATTTTGATGTATTTATACAAACATGGAGTACATTCTTACTCTAATAGGATCCAAGTCTTATTGTTATGCATAATGGTTGGATTCACTGTTGTATATTCATATACGTACATAAGGAAAGTTAGGTCAGTTTCATTTCACTGTCTTTCCTTTTCACATCCCTCCTCTCTTACCTTCATACTCTGCCTGATTTTTTATCAAATCTATAAGATTTATCATGACCACTATTGTCTTCTAGTCAAGCAGATCAAGATCAAGATAGTTTCTTGTGGAGACTACAGTTATCTCCCACAGAATTTTTTCTGTTAGAGAAAAATATTTTTTTTTGATGTTATCCTAAAACTGGGGAAGTAGGTAAACACGGATGTCAGATTTTTTCCTGGAAATGCGCTGTATTATTACTTCCTTTTTTCCTTTTGTTTCTCCTTTCCATGCTGGAAATTGAACCCGGGTTTTGTGCATGCTAAGTGCATGCTCTACCACTGAACTGTACCCCCAAGCCCTTTTTTCTTTGTATGGTATAGCTGCTTGTATTTGTTTCCTATAGATTCCACCAGAATATTCCACA
This sequence comes from Sciurus vulgaris, assembly GCF_902686455.1. NCBI lineage: Eukaryota > Metazoa > Chordata > Mammalia > Rodentia > Sciuridae > Sciurus > Sciurus vulgaris. The sequence goes on along the minus strand of NC_136471.1, from coordinate 9,368,047 downwards.
AACTAGGAGGCTTAATAATCCATACTCTCTTGTTCTGGAGATTACAAATCCCAAATCAAGGTATCAGCAAGTTATGCCCTCTGAATGATCTAGAGGGAGAATCACTGTCTGCCTCTCCTTTTCTTCCAATAGTTGCTGTCAATCCTTGGCAGTTCTTGATGTACAGAGGTACACTGCAATCTCTGACTCCGTATTCCCTTATACTTCTTTCCTCTGCATGTGTCTGCATCTAAATTTTCCTCCTACAAGAACACCAGTCCTAATCTACCTAAACTATTTTAATCTAATATGACCTCATCTTAACTTGATTACATCTGCAAAGACCCTATTTTCAAATAAGATCATGTACCCAGAGGGATTATGTCTTAAGCATATCTTCTTGGGCAACATGATTTAATACACATCAGTGTTCATACCACATAGAAGTCCCTAGGAACTGCCTTTATGATTGGTATAATCACTCACATATAGACATACAGTTTCTCTGAAGAAAACTTTGTGTTTTTTTTAAGTTGCATGAGATATTGCCATACCATAATTCTTGATGGCTTTATCTCTGTCAGTAGCAAAAGTTGGAGCTTTGTCTTTCCATTCTAGAGGTCCATATGCTTTAAATACACAGTTTAATTCAGGTCACTTTTTAGAAGACTGGACCCCTGTCTTTTCCTCAGCCAAGTGTTTGTCTATACTTATGTGAGACCACACTGGTTTTTCATAGAGAAAGATTTAGGATGCAGCTCCTTACAAAATTTTCTTAAACCAACTCTCATTTATTATAACCATTGGAAGATCCTCGATACCTTTTGCTTTGAGTTAGTGCCATTATTCTCTCTCCAATATAGTAGTTGTTTTCCTCTCTTTTATTTACATACTACAATTAGAGCTACTCTCAACAATCATGTAGGATTTTGTATAAACACATCTCTCCATTTCTCTGGGATATGTACCCAGAAGTACAATTAATAGGTACTAGATGCTGTGTATGTATGTGTGAAGACTGTGTTTTTACAAAACTACCAAACTATTTTCCAAAGTGGATGTACTATTTCATATTCTTACCAGAATTACATAAAAGATTTACTTTCTCTGCATCCTTGCAAACAGTGTTGTCACTATTTTTGTTTTAGAACTTCTAATAAATGTATAGTGATATTTAATTGTGGTCTTAATTTGTATTGTACCAATATCTACTGATATTCAACATCTTTTCATGAACATACTGACCATCCATATGTCCTCTTTGGTGCAACACCTCATGTGTCTTCTGTTTCTAGTTGTTTTGCTTTATTCTCTTTCCTGTTAAATTTTAAGAGTTCTTTATGGAGTCTACAATAAGCCCTTTGTCACATGTGTGCTTTTCTAATAGATCTTCCAAAATTTAATTTGTTATTTTATCCTCTTAAAATCTTTCATATAAAATCTTTTAATTTGAACCAGATATAATTTATTTTTTTCTTTAATAGGTTATGCTTTTGCTGTCACCAAGTCCTAGGTTATGAACTATTTGTCCTATTTTATTTTTTAAATGTTATAATTTTATACTTTACACCTATATTTATCATTCAATTTAAAGTTATTTGTGGTGTTTTCATTTTGGAATATTTACAGAAAAATTGAAAAAATACTTCAGTTTCACATAGTTTTTTTTTTTTTTTTTTTTTTTTTTGGTATTTTAACATTCATCTTTATTCATTTTTCCTGAACATATATACAAGGTTTTTAATAGTTTTAACCCATATGAACATCTTTCATTGCTACTGTACTTTTGCCAAAACTAAGAAATTAACATTGACATTTTGCTCTTAACAAAACCTCAGTTTAATTTTTATTTTACCAACATTTACACTAATGTCTGATTTTTTCCCAAATCCAGTCTAGTATATAACATTTTACTTAATTGTGAAAGTTTACATCATAAATATAAAATAAAATATATGAAATGCATTGATGAATAAATTGAAATAATTACATGATTCATAACACTTATTAGAAAATTCATAAATGATTTAAGATATTTTTACATATTAACATAATTGGATAAATAAAACTTTGTCACCAGTGTCATTTTGAATACTAGCATATAGCAATCTGGAATTTTTATTTTGTTTTGAATTTGTTAATAAGTGAAGGAAACATGTCATATTCCCATGTCAATTATGTTAATACGTTTGTCCTGTTTATCCTTATATGTGAAAGGAAATAGTTCTAAATTTTCTGAATTCTACAAGGTATATCAAATCAAGATAAACTATACCTCCTTAATAAACAAACTGGCCTGATGTTTTCCATAGGGAATAGTTTCTTAAATAGACAAAACTATTAAAGCTTTTGATTTCTTCTTCAGCAAGTTCTGTTTTCAGAATTGTTGGCATGCCATTTTCAGTAGTATTATATATTGCATTTCTACCTTAATTGTACCTATGTCTTCCTCATGTTCAGAATACTGTTTATTTGTGCCTTCTTTTTATACCAATAAGTTCTTCCAGACATTTGCCTATTTTTAGAGTTTTTTTTCCCCTCAAATAATCCACAATGAGTTTTTGTATCCTCTCTATTTTTTATTTTATATTACATAGATTTATACTGTCATTATATTTCATATGTTATTTGGGCATTTCTTTTGTTTTAATTCCTTAAGAATGAAAACATATAACTATTGGCTTCATTTCTTCTATTCAAAAAAGTCAAATTACAGAGCTTTCTCAAAGCATTGCGACAAGTATTGCATTTTGTTATTTTCATTATATTTCAATTCTACTTATTTTTAAAATTCCCATGATGATTTCAGTAAGTGTTTAGTAAGAAGCAGAAGGAAGCCATCATTTGCCTGGTAGCTCCATAGAATCAAGGCCAGGGTATGTAAATGCTAGTGGCATCAATACCTAAAGAGGACTTGAGACTGGCAGTGGTTAGCTATGCTTTATTTTTAACTACTGAAATATTTAGAAGGCTTTTTAATTTTCAAAATTGTGAATATTTTTCAATATTGTACAACTTCATCATATTTTTTCAGAATATATTTAACTGCACATATCATTTCAAATATATTCACCTATTTTTATAGTCTAAGCTGTAGCCAATTTTTACAAGTGTTCCTGTTCAGTTTGTAAAATGTACTTTCTAATCATTCAATGCAGAAATCAGTATATGACCCAGAAGTCAAATGAATCATTATTTATGTGCTTAATATTCAGATATCTTTTATCTTTGGGATTTGTAAAATGTACTTCCACTTAATATTTAATCAAACATATAGCTCTCTACCATTATGTGATTGGCTATTTTTTCCTATAGTTCTCTCATTATTTGATTCAAATATTTTGAGACCACTTTGTTTGTTACATGTATATTTAAAATTGCTACATTTTGGGCTGGTGTTGTGGCTCAGTCCTAGAGAACTTGCCTAACGTGTTAGGGTTCCATCCTCAGCACCACATAAAAATAAGTAAATAAAATAAAGGTATTGTGTCCATGTACAAGTAAAAATACTTTTAAAAATTGGTACATTTATTTTGGTGAGTTACAGTTAACATTACATAGTGACCATCTCTATCCTTATCCTGACAATATTTTTCTCTTGTTAATATAGCTACACTAGCTTCTTTGGACTAATTTTTGACAGATGACTTTTTCCATGCTTTTACCCCCAACTATTATGTGTTCTTATGTTTAAAAATAGCAGTTAATTAATTCTGGAATATTTTCACTACTTCACCATGTTGTGACTTCAAATTGCTCAGTTTCCATCCTTTCCCTACCTTATTCATATTGATATTTTGTAGACTTTTATTTGAGTGTAACTATGTAATTTGAGTGTAGTTCTCTGTTCATCTCTCTCTCTCTCTCCATTTTAATACATCAACATTTATCATTATCGCCTCTTCTATATAGTCTCAGATAATTGCTGGAATATTACCTCCTCTTATTGTGTATTTTTAACTCATTTGTGAATATCTGTGGAATAAAACTAGGGCTTTTATGACTATGAATCATTTCATCTTGCCATTTTAGTTGAATGACAATTTGGATATGTAAATGTGCAAAATTTCACTTTTGTTTTCTTTAGTTTCTTGCACTATGTACTGCTTTTGAAAACTTTTATCATTATGACTCTTGCTGTCTTTCTGTAAGCTACTAGTTTCCTCTTTTCTTTGATATTTAAAAAGATTCACTCTGTTTTAAGGTACATGTGTATTTTTTATTTCTCCTTTTTCAGTATATTTTGAATCTTCCTTTTGTTACCTTTATGTGTTATTTCATTGTAAGAAGTTTACCTCCTTTGGTTTTTCAACTGCTTTCTTCCCTGAATTTTCATTTGTGTGTCTTTCTGGGGCACTTATTATCTGACAAGATTCATACAGCTTAGCTTCCTTTTTAACTTTTTTTTCATTTATTGAAAGAAAAAAATGATAATACCTATATTTAGCATATTATGCATTTATGACATACAATGTGGTGTTTTGATATACATAGTGAACTATTTATGAGCTATGTGATTTTTCTGTTTCTCAAAACAAAGCTCTATTTCCAGCTTTTGCACACTGTTCCCACTTTCACACACAGGCATTTACTCATTTCAACTTGTTCTCTTGTCTTCAAATGCAAGAATCATACATTGCCAGCTCCTTCTGAGATCTGTGTCATAACCTTTCTTACTCCACACGATATTACTCTACTATCGCCACTGCATTTGGCAACCATTCCACCTTTTCATTATCTGGGGTTTCAGCTGTTCCTGGCTTCATGAAAGAAGTATGCATTTCTGTTGCCATATGCTCCTTGAGAATTCCAAAAGGAGAAGGAAGATAAGTGACCTTAAGCTAATGTGCTCATACTAGAAATCTTCTATTATGCTATTTCATTTGAAGTTCCAAAATGTTGAAAGCAAATTTATAATCCTCTTAACTCTAATCAAGACACAAGGGGAAAATACCAATTGCTTAGTTCTTCTCTGACTCTCCAAGACAAATTGTTTTTTCTGCACTCCAGTCTCTCTGCAAGACTGGGCTCTCTGTTTACACACTAGTGTAGCCTTTTGTTTGTTCTCTTATCTCAGTGTAGTCCCTGTTTCTCTGTTAGCAATATGATAGTTAATAGTTCTAAATGTTAAATTAATATGTCCTCGGCAAAGCGGCAGAGGTGGAAAACAGTTTGTCCCATCTAAAACTGAAGAGAGATTTAGTAGTATCGGGTTCATTGTATTATTTTGAATACCTAATGATTCATTGAATGAACGTACTTTTTTTCTTAATATATATTACCTCCTTAATCTTTAGTATTCAATTGGAGGGTTTCCATTGTCAGAAAAGAATAAAGCACATGAGTTATATTTGTATTTTAGATAAATAATAGGCACTATTTGGAAATAAGTATATCCTAAGAAATAGTGGATTGTGTTATTTAATGATTGTCTTTTTCCACTTCTGCATAATTTTTTTTTCAAAAGTGGACATACTTTGCTTAAAAAAGCAGGTACAGGGTCTTTACTAATGTAATACAGGCCTTTAAAACTAAAAGTAAACAATAATATGGAGCTGAATCGTGATCTTATTAATACTGGTAAAAGCCTGCTAGTGATCAAGATAAATAGTCGATGCAGTAACTGAAGCATTTTTATTATTAAATTTTACAGATTTAAAATTAACTAAAATTAAACATTCATAGCATTTATAATTTTCAAACCAAATATCTACCTTTATTAACTTTCCTAATACATAACAGCTCAAGTACATTCTATATTTATTATAGTGAAAACTGATAAAGAGGTCAAGAGTTGCTTGAAAGCTTGATGGGTATGATTATGGGCAGAGTGAGATAGTCCCCCTTTAATTTTTAATATTCTTTTCAGTAATGTTGCAAAGATATACGATCATTGAGAAAATTTATAAGATTTAATTGTCTATCCATTACCATTGTATTATTAATGAATGACAATTTCTAAATTCAAAAATATTTCAGAATATTGCTTTTTGTTAAGGCCTATATAAATTTTCTTGAACATTATGGGAAAGGTCTCTTTGCTTTTCTTCATTTAATTGTAGTAATTGTGAGCTTATATATTTTGCTAAACTTTTATTATAATAAACTTCTCTAGATTGCTGTTACAGTAACTCCAAATAAAATCTTAAAAATGTTATGAAGAATTTCCTTATCAACTTTGATTCATTAGAATATTATCTTTTACACTTACTTTGTAAAATGTGTAATAATTTGATATTTTAATAGCTATTAAATGATGAATGTAAGTGTCTGTGATGAATGTAATTATCAATATATGGCAACTTGGGAGAAATCAAATGAAACTTTTTAAACTAAAATTAAGTTGACAAAAATATAGAATTAAATTCTGGTTTTCATTAGAAAAATAACAGATTTTACTAAAAGTCACTTGGAATAGCAAATGACACAATTCATGTATCTATTTGGCATTGTAGGCAAACTTGTCCTTATATTTGCAATAGCACATACTCTTATAAAATTCATGAAATTTGTATTGCTGTGTGAACAAGTTATCGTGATATAAATATTTTAAACCATTACAATAATTTTTAATTTTTATTACAGGATTATATTAAACAAAGATTAACAAAATATTTAATGAAAAAATCATTTTTATTTTACTGAATGAACTTCAGGAATCAAAATTTATGTTGTAACTTAATGATCATAAGAAATTAAGTTATGTTACTTAAAAAACCTGCACAAGTGTTGAGGAGGCAAAAAGTTATTCTTTTTAAGTTTCCAGTCGATGAGAATTAAATTGACATAAAACAGATTAAAACAAGAAAAACAGATTTGGGGAGACCCTCTTAACAAAATGCAGACCCCAAAAGATAGTTAGTGGTAGTGTCAAACATTATATGCTAGGTTGAACAAAGTGTAGTAAAGTGAGAAAATGCAATTTTGATCTTATATCTAGCAATCTAGCTCAATTTTCAAATTCATTTTAGGAGTTTGACATCTTTTGGATTTTGTACATGGAAAAGCGTGCTATCTGCAAATAACAGCAGTTTTAGTTTTTCCTTTCCAATTCATATGACATTTGCTTATTCTTTTTATTTTTTCTGCTGGATGGAATTTCTAGCATTATGTTTGATAAGCAGGTGAAAAATAGCTAATTGTTTAATAAAAATTGAAAAACAAGAGGCTAGTTGAGGGGATAGAAACCCTGGGAGACATTTGGCAATATTTGCAAGGTAATTACCACGAAGGACATGAGAAAGCCTGGGGAAAGGCTGGAGGAAGTGAACTGCCAATTGCTAAGTCATGAAACGCTGACCAAAATCTTCTGCACTGTGGAGCTAATGTTTTAAACTTCTGGATGAACGCAACAAGTCTCATTTTACCCAGGGCATGGAATAAGACTCATTGAAACTGGCTATAAGTAATCTCTACCTCTGAGAGAAGGACAGGACAATAACCTGGCTCGAGATCATTAGAGATTTCCTATAGCCAGGGAAAAGGCAAAAATGCTGGAAAAGGCCAGTCCATAACACCAGTGATAGTGAACCTGCTTCTAACACTTAGTACTAGGACAAGAGAAAGCCTCCCAACATCAGGCCACCACACAGTGAGCAAAAAACAAGGAAGTTTACTGATGAGGTACAGGCAAAATCATGAATAGCAATGATTGGCATAAACAGAAAAACACAGCTAACAAGGAAAATACATAATGTACAATTGAGAACAAACCAAGGATGTCTTCTCAGGACATATACACACAAATCCATGGTTTGTGTGCTGAAAATTGTAATAAGTATTAGCAATTTTATATCCTTTGACCAACATTTATCTAACTCCCTCCCATAAGTATCTTTCACAATGGTAGCCACCATTCTACATCAAATTTCATGAGATCAACTTGTTAAAATTCCACATCTGAGATTATGAGGTATTATGAAGAATGAATACAAGAGATCTATTGTATAGCATTGTGACTATATTTAATAATATATTCAGGAAAAATGCTAGGAAAGGGTATATAATGTTCTCACCACAAAAACCTATGGCAGGTAGTATACATGTTAATTAGCTAGATTTAGTCATTCAACAATGTATAACTACTTCAAAACTTACTGTTGCACACAATAAATAAATGTGATTTTAACCATTAATTTAAAAATGTTAGCAGTTGTCCTCTCTTAACCCCAACCACCCTTGCCTCGTACCACTTTTGACAAGAAACAAGCTAGTGGTATATATCCTAATTGTTATCTTTCCTCAACATCTTAAAAACACATACACCTGTACATACTCATATATACACATAAGCAAGATTTCTTGGTATCTTGTTGAAAACAAATCAGATATGATTTATATGTTAATTTTCAAAATTGGGGGTCAATTATCTGGTTAATTATAATTCATAAATAGATTCTAGATGTAGTATCAGAGGCCATTAGTAAAAATCTAGTTATTTTCATTTCTTATTTTTAGGAATGGACCTAAGTAACAAAACGGCAATGTATTTTCTTTTTAAATAATGGCTTATTTAATTAGGGATGTTTACTCATTTTTAACAGTAAAGAGTGTAAGGACACATAAACAAAAATTTAATGATAACAAAAATTTAACAATTTTCCATTACACTATGTATTTCTCCAATCCTTCATAAACAATGATAATAGCTTAGTTAACCTCTTCCCTATTTTATTTTATGCACAAAATGCTAATCTATACAAAGTCCAAACGGGCATAAACACACACAAACTCTAAAGTATTTGGAAATATTTTTACAATGTAAATATTGTATGAATATATATTTTCATTGAATTATGAACAATAAGTACATCATAGACATCCAAATTAGATTACTTTATGAATTAATGTTCAAAATATTTTAAAATTAGGAATTTTAAACTTCAACCCATGTCGACTGAATTTGGGTGTATGTTTTAAATTGAGGGTAAATTATATATTATTTTTTGTAAAATATCATCTTTGGTTAACAGTTAACTCTCAAAGTGAAATAAATTTTTGTCAATGAATGAACCAACTGCAGTTGCCTAAATTATTATTATGGTATTATAAGAATAAGGATTTTATAATTCAAATGTTTTTCCTAGTCTAATTATCCATTGCATTTATCTTATACAAGATTGATTTATTTTTGGAAATTAATAACATCTCATTTTCTCAAATATACCAAAAATTACAATAGATTACATTCTAATATTTAATTCTAATATGAGTATAATGTAATTCATGACTTATTAACAGCTTTTTAATATTGCACTTTTCATGTGCATTTATCATTATTATTCAAATTTGTTTTTCATATCTGAAAGTTGTTTTTCATCATAAAATTCCTTAAAAATATTTAGGTTTATTCCATAGAAATTTAGATTGAATCTCTCATTTTTTTATTTTTCTGTTTTCATTATTGATGTTAATTTTGGTGATTAGGAAAGCTCTTTATTATTTTTCTCCTTCCTGAGCAAACTACCATTTATCAATTTTTTTAACAGGATTTTCCGGATCTTTCTAGTTGGATAAGACAGCTTTCTTTTTCATGAATCACAGATTTAAAAATCCCTAACACACATTCTCATAAAAGTATGTGTCAAATGTTCTCCCATAAAATTCCGGTAGTACTTATTTTGGAATTATGCTCAATATGTGTCTCTTAAACCTTGGAGACACTCCTGTATTTTAAAATCCATGTTCTCATAAATGATTTTCAGTGACTTTGATGCCAGCTCATTTGGAATTGCCTTGACAATTATCTCAATGTTAAACAAGTTTGAGACTTTCACTATGAGAAGACTCACTCAAATTATGAAATGCTTGCACATTTTAAGTACAAGATCAAAACTGCTTAAAAATGCACTTTGTTAGAGAATTGAAAGATGAGTTAATAATCGTGTATTTTAATATGCCTCATAGTAGCTCACAATTGTTTTCATGTTTTTTTACTCAGGCTGATGCTAAACTAGTAGTACAAAATTATAGTTTACCTGCTACATGTTGGTTGCGAGGAGTTGAAGAAATAATCTACATTAAATAAACAAGAATTCTACCCAACGTTTAAACATTATGCTTAATGTATCTACCTATATAAATATTTATTATTAACATATGGTATGATTATCTTGTTTTAATATTAGAGAGACAGATTTTTAAAAATTTATTTTTACTGTAAACAAATGGGATACATCTTGATTCTCTGATCATAAAGTGGAGGCATACCATTTGTGTAATCACACATTTACATAGGGTAATGGTGTTTGATTCTGTTATTTTTTTCAATCCCCCCCACCACTCCCACCCCTCTTTTCCCTCTATACAGTCCCTCCTTCCTCCATTCTTGCCTCCCTCCCACCCCCCATTATGTGTCATCATCTGCTTATCACCAAGATCACTCCTCCTTTGGTGTTTTCACATTGGCTTATCTCACTTCCCATGATATACTCCAATTTCATCCATTTCCCTGCAAATGCCATAATTTTATTATTCTTTATGGCTCAGTAATATTCCATTTTATATATATATATACCACACTTTCTTTGTCCATTCATCAATGGAAGGACATCTAGGTTGCTTCCACAATCTGGCTATAGTGAATTGAGCAGCTATGAACATTGATGTGGCTGTATCTCTGTAGTATGCTGATTTTAAGTCCCTTGGGTATAAACTGAGGAGTGTGACAGCTGCGTCAAATGGTGGTTCCATTCCAAGCTTTCTGAGGAATCTCCACACTGCTTTCCAGAGTGGCTGCACTAAATTGCAACCCCACCAGCAATATATGAGTGTACGTTTTTCCCCACATCCTCTAACACCTATTGTTGCTTGTATTCTTGATAATCACCATTGTAATCAGGGTGAGATGGAATCTTAGGGTAGTTTTGATTTGCATTTCTCTTCTTACTAGAGATGTTGAACATTTTTTCATATATCTGTTGATTGCTTGTAGATCTTCTTCTGTGAAGTGTCTGTTCATTTCCTTAGCCCATTTGTTGATTGGGTTATTTGTATTCCTGGTGTAGAGTTTTTTGAGTTATCTATGTATTCTAAAAATTAGTGCTCTATCTGAAGTATGAGTGGCAAAGATTTTCTCCCACTCTGTAGGCTCTCTCTTCACATTGCTGATAGTTTCCTTTGCTGACAGAAAAATTTTAGTTTGAATCTATCCCACTTATTGATTCTTGCTTTTATTTCTTGTGCTATGGGAGTCCTGCTAAGGAAGTCTGATCCTAAGCTGACATGTTGAAGATTTGGACCTACTTTTTCTTCTATAATATGCAGGGTCTCTGGTCTGATTCCAAGGTCCTTGATCCATTTTGAGCCGAGTATTGTGCAGGGTGAGAGATAGGGGTTTAGTTTCATTCTGTTGCATATGGATTTCCAGTTTTCCCAGCACCATTTGTTGAAGAGGCTATCTTTTCTCCATTGCATATTTTTGGCGACTTTATCTAGTATGAGAAAATAGTATTTATTTGGGTTTGTGTCCGTGTCCTCTATTCTGTACCATTGATCTACCTGTCTATTTTGGTACAAACACCATGCCATTTTTGTTACTATTGCTCTGTAATACAGTTGAAAGTCTGGTATTGTGATACCCTCTGCTTCACTCTTCCTGCTAAGGATTGCTTTAGCTATTCTGGGTTTCTTATTCTTCCAGATGAATTTCATAATTGTTTGCTCTATTTCTGTAAGGTATGTCATTGGGATTTTAATTGGAATTGCATTGAATCTGTATAGCACTTTTGGTAGTATGGCCATTTTGACAATATTAATTCTGCCTATCCAAGAACATGGGAAATCGTTCCATTTTCTAAGGTTTTCTTTAATTTCTTTCTTTAGTGTTCTGTAGTTCTCATTGTAGAGGTCTTTCACCTCTTTCATTATATTGATTCCCAAGTATTTTATTTTTTTCAAGGCTATTGTGAATGGAGTAGTTTTCCTAATTTCTCTTTCTGAAGATTCATCACTTATGTATAAAAATGCATTAGATTTATGAGCATTGATTTTATAACCTGCTACTTCACTGAATTCACTTTTGAGTTCTAAAAGTTTTCTGGTGGAATTTCCAGGTTCTTCTAAATATATAATCATGCCATCAGCAAATAGGAATAGTCTGAGTTCTTTTTTCCTATTTGTATCCCTTTAATTTCCTTGGTCTGTCTAATTGCTCTGGCTAGAGTTTCAAGGATGATGTTGAATAGAAGTGGTGAAAGAGGGCATCCCTGCCTTACTCCAGTTTTTAGGGGGAATGCATTCAGTTTTTCACCATTTAGAATGATATTGGCCATGGGCTTAGCGTAGATGGCCTTTACAATGTTAAGGAATGTTCCCACTGTCCCTATTTTTTTCTAGTGTTTTGAGCATGAAGAGGTGGTGTATTTTATCAAATGCTTTTTCTGCATCTTTCAAAATAATCATATGATTCTTAACTTTAAGTCTGTTGATATGGTGAATGACATTTATTGATTTCTGGATGTTGAACCAACCTTGCATCCCTGGGATAAAACCCACTTGATCATGATGCACTATCTTTTTAATATGTTTTTGTATACAATTTGATAAAATTTTGTTGAGAATTTTTGCATCAATATTCATTAAGGATATTGGTCTGAAATTTTCTTTCCTCAATGTATCTCTGTCTGGTTTAGGTATCAGGGTGATATTGGCTGCATAGAATGAGTTTGGGAGGGTTCCCTCCTCTTCTATTTCATCGAGTACTTTGAGGAGTATTGGAGTGAGCTCTTCTTTAAAGGTTTTGTAGAACTCGGCTGAGAACCCATCTGTTCCCGGACTTTTCTTTGTTGTTAGGCTTTTGATGACGTCTTCTATTTCATTACTTGAAATTGATCTACTTAAATTGTGTATGTCCTCGTGGTCCAGTTTAGGTAATTCATATGTCTCTAGAAACCTGTTGATGTCTTTGAGATTTTCTATTTTGTTGGAGTATAGATTTTCAAAATAGCTTCTAATTATGTTTTGTATTTCATTTGTGTCTGTTGTGATATTTCCTTTTTCATCATGAATTTTAGCAATTTGAGTTTTCTCTCTCCTTCTCTTTGTTAGTGTGGCTATGGGTTTATCAATTTTGTTTATTTTTTCAAAGAACCAACTTTTTATGTTGTCAATTTTTTCAATTGTTTCTTTTGTTTCAATTTCATTGATTTCACTTCTGATTTTAACTATTACCTGTCTTCTACTACTTTTGGTGTTGCTCTGTTCTTCTTTTTCTAGGGCTGTGAGCCATAGTGTTAGGTTGTTTATTTGTTGATTTTTTTCTTCTTTTATTTAATGTGCTCCTTGAAATAAATTTTCCTCTAAGTACTGCTTTCATAGTGTCCCAGAGATTTTGATATGTTGTTTCTTTGTTTTCTTTTACCTCTAAGAATTTTTTTATTTCCTCCCTGATATCTTCTGTTATCCATTCATCATACAATAGCGTATTGTTTAACGTCCAGGTGTTGGTGTAGTTTCAGTTTTTTATTTTGTAATTGATTTCTAATTTCATTCCATTATGATCTGATAGAATACAAGGTAGTATCTCTGTCTTATTGTAGTTGCTAACAGTAGCTTTGTGGCATATTGTATCATTCATTTCAAGAATTTCTGTTTGTTTTTTTTCAGTATCTCTCTTTATTGAAATGATCTTTTGCTTCCTGCATTTGCTCTTTTAACTGTTTATTGGTGCGATCATTCAATGCCTGCATTTGCTCTTTCATCTCAGTGTTTGCTTCTCTGATCGTTTTAATTATGTACGTTCTGAACTCCCTTTCTGACATTTCTTCTGCCATGCTGTCATTGGATTTTATTGCTATATCATCTAGGTTTGTTTGGGACATTTTCTTCCCTTGTTTTCTCATATTGCTCAGGTATCTACCCCGCTAGTAGTGAAACTCTGGGATATTGCAGATTTCCTCTATTGACTAATGCTGTCACTGTAGATTTCCAATAACTCATCTCTTAGCCTTCAGTAGCCTGAAGTCTTAGAGGAACTTGATAATGTGGTGCTCCACTAGGAAGTTGCCCCTCTAGGGGTGGTGGCCTTCAGGTGGGGTACATTCCCTGCTGGTGGGCAGAGGAGCCTCCACTTGTTGTCAGGTTGTCAGTCAAAAGGGAGCCTAGACTGTAGACTGGGGCATGAGTGGTCTGGGCCTGTGTCTGTGGTTCTACTGCCCTTGTGGGAAAGCCTCTCCCAGCAGGAAATACTCACCTGGTGGGGAAGTCACACTGGGTAGCCCTCCTCTGAGAAGTTTCTTTCAGTCCAGAACTACCACCTGGGCTGGGCAGCCCTCCTGTGCAACGTCCCCAGGGGTCTGAACCCACCTCCTGGGTCGGGGAGCCTCACCCTGCACCAAACCCTCTCTCTGGTGGCCCCTCCTCCGAGGAGCTGTCTGTGGTCCTGTCCTGCCACAGGTCCTGGGACCTTCACTCTGCTCCAAAGCCTCTCACTGAGTGACTCCTCCTCTACAATGCTCCCAGTTGTCTGGGTTCACAGCTTCAGCATGAGAGTCTCACTGGGCAACTCTACCCTACAAATTTCCCTACATTGTGGGACTAACACCCCATCTGGGTAGCCTTGCCCAGTGGGAGAGACACCCCCAGTGGCTCTGAGCTGGCCCCAAGTCTCTCAGTAACTCCTCTTCTTGAATCCTGAGTCCTGGAGCAACATGAAATGCAGTCACCCTCTAGTCTGCCAACTTGAAAACTCCCAGGATTGTTAACAGTAGGTGATCTACATTTATTTTCCACTCAATATATATAACCTCTATTGATTTTCAGTAAACTAGTGCTTTCTCAAGTCTCATTAGTAAGATTGGGCAAATCTATATAATAAAAATTTAACAGACTCCTTCCACAAATCCATTTCAATATGTAACTGTGTTTTATCAACAAAACTGTATACTAAGAATTCATCAAATGTATTGCTATTTTATTCTGATTGTTTTGCTGCTAAAAATGCTAGAACATTCTGTATACATTTTCTCCATTAGGCTTCTATCTTAATGTCCATAATTGCTCTATTTCAGTGTCCCACTCCTTGGGTCAAGAAATCAATTAATTTGGTGGCTGAGAGCTTCTTGTAATAGAAAATTTCAACACATGTGGTATGGGTAAATTGTGTTTCATATAACTTTTTTTAAAATTCTGGTATTAAGAAATAATCTAAAATATATTTTCTACTTTAAAGCAACGCAGTGTTGTAATTAACTATTCTAAATCATTATTTTATTATTTTCACATTGTGTATTTGATAAATAATGAATTTGTATTGCTGAGTTGCAATACAAATCATCACCTGATATTTTTACTTAAATTTTAAATTTTAGTGTAAGCCCAGATTTAAGGTTTAATAATAGAATGTGAGAATTACTTCTCGTCATTTCCTGCCTGAAAAAAAAATTGGATAATCACACATAATATATAAACATAAAGATTTTATTTGTTTGACCTTTTCCTTGACTTTGTTTCATAAAAGAAAGTTCATCTGCTACTTATGTTTCTCATTTAACAAACTATTATAGATATATCTCTATTGTTTACCACGGGGGGCTCGTGTAATGGGGGGTGAAGGGCACAGTGTCAATAACCACCAAGACACCAGGAGCCAGGTAAAAGCAGGTGAGAGCTGCTCACTCATTTATTGTGGAAACAGCACACTCTTTTATTTGGTTCCTATCCAATCAGCGCATCAATCAGCGTGTCACATCACTTGAAATCACCAATCATTTAGTCTCCTAGAACCACCAATCATTTGAGGGTTTTGTATTTTGCACCAATGGGGATATATGACTCCACATATTTCTTGATCAGAAAATATTTTCCTGGATATTTTAAGGTATAACCTTTAAAATGTACACAATGCATTCAGTAATGGTGAAAAATGAGTTGCACCTGTTGAATATTCTCATGGTAATTTGTGCTATGAGTATTTGATTTTTTATTATAGCTTTATAGAACTGTTCAAAGTATCATATATTGTTCATTGACATCATTTGATTTTTGCATATACATTCTCACTTTTTCTTGTCTAGGGACTGTAACAATACTATATCCAATATCTGAAAAACAAAATCACTTTCAAATTGCAATTTAATTGACTATTTTTTAACAAATTCTTTTGCTATCTGAGATCTATTACATGTGTGACAACCACCCTTCACACACATTGAACACTATTTATCTATAGTCATGAAGTTTCATTTGTGGAAATGCATCCATTAGCATATTTCATTTTTTTCTTCCTTTTAAGATTTCTTTTATAAATTGCTTTTAATTTATTGGTAATGCATTGGAAAGCTGTTATTTGAGTTTCGTTCCCTAAACACTGTTTATCTTTCCAAAGTATACTACCGATTTTTTCAAGAATTTTCATGGGACTTTTTAGAAGATTAATATTAATATGTTTGAAGCACTGAGATTTTAAAACTAAAGGATACACTACACTATCATAATAAGAATGTTTAATGAATAATCCAATGAAATATGTTAAACAGGACTTTGGTTTTAGAGATTCCAACAACCTAGCCCAATGGGAAATTGAAACAGACAATATGTAGTGATCAGAAGAGTTAATATTAACTTTCAAAAGAAATTTTTAAAATATGTATCCTGATGAGCAAGTGAGTAAATAAAAGCAAATCCTGATTTCATATTTAAATTTGTATATTGATGTGGAATCAAATGTTTACATGTTTGTTTCTCTTCACAGGGTCTATATACCAAAGAAAAAATACACACTTTTTGAATAATTATGACATGGTTGTGATGTAAAATTAATATTTTTTAATCAGAGGATTGTTATGAAGTTCAAGTGAGATAATGCACCTATAGACACTATGCACCAGATATATACATAAGCATTAAGTAAATTATATTAATGTTATTACTCTCATTAGTTTTCTCAGTATTTAATTTTAAGAAAAATTATCATAAAATAGACAAGGGAAATTTTTGGCATGTAGTGGTTATGTCTATCCTATAATACTTGTCCATTTTTTTTTCTAGTTCTCATACACAGGGGTTATAACTAGTATATGATACCTAGTCTATGATACCTGCCTTTGTTTTTGTTGAATAATTATTGCACATCAGGGCCATGGCTGACATATGCTCTCTTTTAAAAAATATTATTCATGCTCATTATTAAAAATTAGAAGAAATATCTAATAAAACTTAAAATTTAACTCCCACAGGACTCCCATTTTAGTATTCTTTATTAACAACTCGCCTTGAACACCTTGCTCCATATATTTCTTCATCCTTCTTCACAGTGTAATAACTCTTTAAGTGAAGATCTCTAAAGTAAATATAAATATATGAACATTAATATTTTCAAATTTATTTCTACTCTTATTAAATTATTTTTCTTACATTGTCTCATGCAGTACCCCTTAACAAATTATGAAGCAAATTTAATTGCAGTTTCTGTATCTCGGATTATTATGAGATTAATAGTATAATCCACATGAAAACACTCTTTACTGCCTGAAAGGTAAATAAGAATTAAGCACAGTTGACTTAGATATTTGTCCCATTTGTAAAATATTTTAAAGTAAATTGTGTGTATAGGTATTTAAAATAGAGAGACTTGCTCCTTTCAGTTGAGAGATGATGCAGAAAGGGTAAAGGGTAATAATTTATCTTGGCAGTCTCTACTTATTCACTCATTAGATAACTGGTTTTACCAAATTAGTTTATGTCCCCTCATATCTACCTGTGGGCAAAGAAGTTCAAATTTTATTTATACACACACATACAGACACACACGTACATACATCACACACACACACACACGTACATACATCACACACATAAAAATATACTTCTGTGGGATGAAACATTTTCTTTTTTTACCATGTGGGATTAATCTCACTTTCATATCTCTTTCATAAAATAATTTACCATGAACCTCCATCATGGTGAAATTAATTACTAATTCATTATAAAATCCAAATGTTATCAGTGCAAATTTTGCTCAATGCCTTTGAACATGTTATGAACTGACATTGTAGCTACAAATATATATTTCTATTTCTGTCAAATTCCTACTTTTTAAAGACCATTTTAACTCTCAAGATTTAATGATTTTTATTTCAATACTTGAACCAATAGCTCAAGTTTTTCATTACTATACCATTTTTATAGTGATGAATGTCTGCTGCATCAAGTATTTGCTATATACACTATTTACAAATTCCAAAAACACTCACCCATTTACTTTTAGATATTGAAATAAACATCTTTCTTACATGTATGAAAGTGTCATATTAGCATTTTAATTCTGGGAATCTAAGTTAACAGAAGTAAAAAATATTTCTAACAGTTTTCTCTTTTATGACATGTGCAATTGATGATTTTAATCAAATTTACCTTTTTCATAATTCAATAAGAATTTTTGAATACTCCTAAAATAAAGAAATAATTTCAGTTTATTACTATGAATTTGGGGCACTTTTATACTGTTATGATTGTGTTTTGTTTCTATTGCCTTTTTTGTCTTAGAAATGGAGATCCTACTCTTGATAAGATTAAATTCTCTTTTGACTATTTTCCTAGCCATTTGAAGAGTTTACATCTTTCTTGACATGAATCTTTTAAATCATGGATGTTTACCTCTATTTAGGGATAAATATTGATGTGAAATTCTTATTGAATTGTAAAGATTTGCCCTAACAATAACCTGACACATAAAACTCACAATATTTTCTATGAGAAAAATGATGTAATACTGGATTTTAATAATATATAGTTAATAGAATTACTAAAAGTAATCTACTCTCAGAATATATCCTGTAAAGACAGGGGATGTAACTCACTGATAGTTTGCCTATTGTGCCCACAGCCTTGGGTTTAATTCCTAGCACTGCAAGAAAACACATACACACACACACATGCACATGCATGCACACACACATTCTGCAAATAGTTAATTCTGTTCTAATTAAAACATAAATACATTTGTATTAAGTAAACTAATTTTGAAAATGTTATACAATTTTGAAATCATATAACTGCTTCTCTTTTCATGTTACTTTGTATGTTGACAATGTTCTCTCAAAACACCTCATTTCATGCTTCCAAAGAATCTGTGGTATAGAATTAACAATTATTTATTTTATTATTACAGTTATTCATAGTCATTGGGTTCATCCTGACAAAATCATACATGTATTGAATCTGATTTTGTTTTGCATTTCCCCCTTTCCCATCCCCTCTTCTTGCAGTCATTCTCCTTGTTCCACTCTGCTGATATTCCTGTTGCTCATCTATTTATTTATATTCTATTGTTCTTTCTACTTATACTTAAAGATGAAATCCCCTGTGGTATATTTACATATTCATATAGCATCATTTTTTTTACTGAATGTTCCATGAGATATATACAAGAAAATTTGAAGCACTCTATATGCCAAAGAGTTAAGAATTAATTCAATGTAAATAATTTTTTCAACTTTTAGTAGTAAAATACTATGGTTTTGATGTGCTTTGTCCCTGTGAAAGCTCATGTTGATATTGGGGGTGACAGCATACTGAGTGACATTGAAAGGTTGAGCCTTTAACACGGATGTCTTTCTCCTGAGATTGGATTAGTCTTCATAGGAATGGATTAGTTATCACAAGAGTAGTTGGCAATAAAAAGAGAGTGACTACTTAGACTTTCTCTTGCTTCCTCTTTCCTGTGACACCTCTCTTCCACAGACACCTGATTACATTCTCCCTTTCACCATGACTTAATGTAGGGTTAGAAGTTCAACTAACACAATCTTGAACTTCCAGAACTGTGACAATATATAAATTGCCCTATCTAATCTCAGGTGTTTTGTTATAGCAACAGAAAATGGAGTAAGAATAGGAACATAAAGCATTCTCTTATTTTAATGGTGGGAAAAATTGTATCTTGTGTTTATTAAAATATTTTTACTTTTGATCTATGTTAATTAGCATATTTAACATATTATCATTTTAAATAGTAAAAAAGATGAATACATATGACAAAGTACTAATTTAACTTTACCCCTACTATTTACTGCACTGTATTTATAATTCAGAATTTTCATGATGAAAATAAAACATGACTGTGAAAATTTATAAGCTTTCATTTTTATGGATTGTCAAAATTTTTAAAACTTCTATTCTTAGATAATTATATACACACAAGGAGATATGAAAGATATATACTTAGGTTCTGTGCATCTTCCCCTAGCTCCCACTAATGTTGCAACTTACATAAATATACTATAATATCAAAAATATGTACTTGACATATGTATAGTTAACATTTGTATATTGTTACTTGGTAAAATAGAGAATGATACCATACATACTTTTTATTAAAATGTTATTTTCCATTTTACACATAGAGTACAGATGTTTTCTGGATTAGTGATTTTGAAAATGTAAGTTGTGAGCTATTTCTAAGTTGTAACATTAATACAAGTGTGTTGTCATTTGATTTTTAAAGGAAAAAATTTAATGAGTAAAAGATTTCATTGCATATGGTAAGGATGCTTCTATAGATTGTTTCACTTTGTGTGTGTGTGCCTTTATGAAGAAACTCTACAAAAATTTAAAATATTTTGTAATGCTATTTTATTTGGAAGCATTTACTTTTGCTTTGACAATCATTTAATAACATTTCAGGAAAACTTCATCCAATCAGATTGAGTAATTCAAAACTGGGCTTCAGTTTAAATGAGAATGCTAAATTTCCAGCTCTTCCTTATCCTTCAGGAAGAGTTTATTTCATTTCTGTAATGATGTTTATCTACAAATATCCCCCAAACAGTTCACATGTTAGGAAATGTACTGTTCAGAGAAGATTAGATTATGAGAGTCGTGAATTCATCAGTGGATTAATCCGTTTGGTTAATAATTTGAATAGACTACAGAATGGAAACCGTAGGAAAGTGGGAAAAGTCAGTCACTGGGGGCATTTCCTTGGGGATTATACATTGTACTGGCTCCTCCAGCTGGCTCAGCTCTCTCTCTTTGCTTCCTGGTGCCATGAACTGAGTAACTTTCTTCCCCCACACCTTTCCACCATAATATTCTGCCTCACCTCAGGCCCCAAGCAGTGGAGTTGGGAATCCATGGCCTGAATTTCTAAAACTGTGATCCCCAAATATACTTTTCTCCTCTTAGTTGTTCTTGTCAGGCATTTTGGTCACAACAATGAAAATCTAATACAGTTTCCAACTGAAAATCTCTGGTGTTACTGGGTTTCACAGGCTCTTGTCCATGATGATCCACAAAAGCTAATATTTTTGTCCTCTCAACCATCTGAGTTTGGTTGAAGTTCAACTGAACATTTAAGATACTATGATGAAATTAATCAATTTACAGGAACACACACACACACTTAACTTTCCAGTATCTCGATAGTATAGGTGGACTCTATCAAAATGTGATTGGATACTGTTCATAGTTCATGAATTAATTTTTATTATTTTCCCAAAAATGATTCTGGGAGTATTCAATGGAAATATGGGCAAGGCAGTCAATTATATGCTTAGATTCTGGTGTTTAATAGTAGAAACATAATTATTGAGGACTTACTGTGCTATACATGTTTAATTCATTTAATCCAAACAACAACCCTCTGGAACTTATTACTATTATTATCCTGATATGAGTTATGAATCTGAAACATGGGAATTATGTCAATCTTCTGGGGTTAAATTGCTAATAAATAGGGATGCAAACCAATCCAGATTGGCTTTAGAGTGTTTTCAACCATTATACTAAACTGTCTTGGGTCTCTTAGTTCCCAGATAACAGATGATTAAAAAAAAACATTACTTTTTTGAAAGAAGGCAGAGTCTCGCAGAATAATTCAGCAGTTTCAGTAGTTTAGCTCTAAAAGTTAGACTTTGAAGAAAATGAGATCAGAATTAGCGGAAAAGTGGAGGAAGATTACTCTAATGGGGGATATTGATTTGAGCAAAGCTGTCAGCATATAAATTGTGAGGTAATTTTAGAGATTAGTGAACAGAGCAATGGTGTTTTAGAAAACAAACTATATGTCTTCTCAGTTAATACCTACCCTTCAGAGCTCAGTTTAAATAGCATATCTCTGGGAAGTATTTTCTGACCTCTCCAAAATAGGTTTAATCATTCTATACTATGCTTGCATGGTCCTTTGCTTGCTTAATTTTTTATATTTGTATTTTCAATAATATTAGTAGTAGTTTATAGTTAATGAATGATTACTATATGTCAGATATTGTGTTAAGCACTTAAGAATGGCCTCATTTAACTACGTGTTTATAACTGATCCTAGACTGTGTATACCATAACAGTAGTTTTATCTCTTTGTTTTCCAGTCTATCCCTGGTGCTTTTCATATAACCTGGCACATATCATTTCTTCATATAGTTTAGTTGACTGACTAAAGAGCCACAGATGTTATTTGTACCTTTATAATTTATTCTTGGCTAACAAAGATATGTTTATTTCTAGTCCATTGACTTCCAATGTTGAGATTGTTAAATTAGTACTTTGACTAATACCAAAGTTCACTATTTTCATTGCTTCTAGAGTGCCCACATGATATTTTACCAGTTGCAGAGTTTAAACAGAGAGAAGTAAGCTCTAAGTGACCTAACTGTACTGTGTTGGGCCACAGAATCATATGTGAAGTGGCTATAACTTAAATGATTAGAATTCTGTACATGATTTTTTTTTAATTCAAAGTTAATTCAACCATGAGTTTCTTATGGAAAACTGATCTAAATGCATAGTGTTATCAAAGTTATTTTCCTGCATTTTGCTTACAAATTTGTATGGTTTCTGTGTTTGAAATAAATTTGATATAATAATAAAAAAGGTTCTGAATCCATTTAATAACCATGTGTAAAAAATAACTATTTCTTCTTATCTGTCAGCAAAATGTTTCAGTCTTGTTTTTTTCCCCTTTGACCTAGATACACCCATAGCCTGTGAGAGTTACTCTGAATTTATTTTGCAAAAATCAATATCAGTTTTCCCTTGCCTATTTCTATAGGGAATATTTTCTCTTTGCCTTCCATCTATCCACAGTAGAAACTTTAGTCAGAGATAAATAATATGACAACCTTTCCAGATTCATCTCTCAGAAAGGAAAGGGATTTTTCACATTGGATCATTAAGTTGAGATATTCTCTCCTGAGAAAAAGTTCAAACTATACTAAAAAGCACATGCTAGCTAATGTTCAAAGTAGGTTAAAATGGGTAGGTTTTAATGAACTAGTATGATGTTTGCATATAAGACACTCTTTTTAGTACTTAATCATTGACTCATAATTCAAATTCAGTAAAATACTTAAAAGTTATTAATTCCAGAAGACAAACACAATAATTTCTTACATTTGTTTAGCACATTGCAAGTTTGAAATATTTTCAAATGTGACATGAAAGCACAATTGATCCTTACATCAATGCTATGAGGTATATAATGTGAGTGTACCCAGTGTTGCATTGGGTTGTACAGTGTTCATTTCTAACCCCTTCTCTTTATTCTTTTACTCCAGAAGCAAGAAGAATTGTCTTTCCAGCCTCTTTCTTGTACCTAAGGTTGGCCCTGGGGCATAATTCTAGCCAAAAAGATGAAAGAAGGAAAAATCTAATAGCATTCTGAGAAATTTTTTTTTATTACTGATGAAAAGAGGAGCATAAATAGTTGGCGCAGCCTCTTTCTCTTATTCCTCCCTTTCTACTTGATGCCTGGAAGTACAGGAGTAGCCTACAACTCCATGGTAATGATGTTGAAACAAAGTTAGAAAAACTTTGCTTTCCTTAATTTTTGGTTGATTGTGTAAAACAGTATCTGCAACTGTACATTTTCAGATACTTTGTTATTATTGTGAGGGAAGATAATGCTATTTGGCAGCCCCACAATTATTCAGGTACTCTGTTGCTTGCTAATAAATTTCTACATAATGGTGTTGAATTCATCACCATTTATTTGAAGAGGAAAATGAAAAATTAATTAAATGACATTCCCATTAATTTAAAAGTAATGATTTTTAGCTTTTTATAGATTTCAATATGCTAATACACTAAAATATGTTACAGGAGAACTTAAATATGAAAATGAAAATTGTTTTACTTTTAAAAATATAACAAATCTGATTGGAAAGATCTCCACACTCCTACAGAGAAAGTCACTGTAATTTTCTGGAGTTTAATCTCTGGCAATTTCCAGAGTTATAAAAACTCTTAAGTATGATAATCATTTCAGAGAATATGGGTACATTCCCCCATATTTAGAGTTCTTTTTTTTTCAGTGCTGAGGATTGAACCCAGGGCCTTATGCTTGCAAGGCAAGCACTCTACCAACTGAGCTATCTCCCCAGCCCTAGAGTTCTTATTCTAATGATGAGAATAAAATGGCACATTTTATTAAATTCACCAATATGTGCCTATGAATTATTTCTAGTTTGGGCTACTAGGAACAGTAATTCTCTGAGAATTCTTTTCAATATCTCCTTGCACACACAAACATAGACTTTCCTATGCAATTTATTTAAGAGTAGAATTATAGTGCTATAGAGTGAGTATATATTCAATGGTTATTAGATAATACTCAACCATTTACTAAAGTGGTTGTATTAATTGCACACTGCCACCAGTAGAGTATTATAATCTCTCTGTTTCTAAATAAGCTTTTCATTATTGGATATTATCAGATTTCTAAAATGTTGCCAATCTGGAATGTAGGCAATGATCTTGAACTGTGGTTTTAATTCACATTTTCTTTATTACCTATAAGATTGAACAACACTTCATATATTTCTTAAGCATATGAAATTCTTCTGCTTTTAAGGTACTATTCAAAACTTTGTTCATTTTTATGGACTTATCTTCTTGTTGATTGGTAGCATACATATATACTCATTATTCTTGGTAGTTTTGACTACAAAATCAACATTAACTCCAACTTAGTGAATACTGAAAATGCAGAGTTAGGGTCCTGTGAGCCTCTCATCACATTTCCACCAACTGAAATGCCATTTGCATTGTGTAGGTTAATTCACCAATGTCTTTCAAGGCAGTCTCATCAGTGTTGGAAACCTGCTCATTGAATTACTCTTTTCCTGCATAACACTTGAAAGTTTCTTTAAATTGTCTTTTGCAGCATCCTAATCTGCAGAAATTACCTCACCAAAAATTTTAATATTTTTCACATTTTATTGCCATTTGATCCCTGCCAGGAAGTCAGCACTTATAGATAAGGGCTTAATATTTTCTTGCCCCTAGGTAAAGTAACTGTGAATTTCTTTGACTTTCAGCATCACAGCACTGCTATCCACCAGGCTTTTATCAGTTGGCCATTATCTTATAAATTCAAACATGAGCCACTTTTCCATCTTTTCCATAGTTTTGACACACACCATAACTATTACCTTAGCCACTTTTGGAGTAGCCTCACCTAAAATTTGGCAAATTTTCTTCCACATTATCAATTCATTAACATTGAACTTAATAGTCAACATCATTATAATGTATGCCTGAATGAAAATTACCTACTACTTGTATTGTCTCCAAGGCACATCACAGCATTCTTTAATTTAGTAATGCTAGATGATATGTAAGCACTGTGCTTGGGAACCATTTTAAATAGCACAATCACTAACAAAAAGCAAAAAATAAACCAAAAAAGCAAAAACATGGCACTTACATGTATCAAAACATCACAAGATTGGAGAAAAGGAAAGCTATCTATTTATGAATATTGATCATATACCCTGCTACTTTGTTCTTTTCATTTATCAGCTCCAGAAGTCTTCTGTTTGGGTCTTTTAGATAGGCTCATGTCATCAGGAAACAGTTTGACTTCCTCTTGTTTTATATGTATCCTTTTAATTTCTTTCTCTTGCAAAATTACTCTTGCTAGAATTTCAAGAACTGTATTGAACAGGTATGGTGAAAGTGGACATCCTTGTCTTGTTCCTGATTTTAGAAGAAATGCTTTCAATTTTCTCCATTCAGTATGATGGTGACTTTGGGTTTGTCATACATAACTATCATGTTGAGGTCAGTTTCTTCCATCCCTAGTTTCTACAACATTTTGAACATGAATGGGTTCTGGATTTTATCAAAGACCTTTTCTGCACTTACTGAGATGATCAAATGGTTATTGTCCTTAAGTATATTTATGTGGTGAGTTACATTATTGATTTGTTGATGTTGAACCAATCTTTCATCCTTGGAATGAAATGTTGGAGGCCGCTGCCCTGTAGGGCCCGCAGTGGTGTCTGGCCTCGCCCTATGGTGCCAAGAAGCCCAGCTGCAAGTACTTTCTCTTGGCTGACTGATCTCCTCCGCGTCCGTGTTAGCTCGTGATCAGTACGTGTCTTCATTACCCACCATTAAGTCTCCACGTGCCAAACACCTGACCCATTAAGGTGATTGGCTGTTATAGCCCATAAGGCTGCATATTTTGCCTGGCGGGGATAGCAAGGCAGAGCAAGCAAGGCAGAGCAAGCAAGGCAAGGAGGGCAGGCAGCAGTTGCGGGATGAGAAAAGAGGAGAGGCGGCTGCGGCGCGATGAGAGAGGAAGAAGAGAGAAGTGGCAGCTGCACGAGAGAAAAGAAGGAGAGAGAAAGCTGCACGACAAGAGAAGAAGGAGAGAGAGAGCTGCACAACAAGAGAAGAAGAAGAAGACGTCGGCGGTGGAGGAGGAGGAAGAACCAGGCACTGGGCTCAGAAGCTCTCCCATAAAAATAAAGACCTTAAAACTTCATTTGAGAGCCGAGTCTTCACTGTACTCGCTGGACGAGGCAATGAAATCCACTTGATCTTGATGTACAATCTTCTTAAAGTGTTTTTGGATATGATTTGGTAGTTCATCATGGATATTGGCCTGTAGTGTTCTTTCTTTAATATGTCTTTAACTGGTTTTGATATCAGGGTTACATTGGTTTCATAGAATATATTGGAGGATGAGAGAGCCTATAGAATGAGAGAAAATCTTTTCCAGCTAATTCTCCAACAAGGGATTAATATCTAGAATATATGAAAAACTTCAGAAAAATAGAGTGAAACAGACATTATTACCTCATGTATGTGTATGCCTGCATGACCAATGTTATCCTGAAATATGTTTAATCAGAAAATTGAGAGATTACACTCCATCGAAATGTATAAATGCATTGTATTGCCATGTAGAACTAATTAGAACAAATAAAAACAATAAATGGGCAAAAGAACTAAGCAGACAATTCTCAGAATAGGAAATACAAATGGTCAACAAATACATATATATATAAATGGTTCAACATCCCAAGAAATTAAGGATATGCAAATCAAAACTATATTGGGCTATCATCTCCAGTTAGAATGGCAATCATCAAGAATACAAATAATAATGAATGCTGGTGAAGATGCAAGTGAAAAAGGTATACTCATACATTGTTGGTGAGACTGCAAATCAATACAAACAGTTTGGAAAGCAATATGGAGATTCCTCAAAAACTAGGAATAGAAACACCATATGACCAAGAAATACCACTCAATGGCATATCCTAAAGAAGTAAACTAAGCATACTGCAGTGATACAGGCATATCAGTGTTCACAGAAGCACCATTCACAATAGGCAAGTTATGGAACCAGTCTAGGTGTCCATCAATAGATGAATGGATAAAGAAAATGTATCGTACATATGTGTATGTGTGTGTATTTTGTGTATATGTATATATATATGTGTGTGTGTGTATTTTATGGAATTTTACTCAGCTATAAAAGAAGAGTGAAACTATGTCATTTGCTGATATATGGATAGAACTTGAGAACATAATGCTAAGTAAAATAAGCCAAACTTGGAAAGTCATGAGTTGAATATTTTCTCTCATATGCAGAAGCTAGAGCAAAATAAGGGGAATAAATGGAAGATGAGGCATCCCATGAAAATAGAAAAGTGATCAGTGGAGTAGAAGAAAGGGGAAGGAAGGAAGGATGAGAAAAGGAGGAATGGTATAATGATTCTGACTAAACTCTCCTATCTACATATATGAATATATCACTGTGAATTTCACCTTTTGGTATATCTATTATACACTAACTTTAAAAAAATCAATAAAAGGAATACCAGTAGAGTAGAAAAAAGGGAAAAGAGGAAGGGAGGATTAATTTGTTTAGCTTGCTTATTCTAATAATTCATCTCTATATTATTCTGTATTTTATATGTATAATCTAAAAATGTGTGTATGATTTCTTCTTTTCTCCTAATTAATGAATTTAACTATCAAGTTGGCAAGGATCTCAGTATAAAAGTTAAATTGAAGTGATGGTAGTGGAATTTTTGTGCTAGATTTCAAATGGACATTGTCCAGGGTAATTGTTTCTTGTTTCTGTCAGTTTTCAGATACAAGAAGTCATTTTATTAAAATCTGGCTAAGTACTTTTATTAATAACCCATGATTAATTTTAGAAATTGTTTCACTACACTTACTTGACAAGTATATGCTATTACTCTTTCAATATGGTAACACAGTACAACACAAAGACAATAATTTTAATGTAAAACAAACCCAGCAATTCTGAAATGACTTTACAGTCTAAGATGTTTTGTAATTTTTTGTGCTGTGAATATTTTGAGACTCTGCATGTATACATTTGCAGGATATTCATGCCTCAACTCCAGTCTAATCACAGTTTTCCTTATACAACTTTCCTTATATAACTTCTACTAGAATTTGTAAACAAGGCGTTGTTAGACTCATAGAATGAGCTGGGAATTGTTCCATTTTTTTTTCCACTATTGGTAATAACAATTTGTATATTGCTAGAATTATTGCTTTCCTGAATATTTGTTAGAACTACAATGAAGCTTTTTGCACCTGCAGCTTTCAATTTAGTGAGAATTTTATTACTAATGCAAATATTTTAATAATAATACAACTATTTAATTTTAAATTATGTGTGAGTCATATTTGGTTATTTATAGATTTTAGGAATTTATAAATTTTATCTCAATATTCAATGTATTGGCTTAAAGTTGTTCATGTTATCTTTTATTATTTTGTTAGCATCTTAAGGGACTATGGCAATGTTGTGCCTTTCATTCTTAGTATTTTGGGCAGTCATTTATTGACCTATTAAAATCAAGTATTTTTGGAGAACTTTTAGATTTACAATGAAATCATAACAATATTATAGAGTTCCTTTGTACTCTGTACCCTGTTTCCCAAATTATTAACATTTTATATTATTATTATACTTTTTTGACTAAAAAAATCAATATCAACTTTACAATTATGAAGTAAAATTCAATTTTTATTCACATTTTTCTACTTATCACACAATGTCCTGTTCTGTTGTAAGATCCAATCAAAAATATCAAATAACTGTTATTTGTCATGTCTTTGAGAATCCTATATGTGGTTGCAGTTTATGGGACATACTTTCTTTCCTTTTTTTTTTTTTTGATACTAGGAATTTAACCCAGGGGCACTTAACCACTGAGCCACATCCCAAGGCATTTTTAATTTACTTAAGGCCTCACTAAGTTGCTGAGGCTGACTTTGAACTTGTGATCCTTCCAAGTCGCTGGGATTACAGATGTGCCCCACTGTGCCCAGCAGACATTCTCTGTTTTCAAAAGCAGTGTTATGAGGGATACTGATCAGGTATTTTATAGAATGTCTGTCTCCTAGGATTTGTCTGATACTATTCTTGTGATTAGACTGGAGTTGAGGTATGCATTAACAATATTATTTATGAATTTTGATGTTGACCTTCATCACATGGCTAAGGTAGGGTATTTTCCACTTTCTCCATAGTAAAATTACTTGTATTCCTCCTTTTTATTACATATTCTTTGAAAGAAAATCACTATACGTATCCTCCTTAGGGTATATAGTTACACTAAAGAATGGGGACTTCTGCTCTGCCTCCTTCATGGTGGAATATTTCCACAAGTTAGTTGGAATTCTAGGGAGGAAATGTGTCTCTTCTCTTACATTTGTGCAGGGGATTAACTAATCCCCTTATTTAGTTACATGGAGATTCATGAATATTTATTTATTTTATACTTTGGGTTACAATAAAATGATACTTTCTTTTATTGCTCAAATTGCTGTTACTTTGAGAACTAGGAGCTCTAATATTTAGCTCCTGTGTCCCTTTGACATTCTCTCATTATGGGGTGTGTGTGTGTGTGTGTGTGTGTGTGTGTGTGTGTGTGTGTATGTGCTATTTTTGTAAGCACTTTCTTACTTTCTGGATGTAAAATATAAAACAGGTTCCTCTTGCATATTTCCTACTCCTGTCCTAAAATCAGTCATTTGTTCAAAGATCCCTGGCTTCTTGTATTGGGAGAATGCTATTAGAAATTAAGATCTGAGTAATAAGTCTTCTAATTTCTTCTGGGTTGCCACGTCTAGGCTATCAGCTTTCAGAGAATAAGAAAATGTGTTTATACTCACTGGTTCATCTATAGATATGTTATGGTTTGGATGTGAGGTGTCCCCAAAATTTCACATGCAAGACAATGCAGAAAGGTTTAGAGGTGAAATGATTGGGTAATAAGAGATTTAACCCATTCAGTGAATTAATCCCTGGTGGGATTAACTTAATAGTAACTGAAGGCAGGTTGTGTGTGACTGGAGAAGGTAGGTCATTGGAGGCATACCTTTGGGGTATATATTTAGTATCTGGTGAGTGAAATCTCTCTCTCACTGCTTCCTGACCATCATGTGAGCTGCTTTCCCTCTGCCACACTCTTACATCATGATGTTTGACCTCATCTTGAACCCTGAGGAATGGACCTAGCTGTCTATGGACTGAGACATCTGAAAATGTGAACACTCAAACTTCTCATCCTAAAATTATTCTTGTCAGGTCTTTTAATCACAGCAGCAAAATAAAAGTTGACTCAAACAACATAACTGTACATATTTATATGGTAACCATCTATATCAGTATTTATCTAAACATAAGTTCATATTGATGTCTACACCTTTAACTCATTTTCACATGGATCAGATCCACAGCTCTGCTGTGGAGGGCCTTGGAATGCCATGTCAAGGATTTCAAGTTTCATTTTATCTATGGGACTGAATGACTGCAAAGGACAAACCTGAGTGATCAGAGCCTGAAACCAGGCTGTGGCAGCGAATAGGACGAAGGCTGACAAGATCCCAAAGATAGGTACCTGACAATTAGCTGACCATGACTGGGTGCTGAGGAAGGGGTCAAAGTGATACTGTGGTTCTACTTCTGGTGAAAAGATGTTGATTTAACCTGTGTTCAGTCCATCTACTGTGTTTCAAGTACCCCTGTTAATTGAAGGTTTAATATAAGCTGAGTTCCTTACAGTTAAGAACCAGCAGCCTTCTTATTTTATATGATCCCAACTAGTGGTTCAAGAAAGTAATAGGTTAAAGCCAGAAATTAGAAAAAAATATATATACATGATTTAGATATTTTATTTTATCTTAAAATATAACTGTACATCATTTGTCTCTCTTTTGAAGCAGGGCCACAGTCATCTATTTGAATATCTCCCCTTTTTGGAGTGCTATGGCACACAGAACACTCCTATTAATTTTATACATGAGCAAGACTGTAGAAACTTCCAAAGCAGTTTGGCAATAGAATCTTCATATTTGTTGGTGTATGTATTGTTAATGAATTCTCCTTACCTTTGGGGGATGTTTCTCACAACTAACTTAGCTTTTTTAAAGTAACTCAGTTCTTTCAAATCCTTCTGAAGACTCAACTGACTTTCCATAGAAGTATTTCTTCCTGCACCCATATTTTCTGGGGATAATATAATGGTTGATTCAATTTGGTAATGTAAGAACATAGATAGTTGAGGTTAATTGTCTCAATATATTTTATTTCTTTCTCTCAGACATGGAAATGATCAAAAAGAGGGGTTTTGTGATTAAAGGAGGATTATTGGGAAGAGAGGAGAGGGAGGTATTGAGTATGTATTTGAAGGCTGGAGATCAGGAGTGGAATAGAAGAGACAGAAATGATGAATGTACTTTATACTTCTCTTTTACTCACCCCACTGCCATCCAGTTCCTCAGCAAATTCCCCTATACTTCCATAGTAGACATTGGATCCATTTCTGTATAACAAACCATCTTGAAATCTTTTTTTTCTTATTTGTGTGTCCATATATTGGCCTTAGCAGGGCAGTGTTTTGACTTCTTGGCACCTTCACTGCTCCTGCCATTACTCTTCACTTGGATGATGGCTATAGATTTCTGTCAGGTTGACTCCAATCCACTCTCAACCGCTATAGAATCCATTATCCCACAGTATCAGACCACCTTTAAAAGAATAAAGTTTATGCCAGTTCCTAGTTCACAACTTTCTCCAATGTAATAAGAAAAAAAAAAAAAAAAAAAAAACCTAAACTCTCTCCTTGAAGGGATCAAGTTTTGTCCTGTATTTAGTATATAGAAAGTTTTAGTTCTTTATCTCTTCAATCTGGACTTGACTATTTTTGTCAATAGAACATCAGCAATCATGACCAATCTTAGACTTTAAAACTGTGTGCCTTTGGAGACTTGTTGTTTTTCTCTGTGGACTTGGTATGATCCAGACTGAGCATTCCCCTTAGTAAGACTATGTGAAAAACAGCCTGGCCAATACTATCCATATAAGTAAGGTCATCATCTTAAGCCATCCAACTTCATAAACTAACCCAAGTGAGATTGCCTGCTGCTGCTTGGTTTTTAACTCTAAGTTACTGTTTTATGTTTGTTAGTTTGGAGTTCTGCCTTCATACTAGATATTTTTCTCAAATACCTATTCATAAATAAAAGTGGGACACCACAAAGCTGACCAAAAATGCAAGTATGAGTACAACTTATTTAATGTGTGCTTTCAATATAGGGAAATCTACCTGGAACATTTTCTTAGGAAATCCCAATATTAACCTTTAGGAATTTTCTCTGATTGTTCAAATTCATCAGAGAAATATGTGTATGTTTATGCGTGTGTGTGTGTGTGTGTGTGTGTATAGATATTTATATAGAGATATTGAGAAATATATTCACATACATACATACATATCTACATACTGTTTACCATGTGTTATATGTCAGGCTGTCAGTGAAGGAAGAAATGTGGGAGGGTCTTCAAATTCAGTACATAAACTTTTAGTTACTGTGCCTAATTTTGTATAGAGTTGCCATCATCTTCTCTTTCAAGTGTGCCTCAGGTACTTTTTTGCAACAGAGAAATATTCTCCCACTCTGGGATATAATTGCTTCTTGAACAGACTTTCAGTAAATGCTCCTGTTTCAGTATTGAATTCACCCTGAAATTAGACATAACCTGAAAAATCAATTCTTATACCTATAGGAGTTCTCATCTGATGAGTAGTGGTGCTTCTTGAATTTGTTCATACTGGATTAGGGTTCATCTTCTTCATATCTGCTAAGTCAATTTGCCTTTTCTCTATTAGTTTTCAACTTCTAACTGCTCTTTATGTTACTAGGGTTATGACTTAAAATATTTTAACTGCTCTACAGAGTGTTTTTTTTTTCAGTCAACACAAGTTAAATGCATGTTTTCAAAGCACCACCTTTAAACAGAAGTGACATGAAATTTTAATTTTTGAATAAGGTCATACGTGGTTAATTCATAGTAACATAATATTTTAGTCAGCCTTTTCCCTACTGTGACCACAGACTTGACAAGAACAATTTTAAAGGAGAAAAAGTTTATTGAGGAGCTAATGGTTTCAGAGGTCTCACTCCATAGACAGCCAACTGGAGGTGAGGAAGGACATGGCTGAAGGGTATAGGGAGAAAAACTGCTCAGGAAGCGGCAACAGGAAGCAGAACTATGGTAACCAAGGACAAAATATAAATCCCAAAGTCATGCCCCAAGGGACCTACCTCTTCCAGTCATACCCTTCCTGCCTACAGTTACCACTCAGTAAGATTAAGATTCTCAGAACCCAATCATTTCACCTCTGAATGCTCTTTCCTAATATTACACATGAGCTTTTATGGAACACCTAAAAACCATAACACATAAGGAATCATAAAAGAAACTAGATTCATATTTAGGTGGAAATATCCCCAAAACTAGGAATGGTGTAGAGGGTAAGGAAAAATAGATTACAATCAATTTTAGACATTTTGATTTTAAATTGGGAGGGAAACTAACTTTAATTGAGAACATACTTGATGCCAAGAAATTCCACATATGTGTTTCAGGATGACAAGATAGAAATTTGATGTGCCTTTTCAGCTTAAAACTGGGCCAAATTTTCTATTATTAATTAATAAACATTTGTGGCTGTAATGCTTCAAATTAATGAAGAGGGATTGGAGGGTCCTCTTTTTTAGTGAAATGAATGTATTAGATAAAAGAAAGAGAGGAGCATGACATCTTGGAGATTATGATAGTAGATAATCTTCAGGATTACAGGCAAGTAATGATAAAAAATTTCTTTTTCTGCAATATGACATAAGTTTTCAACCTGCCTGCTAAGGTAATTAATGACAGTACTTCATAGTTCTGGTTTGTTTCCACAAAGGTTTCCAATGTCATAAGTGTTGTTTCTCTTATGATGATTACTTCATCCTTCTGACAAAATATATTTCCAAAGAACTAGAAATCTCCTTTACACAATGATTGTAAACTCGATATCTTCCCATCATGCCATGGATAATGCATGCTACTGCTGTCTTACTCTTTTTCCTATGAGTCCGTATTGTCAATGTTTTAAACATTATTTACTTATTTATTTTGAAATAATAAATAAACGTATATATTTGTTTTGTACAACATATTTTTAAATATGTGTGCACTGTGGAATGAATGGGTAAATTGAGCTAATTAACATTTATTACTTTACATACTTATATTTTATGATGAGAACATTTAAAACCTACTGTATTAGCATTCATGATTTATTGTCATTAACTATAGTCACTGCATTCTAAAATATAATCTTGAACTTATGTCCTCCTAACTGAAATTTTGTATCCATTAGAATATATACATTGCTCCAGTATCACTTCAACCCCTTAGTTTCTCTCAATTTTTTTTTTTTTTTTTTTTTTTTTTGCGGTGCTGGGGATTGAACCCAGGGCCTTGTGCTTGCAAGGCAAGCACTCTACTGACTGAGCTACATCCCTAGCCCTTGAATTTTCATTCTTTAAGAAGAAACACATTTATTCTTAAATTCCTCCAGATTGAGCTGTGGTGTGACACAAGAACTCAGGAAGGTTGGTTTGCTTTTGCAAAGACATTCCCAGTGCTGAAATGCTCAAGGTAGATATGGTAACGATGTGTTTCTAATGGTCCGAAACCATTAGTTTAGAAGAACTAGTACTTCTTCTAAAATTCTGTAGAGCAATGAAGAACCTTACAGTTTACCTCACCAGATGTTTTAATTTTTTTTATTCATTTTACACAAATGGAATACAACTTTTCACTTCTCTGGTTGTACACAATGTAGATTCACACCATTTGTATAATCATACATGTACATAGGGTAATGATGTTTGGCTCATTCCACCATCTTTCCTTCCCTCCACCCTCTCCCCTCCCCTCAATTCCCTCTACACAAGACGTTTTGACCTAAAAATGGCATTTTTTATTTCCTCTCCTCAGTGATTCTTTGAACAGATATTTTGAATTATCAACCATTAACATCGTCCCCAACAGATGATCTTCACACCTCATCTGTCGTCTCCATTAATCTAGGGGAAAGATTGATAGCAATTCACAAACTTAGGCCACCTGTACCTGCCTTTTAAATATCTCTTCTGTGGTGTATACTTGAAGAGAGGCTGGATTTTTCAATCTCTCCAGACCATGAAGTGAAGACCTTGGGCTGATAAGAAGACTGGAGGAGGTGAGGACCTGGGGATGGAGGAGAAGTTCATGGAGCACTCTCACGGGGCCCAGCGCCTTTGTGTGTATGGCCTGCATCTGTTCAGAATGACCTGTTTTAGGCCCAGTGGTCTCAAATGAAGCCTTCTAGGAAGCCAGGGGTCATTAGAGGGCAGCTATCTCAAACCTCTGGAAACCTCTGAGGGGAGTGGGCTTGAACTTGGGCCTCCAGAGGATGCTGAAGGCAGTAAGCAGCAGCCATGCTGTTGGCCTTGTTGAGTTCTGTGCACTAGATAGGAGGAGAATTGACAGCAGGCCTGTCCGTGGATGGCAGATTCTAAACACTTACTGACTGCTCGCTAGATGACAGACACCATGATGGACACTTTGTTCCATACCCTACTTCATCTTCAGAATGACACAGTAGGATGGTACTGTTATTTTCATCTGCTTATCACTGAAAAAAAAACTGCAGTAAGAAAGGAGATGTGACTGGTCCAAGGCCAGCCTGAGGCCACCCTTGCTCTACCTGCCTGTGGGCTTCTGGGATGACCTTCTCTCAGGCATCGGTTGAGGTCTTCACTTTTTCTGAATTCCTGCTGACTCTCTGTAACTGCTAAATAAGTGACTTTGTGACTTGAGTCATGGATGAAGTCAGGAATGAGTCTGTCACAGACTATGCTGAAGTTCTAGAACCCCTTTGGTTTTGTTTGTACATGGATATAAATGAGGCTACCCCCCACCCCAGTTTTCTTTCAATTAAATTAAAATGCAGAAGATTTGAGGAGTGGACTCTCCTATGTAGAAAATCTTCACTCACTATTTTTGTTGTTGCTGTTATTATGTTTCTAGGCAATAAAAATAGATTTGGACAGTTTGGACAAAATCATATGTTGAAATCTTTATTCCTGGTACCTGAGAGTACGTCTTTACTTGGAAGTAGGGTCTTTACAGTGGTCATCATATTCCAATGAGGGCCAAGACACGGTGTTCTTATAATAAGGGGACACAGAAATGCGTAGAAGAAAGATAATCTGAAGATATACAGGGAGAAGACAGCCATCTATAAGCCAAGCAGAGTGGCCTGGCACACATCCTTCATTCACAGCCAATTCACACTCTTGTGTGCACCTCTGAACACATAGTAGAGGAAGCAAATGGTAGTGGCACTTATTTTTTCTTTGAAAAAATGATAAGGAAGAGAGTCAGGGAGAGTTTTCTGACAATGGCGAACACCTGAGCTGCAGAGTTAAGGATGAACATAAGCTGACCTGGTGACTGGGGATGGCATCAGGGAGAAGCATGTCCCAGTTGGAGGAGACAACCTGCTGTTGAATATCACAAGTGGGTGCTCCAGGCAAGAGTGTGCTCGTGTAACTCTTTAATCTCTTACCTTTGGCCTGACCCTCTGTGGTCCTGGTTCTTCATCTTCCTTCATGAGCATCCCAGGGTCCTCACTCCTCATACTAAGCACTCTTCAAGTATAACCCAGTGGCTAACCCAGTGAGAATCTCTTTTCTCCACTTCCTGAGAACTTCTGAAAAATACCATTAATCGAAAGATCATTGCCACATGGACAGCCATGTAGGGAGGGTCATGGGATACCTCTTAAATGATAGGTCCTGTCACCAGCATTCGCTTTGCATAGCCCAACATCAGCTCAGGTTATATCCTCACTTTTCCTGACAAACAGATGCCCAGGCTGCTGTGTTTATTTTGGTGCTATTGCTGTCCATCAGTGACCTGGTTCTAAACCCTGAGTCATCTCTGATACCTCCTGCAACCACATACCACGTTAGGATTCAGGGTCAGACTGACTGTTTTTCTTGAAATCTCCATTTGCTGCCTTTTCCTGAAATTCTAAGCTACCCTCACCTGTGTCCACTCTTTACATCTCTCTCCTGTTACAAGCCATCAACTACTACTGACAGTGATTGCAGTTACACCTGTAAGTTCCTTCCACAATGGGAATGTCATTGGACTGCACCTGAGAGCGTCTATTGATAGTATATAGTCCAATAAATTCTTGCTGTCTCTTGGTTCATCTGGGGCTGCAATTCCAGCTTACCTTTCTACCTGCTCTTGTCTAATTAAAAGAACACTGTCTTGCCTGGATAAAACAGGTACAAAATAGAAAATTAGTAGTCGGGAGGCTGAGGCAGGACAACTGCAAGTTCAAAGCCAGCCTTAGCAATTTAGCAAGGCCCTGAGTCACTTAGTGAGACCCTGTCTCTAAATAAAATACAAAAAAGGGCTGGGGATATGACTCAGTGATTAAGTGCCCCTGAGTTCAACCCCTGGTATGGTACAAAAAAAATGGTAGTTGGGATTTTCTCAAATAATCTATGAACATGACACCTTCTTTTGTCCTCCTTTAGTCCTACAGAAATTTTGCAGTCCTTGACGCTGTGACCACCCGCTTCTTGATGCAACTTCGTTTTTGTTTATATGACACCACTCCCTCCTGATTTTCTTTTTCTCTCTGAGAGCAGTTCTATTTCAGGCTCTGCTGCAGAATCCTTTCTCTGCTAGCACTTCAAGTTTGTGTTTCCCGGATTTTTGGCCTGGGTCCACTTGTCATTTTTACTCTTCAGTCTTCACCATTCACTCCTCCTCCCCTGCCACCAAATGCATACATCTGAATCTGCAGATCAGATCCCTCTTCCAGAGACTCAGTTGCCTCTGACCTCCCCGCCGACTTGGATTCTCTTATAGGTCCCTTAGCCTCAAGCTGCCAAACTCTGAACTATTCATTGATTCCTTATTCTTGGCAGGGCTTGTATTTTGCTAGAGCTGGGGAAACGTATGGCAAGTTTTGCTGTCTGAGAAGGTAAAGGGATTCATATCTGTTCCAGTGTGGTTTTTACACCCCATCTCATATTTGAGATAGGTTAAATTGAAGGAGCTTACCAGTCTCAGAATCAGCACAGAAACAATAAAGTAATGCAGAATAGACTTCAAAAATAACTCTCTCATTCAACCAACATGGCCTGAGCATGGACTTTGTGCCAGAGGTGGTAGTCATCACCAGCAGGACGTGGACTAAGGCTTTATCTTTAAACCCTCGGGGACCTCAGAGAATAACATTGCATACGATTTCTTGAAGTTAATGTGAGTATTAAGAGTATGTCTCACACTGACTCACGACACACACGTGCCAAATATCATTCTGGGCATGTTTGTGTGGGTGTTTCTGGATGAGATAACCTTGGAGTCAGGTGACTGAGGAAAGCAGATTGCTCTCCACACTGTGGGTGGGCCTCATCCAACCTACTATAGACCTGAAGAGAACAAAAAAGGCTGAGTGAGAGGGAACTCATGTTGCCTGACTACTTGGCTGGGACATCAATCTCTCTGGCCTTTGAGCTTGGACTGAAACATTAGCTTTTCTCGTGTCTTGAGCTTGTCATTTTGGATTGGAATTGATATCATCTGCTCTCCTGTTCCTTGAACAAAAACTACTCATCAGCTCTCCTGGGTCTCCAGCTTGCCCATTAAATCTTGGGACTTCTCAGCCTCCATAACTGTATGAAACCATAAAATTCTCTCTCTCTCTCTCTCTCTCTCTCTCTCTCTCTCTCTCTCTCTCTCTCTCTCCACATATACATTATATGGATTTTATTTCTTTGGCAAATCCTATTGGAGTTAGATACTTCTTTTACATACTAACATATTGTCAATTTGATTCTTTCTATATGATTGATTTTAATCAACATCATCTAAAATTACCTTTTTGCGTATACAATTTTAGGAATTTTAACACATGTATAGATTTCTGTAACTGCCAACACAATCAGGATACAAAAGAGTTCCATCACCTCTCAAGTTTCCTTAAGTTTCTCCTTTTGAGTCAAACTCTTCTCTCATCCAGAAACCCTGAATAATTACAGATCTGGTCCCTTTCTTATAGTTTAGTACTTTCTAGAATGTTTTGTAAATTTTCTCCTAAAGTACATAATTTTTTGTCTCTTTTTCTTCTCAGTATAATTCTATTGACAACCATTCAAGTTCGCTTTTATCAGTAGCTTGTTGTTTTTATTTTTATTTTTGAGTATTGTTCTACTATGTAGATGTACCACACTGTCCTTATCCATTCTATCACTGAAAGCCTTTGTGTTGTTTATAGTTTATGGTAATTATGAATAAAGTTGCTACTGAACATTCACATAAAGGATTTTCACTACCATAAATAAATATATTATAGGTGGAATTGATTGTCCATATTGTGTGTATATGGTTTTTTATATAAAGTTTATTATATAATGATAAAAGGATCAATTCAACAGGAAGATGAAACGATTATAAATGTACATGTACCCAACATCAAAGTACCTAAATACAGATACTTCTTTGATTTATAGTGGGTATGAAACCCAATATACCACTTATAAGTTGAAAATATCAAAAGTTGAAAATGCTTTTAGTATGCCTAACCTACCAAACATCATCGCTCTGACTAGCCTACTTTAAACATACTCAGACTACTTATATTTGCTTATAGTTGGCCAAAACTACCTAACATGAAACAAATTTTATAATAAGGTGTGGAATAATTGTGATTTATTGAATACTGTACAGGAAATGAAAAGCACAATGATTGTATGGTACTTTTGAACCATCATAAAGTTCAGAAAGTCATAAGTTGATCCATTGTAAGCTGGGGATCACCTCTTTTTTGTTGTTGTTCTGTTTATATATACCTGACAGTAGAGTGTATTTTGACATATTATACATGTGAGTATATGTTTAACTTTAAGAAAGTAGCAAACCATTCCAAAACAGTTTGCACCATTTTACATTCCATCAGCAATTGATGAAAGATCCAGTTGTCCTGCATCCTTGCCGGACACCTGGTATTGCCTGGTTATTAGTTTCCATTCTAACAGATGTGAATGGTATCTCACTGTGAGCTTAATTCACATTTCTCAAATGGAATATTTTTATATTTGTCCTCTCTATATCTTCCTTATTGAAATGTCTATTCATTTCTTTGTCTTTTCAATTTCTTTTTAAATTTATTTGCAAAATTCTTTATATAGTCTGGATCAATGTCATTTGTCAGATATGTGATTGGCAAATAATTTCTTCTAATATGTGGTGATTATGCTAATCCTCTTAATGGTGTATTTCTAAGAGCAACATTTCTATAATTTAGTTTTGGTTTTGTTCTTGCATTCTTTCTTTATGGGTCACATTTTGGTGTTTCATCTAGCTCTTAACCAAGTACTAGGTCCCAAACATTTTTGCATAAGGAGTGAGGTCTAGACTGAAGATTTTTTCTTTTCTTTTTCTTTTTTCTTTTGTCATTATTATTATTAATTATTGTTATTATTTTGCATATGGATGTTCAATTATTCCAACAATATCTGTTGAAAAGACTGCCTTTCTCTTTTGATTTACCTTTGCAAGTTTCTTGAAAGTTCATTGAGCATATACCTCTGTATCCATTTCTGAACTCTCTTTTGTGTGATACTTACCTTGGTCAGGATATACCAGTCCCGAGGTGAGTCCTATTCACTGCTGAGAAGTAGCTGTTCCTTGTCCACCAGAGGGTGGCTTAACAGATGGAGCAGATTCTCACCAGATAGAGAATTCCTACTTTGATGGGGGGTTAAGGATCTGAATTTAAAGGGGGTTTAGGTGGAGATATTCTGTTGGCATGGCCACAAGTGAGATCAAATACGTCACTCCAAAGCCCACCTTTGGGTACACACTTTACTTGAATCCAGAATATAGATCTGTCAGAAAAATCTTAGCTTCCTAAATAGCTATGCTAGGGAAAAGTTAAAAATAAGAAAATGATTGAATCTGTGTCTGTAATAAACCTTTCTGGCTCATCTGTTCTCCCACTGACTTGCCACTAAGCAAATGCTTCATTCCATCCACATTGTCAGTCTTTCTCTGTGTGCTTCGCCCTCTCTGGTCCTCTCTCTGCCTTTTGTGGAGTTCCTTCTGGCAGGGGTCAGCTCTGTTGTAGCTTGAATCCAACAGTGTCTAGGGTAGTTCTGACTTGCTGCACATTTTCTATGTTTGTTGAGCTTGAATTTGTTTTTGATTATTTGGGAAGAAAATAAGGGGTATGAAATATGCATAAAATATTTTTCACAAAGAGAGTAAGACAATATGATGCTGTATGGGAGTAAAACTGGGAGTACAGAGACTTGAATTCTAATCCTACCAGTCATAAAATAGGACTATGAGACTTTACGCCTCCATATGGACTACTGTGTTCTTATCTTGAAAAAGATGAGATTGAATGAGAACAAGGGTGCTAAGTCAAGGCCTTTAGAGACCAGACAGGCAACAAAAATCAATAATATCTGATGAGCATAAGAAAAAAACAACTGTGGAAGCACATTGATAAAAGATCCTTGGCTGCCTCCATGCTCATTAGTGATGGGATCAGGGTAGGAGGGAAATCAAGCCCACCTAGGGTGACCACTATCACTCAGATTTTTTTCTTTTCTTGCAGTACTGAAGATGGAATCCAGGGCCTTGTGTATGTTCAGCAAGTATTTTACCACTGAGTCATAACCCCACGGCCCAGGCTGAGA
Source organism: Sciurus vulgaris (assembly GCF_902686455.1). Taxonomy (NCBI): domain Eukaryota; kingdom Metazoa; phylum Chordata; class Mammalia; order Rodentia; family Sciuridae; genus Sciurus; species Sciurus vulgaris. The sequence continues at coordinate 9,325,741 of NC_136471.1, read as the reverse complement.
TTTGACCTGTATGCTCACTATGGCCACATTATCTCATTTTTAAGAATCTACCCATTCAGATATCCCTGTGAAATCTCATATTTTTAAATATTTTCTTCAGCTTTAAAAAAAGTTACCTTGGAAGTTAAAGAAAGTCCCAGGAAAACCCATCTGTGGGTCATATCTTAGGTTTGTGACCTCTGGAGTAGATAGAATCTATAACCCTTCTACTGGAAGATTTGGGGGCTCTTGTATACTGCATAGAATATAGGAAGTTAGAAAGGACAATTTACCTCTTAGCTGATGGTACAGTAAATAATATATCAACATGTTTTATTTTAGCCCCTTTGAAAATTAGATCCTTGTTTTAAATATATTAGCTTTGGAAGCTGTTAAGATAACCTGCAATGTTTGCATTCAGGAAGCTGTATAAAGGGCATTTATTCAACATTTTTAATAATGATAAAATCATAAAATTATTTGTTACCAGAAGGACTTTATTCATTTTTAATTATTTATTTCGGTGACAAATCAATTTATAGCCTGGTCAAATAGTCAAATGTAAGAACACTGATATCCCCATCTGAAGGAGTTTCAACTGGAACACTGGTAGAATAGATTAAGCACACCTCTTATCCCTTCAGCTACTCTTTATATTCCTGGCTAGGACATGTTTGCTCCTAGAAACCCACCTAAGAGAATTAGAAGACAAGCCATACACTAGGAGAAAGTATTTACCAATCACATATTGGACAAATGACATTTGCTCACTAGCACCTAGTTCTGAGTTGTTTGTTTGTTTGTTTGTTTGTTTTTTCTGGCAGTGCTGGGGATGGAACTATGGTCTCCTCGTGCTAGGCAAGTGCTCTACCACTGAACTATAGCCACAGCCCAGCCTGATGATTCCATCGACATGTGCCTGCAACTTCACTTGGGCCTCATGGGTGGCTGGACCCCAGGGTCACATCAGCCTAGACTGGTTTCCTGCACCCTCCTTCTTCTTCTTCTTTATATAAAAGAACTGGGAACTCTCCTGTCCTGCCAAGCTGTCCATGCCAACTCCTTCCTGCCAAGACTGGCCCCTGAGATGGAATAGTCTCCCCATCCCCTTCTTTGCAAGCTCAGCACAGGAAGGAACTCAATCAATATTTGTGAATTTCACTCAAATGGGTATATGTTATGAAATGGCCTCAGCTGTTCCCATAAGAGTGACCTGATACAGGAATTAAAAGCAGGGGTGCCTAGGTATGATTCAAACAGGAGGTTTCTGTTGGGGAGCTGCATGGAATCCTGTAGCCATTTGGATTGCTAGTTATTGTTCAGCCATGCACCCACAATTTTTCTAAGAAATCACATTGATTTGGGCAAAATGTAAGCATCTCCTCACTTAAGGACACAATATAGGTAACTGCAGACATTTGTTGAAACACCACATTATTAGCAAAAACCACATTTTACTGTCGCCGACAGCTGTTGTCCTTCTTTCCATCACCAAGCTTGGCCAGGTGAAACTTGGCTAAAGCCTGGGCTTTAGAACTCCGGAGACCTCCGCCCTGACCTCCCTCCTTCTCTTGGAGCCCCCTCCCGGCAGAGCATGTGCTAGCCGCCTTCCTCTAGGTGACATCCTGGAGATTCTGTGAATACCAGCTCATTTAGCTGAAAGGGCTTCAGAGGGTGTGCCCCACGTGAAAGACAGACTGTGTCCTCCATGGAAGGCATAAAGTGACTCTCTTAGGAATGGACATCTGTACATGTTCATCCAACTACACAAAAGTTGGAGCACAGTGCTCCAGTCAATGTGAATACCGAAGAAATCACCACTGTTCCATCCACCCCTTAATTTCCATGAGAGAAATGGAGGCTGGATGCGGTAGCACACACCTGTAATCCCAGCAGCTCAGGAGGCTCAAGCTGGAGGATCAAAGCCAGCCTCAGCAACAGTGAGGCCCTAAGCAACTCAGTGAGACCCTGTCCCTAAGTAAAATACAAAACAGGACTGGGGACGTGGCTCAGTGGTTCTGTGCCCCTGAGTTGAATCTCCAGTACCCACCCCACCAAGAAAATGAAATAGAGGCTTTATAAAGGGCAAATGTTTCGTAAAATGTAAAGCAGTATACAAATGAGATATTACATGAAGGTGTAAGTAAACAGCAGGGGAAAGTTGCTTATAATGTAATGATTGGAAAGGCAATTCTAAAACAAAATTTTCAATGCATCTTAAATGTTTTTGTCACAGAGGTAATGAACTCTATAGTCTCTAACAAAGGCATACATGATTTAACCACTACGTTGATATCTGCAAAGTGCACACATTCAAATCACCACTAGCTGGAAAAAAGAAAAAAAAATTACCATAAGTATGAGGAGCTCTTTTCTGACCTGAATAAGGAGGGCACAGTAGTGGGTGGGTCACGTGTAATATGGTTGGAGATCATCTGTTATGTTGACATGTATATTCTTGGCTTCATGGCATTTCTGCTCAGTATGATAATTTCCTGAAATTTATCATTTAATGAAAAATGCCGCTATTGATAAACTGATGTTTTAAATGTCAAACAGTGTGATATTTATAGTAAAAAGGGAAACTGCTTCAAGGATATACATTAGTTAGAGGGACCAGACACCTTGGGGATTGACCTTGGAGTTCTGTGGGGAAGGGATCTCAGTTTCTGTCTTTGAAATGACCTTCACATGGAGCCTTTCTGTTTAGAGTTCACAGGATGTTGTAAACATAACTGAGTCTCAACCATGAGGAAAATACAAAGCTCTTCTCAGGATAGATAGTGGGAGGGGAGCAAAGAAAGCTATATGGAGAAATCATTTAGCCTTTTCTTGGGGGATTGGCTTAATTCACTTACTGTGATATTCTCCAACTCCATCCATTTATCTGCAAATGCCGTAATTTTATTCTTCTTTATGACTGAATAATATTCCATTGTGTGTGTGTGTGTGTGTGTGTGTGTATATATATATATATATATATATATATATATATATCAGTTTCTTTCTTTCTCTATTCATCTATTGAAGGATATCTAGGTTGGTTCCACAATCTAGCTATTGTGAATGGAGCTGCTATAAACACTGATGTGGCTACCTTACTATAGTATGCTAATTTTAAGTACTCAGGTATAAACCAAGGAGTGGAATAACTGGGTCAAAAGGTGGGTCCAGGAGCTGGGCTGTGACTCAGTAGTAGAGTGCTTGCCTCGCATTTGTGAGGTACTGGGTTTGATCCTCAGCACCACATAAAAATAAATAAACTAAGATATTGTGTCCACCTACAACTAAAAATTATTTTAAAAAAAGGTGGTTCCATTCCAAGCTTTCTGAGGAATCTCCACACTGCTTTCCAGAGTGGCTGCACTAATTTGCAACCCCACCAGCAATGTATGAGTGTACCTTTCTCCCCACATCCTCGCCAACACCTATTGTTGCTTGTATTCTTGATAATCGCCATTCTAATTGGGGTGAGATGAAATCTTAGGGTAGTTTTGATTTGCATTTCTCTTTTTACTAGAGATGGTGAACATTTTTTCATGTATCTGTTGATTGCTTGTACATCTTCTTCTGTGAAGTGTCTGTTCATTTCCTTAGCCCATTTATTGATTGGGTTATATGTATTTTTGGTGTAAAGTTTTCTGAGTTCTTTATAAATTCTGGAGATTAGTGCTCTATCTGAAGTGTGTGTGGCAAAGATTTTCTCCCACTCTGTAGGCTCTCTCCTCACATTGTTGATTGTTTCCTTTGCTGATAAAAAGCTTTTTAATTTGAGTCCATCCCATTTATTGATTCCTGCTTTTATTTCTTGTGTTTTGGGAGTCATATTAAGGAAGTCTGATAAGTGGATTATGATACATAACAGGGGTGGGGAGGAGCAAAGAATGGACGGAGGATGAATTTTGTAGAGGAAAATGAGGGGTGGGGAAGGGGTGGGGGAATGAAAAGATAATAGCATGAGACAGACATCATTACCCAATATACATGTATGATTACGCAAATGGTGTGAATCTACATCATGTCCAGAGAAATGAAAATTGTACCTCATTTGCATACAATGGATTAAAATAATAGTAATAATAAATCATATTTTCAGTGTTGACAACACTATTCCAAGGAAAAATAAATAAATAAAAGAAAGCTACATGGGAAAATTACAGTTCTAACTCTGTTATATTCTAACATCACATGATCCAGTTAAAATTGGAGAAATATATTGAACTCAGTAGATAAAGAAACTTCTAATAACAATTTTATTTCTCCCTCAAAATACCTAAATACTAATTTTGATTCCCAGAAAAAATCCTCAAAATATCCTCTTTGGAATTAATATTTCTAATTTTCTGAAGTAAAAAAACAGGAACAAAAACAATAATAACAAGAAAAAGAAAACCCCACAACGCCTTTTTTCCTGTCCCTTTGATATGTACAATTGAAGTTATTTCTCATTGCACACTATTTCTATCTATCATGTGGCATTAAAGCATTTTTCATATTAGGCGTAGTAATAAAGGATCACACTCCTAGCCTTAGGCATTTTAGAGGAAAAAGTGTTAATATATTGAGCATTGTAGAAACTGTCTGACTAGTCAGACTACTTGATTTTAAGAGGGCAGGGGTTTTTTTTCTATAAGAATGGAAATTACTCCTCAGCATTTCTTCAATATGCCAGATATGGAGTATACATTTGAGAAGGCATGGAGCAGAATGATTTTCTTTGAAAACTACAGGGAATGGACCATGTATTAGGGGTCTTTATACTCCTCTGCTCACCACAGTGCTTCAACAAGATTATGTTCATATTCAATGGTTGTTGAGGGACTTAATGGTCCTCATTCTTTGGCTTATGCCTCAGCCAACCCCAATCAAGCTAGAGTCCATTGATATATCAGTCCCACATGCCTTCCAAAACATAGCAGAAGGAGGGGAGGGAATCTGGTCCTAGTAGACATGAATCTCAGGGCAGTCCCAAGAAGTAGGTACCCTTATTGGTGCAATTCACAGAGGATGAGTTAAGACCCAGAGAAACTAAATAATATGCAAAGCCAGAAACTAATTCCCTTGACTTCCTCCCTGTGAATCACCTTGGGCTGGCTGTTTCTCAAAAGAGTTCAGTGCTCTTTTCAAAATAGTCTTTTCCTCATGATTATTGACCTTTTCAGATTCCAGTAACCATTCTTTATTTTTGAGTCTGGGATGGCCCTGCTGAGCTGCTACTAGCTTTGCACAACCTCAAATGGTCTCCCTACACTCACCTTTTTGTAAATGGCTCCTTTTTAACTAAATCTTTGTCAAATTATTCTAGTGTGGGTGTGCCTCCTATTTCTTCTTTGATTGTAATGCTACAGTATACCTACAGCAGAGCCTTGTGCAGAAGAGATTCCCCTCCATCCCTCATATAGAATGAACTGCTATCAGTTCTACTATGGTGTAAAGCACTGTCACAGAGGAAATGATGGTGCTGGTATTTTCCAAAGCAATGCAGTCAATCTTATGCAAAGCTTGTTGAGTGTATTCCCTCCTGTCCTCAACTCTCACTTCTGTTGCTTTTGGTCAGTCCACTCACTAAATTAAATTATAACCTACCTTATATGTGGTATTCTGCATAATATTGAAACCTACCTTAGACAACTAAAAAGGGAATGTAAAGAAGATCACTGAATATAGAGTTGAGGAATATTATTATGATTAATCTAGCATCAGATTAAAATACCACAAGTACAGAGGTCCAGAAAACAAGAACTAAAAAGGGATCACAGGAGTCACCAGTTTGGGACCTCACTCTTTCTCTGACTTGGCAATGAGCCATGACTGTCACTTTGACTGTGTTCCTCAAGTTGGTATAATAAAGAATATTTTTTAAAACAATTTATTACATATAAAATTTTCAACAAATTAATCTCATTGTACACTAATGGTTTTTAATTTTCATTGTAGTCAAAAGTGTAATCACCAAGAATATTAGCAGAAATTATTTTATAAAATCACTTGCAATATTTTAAACAAATATGTACAAAATATGTTCCTAATGCTTTGGAAAATATTTCAGTATTTAAAGGTATTTTAGTAAAGGAATTTATAAAATAGTCATAAGGTGTAATAGAAGGCTATATTTCCAACTGTTTAATCAGTTATTTACCTGAGGTAATGTGTTTATGAATTTTTCGGTTGTACTTTGTTTTACTTTATTTTTTGTAACATGGCATTTCAGAGTGATGTTCTCACTATTCGTTGTAGGCAAGAATCCAGAAAAGAAACTCTTAAGTTGGATTGAAAATACCTAAATAAATAGAACTACTAATTTTAGATGACTTCTGGGGTTTGCTAAGGAAAATGTATAGTTTGGTAGCATCTTTCTGTTTAATAGTGTTTAGATAGTGATCATGGAAATGTTATATGTTTGCTGAATGTGGAGTTCAGTAAGATGTTTTTGTAGGCCTTTCTTTATGTCTGGTATCTGAGATGAACACTGGAATAACAAGGAAAGCTATAGTTCTATTTTTGTGGTTTTGTTGTTGTTACTGTTGTTTTACATTTTTACCCTTTTGAGTTATGTAAATAACTAAGGGAAATAGGAACAGTGTCAAACCCTTGGAGGATTCTAATCCTTGAAGGCATGCCTTCTCTATCTTCATCTCTCTCTTATATTTTTAGCATTTTATTTGGAAATAAGTATATATTCACAAAAAGTTTCAAAGTCATGTTCAGGGAAATGAATATTCTTCATTCTGCCTCCTCCAGCAGTACAATCTTCAGTACAGTATCACATTTCACTATCAATATTACAATATTGGCACTGATACAATCCACAGAGGATAATCAATTTGCACCACTTTTAAACAGTTCTGTTGAATATTCTTGTTCCTTTGCATTTTCATATGAATGTTATAATCCTTTCAATTTCTACTAAAAAGATGTTTTGATATTTTGAAAGGAATTTATTTGAATGTGCAGGTGAATTTGGAAACAACTAAAATTTTATACCATTAGAAATGAAATGTTCCTTAAAGTTTCATGTATTGAAGCATTGATTCCCAAAGCAACAATGTTCAGAGGTGGGACTTTTGGATAGTGACTGGATCATGAGGACTCTAACCTCATCCATGGATTATCCATCTATTGAGAACTGAATGAACTACTGGGAGGTGGTGGAAGGTAGGACATGGATGGGCATGGTTGGGAGAAGTAGGTCAGTGGGAGCACACCCTTGGGTGAATAAGTTATTTCTTTGTTTCCCTGCTGTCATAAGTTGAACAGCTTTCTTCTGCCACCCCATTATGCCATGAAGCTTGTACCTTGGAGTCAGCTGACCAGGGACAGAAAGCTGAAACTGAAACTCTGAGGAAAATTCTATCTTTCCTCCTTTAAGTTGTTTGCTCAAGTATAAGTCACAGTGACAAAAAGCTAACAAGCATATTATTGGATCTTCTAATACAAAAGTGAAATATAGATATATAAATGGAAATATATCCATTTATTTTCTTATGCCATTAATTTATCTCTGATGTTTTGTAGTTTTTAGTGTACAGGTTCTTTTGCATCTTTCATGGCTCCTTATTATTTCAATTTATGTATGATATTGTCATTTCATTGTTCTCAATTTCAATGTACAATTGTTCAATGATAGTATATAAAAACAGTTGGTGTTTGTGTGTCAATTAATATTTTGTCCTGAAATTTAGGTAAACCCAGTTTTTAGATGTAGAAGCATTTTTGTTGAATTTTCTACATAGATTCATGCACAGTATTTGATGAAAGACACTTGTACTTCTCCAAACTTAATGCCTTATTTCACTTGTTGCATTGGACAGAACCTCCAGAACAAAGGTTAAAAATGTGTACCCTGGGAGTACACATTGATATTAGGTTGTAAAATGTATATAAGTGGAACAACTTTTACCATATGAATACCTGACCCCCCCCTACACACACAGGTTAAATCTAGTTCAGATACTATACTTATGAGCATGAGTACACTCCTCTGATTTTAAACATTAGGATATGCAGTAGAGAAAGTTTATTCATTGAAGTCTTAAATACTTGAAGCTGTGATTTCAGTCTGGAAATGGAGAAGTGAAGAGTTCTATTCAGACTATAGTGAAAAGTAAGTGGGATAAAAGTTGTCTGGCAGTAACCAAGAAATAAACTCTAATGTGTATAAGATGGAATTGTAGGAGGAAAATGAGATGATTCATATCTCCATAATGATCTTGTAGGGTTTTAGTCGAGACATATAAAATATTAGGTAATGATAAGGTCAGGGAGAAAATAGAGTGCACCACATAATAGTGGTGGCCATGCAGAAGAACTGGAAGGAATGACATTTTCTGTCGTGTGTCATGAGAACTGAACATGAGAGGATGAGGAAGGGTGGTAGGTCAGTTTGGGACAGATGTTATGGGAGTGATAAACAATCATACCATCTTGTCCTCTCCACAATATTGCTTTTCCCGTGCACAGAGATGTCAGGGTTGGGAGTTGGTGCTGTCTAAGCCACCCAAGGCTCCCATTGACTGGAGTAGTACCTCACTGAACAAAGCTTAAGGATGTGGCTGTTCATTTCCTTCTTCCATTAAGATTACATATATAGTAAAGGAAGTTAACCTGGGTAGACCCCTGAGAGAATTCCACAGGGCATTGGGGGTGCGGCTATGGGGTATATATTTTGTATCTGGCAAGTGAACTCTCTCTCTCTCTCTGCTTCCTGATCCTCATGTGAACTACTTCCCTCCACTACACTGCTCTGTCATGATGTTCAACCTCACTAGAGCTCCAAGAAATGGAACTGGCTGGCTGTAGACTGAGACCTCTGAAACCATGAGCCCCAAATAAACTTTTCCTCCTTAAAATTGTTTTTGTCAGGATTTTAGTTACATTGGAGAAAAAGGTGACTAAAACATACCCACAGGGATGATTAAAATAAAATCAGTAAGGTATGAAAAATAGATGTGTGTGTTTCTTTTTTATTTTAATTCTCCAATGGTGGATAGGGAAGAAGGAAGAGGCAGAAGAAATTATAAGGAAGGTGGGTCCTGCAGGTTTGGTGGCCAGACCAGCAGGTTGACAGTTAGACATTGGAGGACAATAACTGGGTCATGACTGAGAATTGAAGACAAATTTGTCTCCCTAATACTTTATTCCTCTGGCAGGAAGGGAAATGTTTTGAAATTTTTGCATAAAGACATAGGGAAGCCGGGCTGAGGCTGTAGCTCAGTGGTAGAGCACTTGCCTAGCATGTGAGAAGCACTGGGTTCATCCTCAGCACCACATAAAAATAAACAAATAAAATAAAGAACAATTGACAACTACAACTAAAAATATCTTTTTTAAAAAGACATATGGAAGGGGGAAAGGAATGGATTGGAAAGTGGGGGAGGTATCAGAGTTCTATCACACAAACCTAAATGAGGATTTTAATGTGTATGGTGGTATTTCTCTTTTTTAATATTATATATATATATATATATATATATATTTGGTTGTGGATGAACCTTTATTTTTATTTATTTATTTTTATGTGGTGCTGAGGATTGAACCCAGTGCCTCACACATGCTAGGCAAGCACTCTACCACTCAGCCACAACCCCAGCCCCCGTGGTGGTATTTCTACTCACAAAAGGCAACATCCTTGTGTTCAGCTCACCTACCTCACAGTAGTGGTGTTTTCTGCTTCCCATCCTATGCATTAATCTATGACCTAACAATCTGCACTATTAATAGTTACCAAGCAACCTCATTGTTTAAAGGTATTCTGAGATCACAAATCCAACACTGAACTGGTTACTTTCTTGCTGCTATCCACCCCAAATCCTTTAATAAGAAAGTAACCCATTCAGTGTTAGGAGACTTCAGCTAGACAGTGGCCTTCCAAGGGAAGAGTAGTGGTAATGTTTCGCCACTGGTATGAGCAATAAAAAGGGGCACAATTTGCAAAGAAAGAATTATAATACAAGAGTACAATCAAGAAAAGCTGATCTGTTATATTTCCATGCTCATACTATAGCACGTAAAAATAATGTCAGTCATTCAATGCTCTGTAGACCCTCCCCATAAACCATTTTTGGGGAAGTCGTGGAGGGGTTTAACATCAAACATAGAGGGTTGAGTTAATAATGTTCCTTGAGTTAATTTTTCAAGACTTTCTGCTATTTGTGTATTTCCTCATTTATTCCTCTTTGTGCCTATTCCCATCCCCATTCCTCATCTAAGCAATCATTAATATGTATTGGATAGATTTTTCTTTCTAGTATAACAGTATTAATGTATATTATTGTTATGGACATTTGTTTTTAATTTATGTATCTGTTGTTAAACATCATATCATACATATTATTTATGTATCTGTTGATAAACATCTTAATATTTCATTCAGCCCTATTTTTAAGATTCATCTGTGCTTGAGTATTTTTAATCTATTTCTTCTCATAAATGAATATGGTTTGAGTCTGAGATGTTCTCCAAAAGCTCTTGTGTTAGGCAATGAAGCAATGTTCACAGATAAGAAGATTGGATCATGAGGGCTCTGATCTCATCAATAGATTTAATACATTTGATGAATTAATAATTTGAGTGGACTTACTGGGAGGAGGTGAAAATTATAGGCAGGTGGGTCATGGCTTTGGGAAAAAGGTCACAGGTGGTGTAGCCTTGGAAATTATATCTGTCCTTGGCCCCTTCCTGTCACTCAATATGATTCCTAGCTATAATTAGCTGAGACTCTTTCCTCTACCATGCCCATATATCTTAATATTTCTGCTTTAGAGACAGCCCATTATCAACTGAATTCTCTGAATCCATGAGCCAAAATAAATCTTTCCTTCTCTAAGTTGTTTAATTACAGGGTATTTAATCAGAAAATGAAAATCTGACTGAAACAGATGCATTAGTATTTGTTTTGTAAATTATACAAAGATAAAATTATATAAAGGTATTAGGATATTTAATATTTGCAACTACCCCTTGGCACATGCTTTGTTTAATTGATGCCTAAGTGTTTCTTTTTCTTTTAGTTAATAGGAAACAGTAGCAAGTATTTAATTTTAGTTTCCACATGTACACTTTTAGTATACAAAAGTGTATAGTTGAAGATTTGCCTATAGTTGGGAGGAATAACAGAGAAATTCTAGTGTATCCTTCCTCAGCTTTCCTAAAGAGCAACATGTTGTGAAATATTTTATATTATATCGAGGAAATTGACATTAATGAAATTCATATATCTCATTCCAGTTTAACCAGTTTGCATGCACACATTCATGTGTGTACAAGTATATTTATTCACTTTTATCATAAATGTGGATTTACATACAGATAACATTCAACCACCATCAAGATACAGAAGAGTGCCTTTATCAGAATTATTCCTCATGTTGCCCTTTTATAGCCATACCCATTTCCATCTGCCCCTTTTAAATCCTAATTCCAAGCAATCAGTAGTTTCCATCTATATAATTCTGTCATTTCATTAATGTTTTGCCAATGGAATTACATAAGTTATATGTACATGTTTGTGAGTTCTTTGATGCTGGAAAGGGAGGAAAAAAGGGAAGAGGTGGGACCCGAAGGAAAAGAGGGAAGTGGGCCCTGCCTAATTAGGATACATGCTCTAAGGTCCACAGTAATCCAGACATTAGTGGATAACATGAGTAAGAACTGAACACTAAAGATTAAACTTCCCTCCCAAATACTTTTTCACAAACAATAAGTAAAAGGACTCAGTATTTCTGTGTGTGTGTGTGTGTGTGTGTGTGTGTGAGAGAGAGAGAGAGACACAGAGAGAGAGAGAGAGAGAGTGTGTGTGCACACCAGTACATCAACATCTAGATTGTCAGAACCCACCCAGTGGAGAGAATTATATCATAAATATGTCAAAATACATTGCAGTATCATGTATAACTAAAAAGAACAAGAAAAAAGTCAGAATGAAAATTAATACATTTCTTAGACTGTGACCTGCCTCTTCACTTTGTGACAGTATGTTTTGAAGAGTGATTTTTTTATTTGATGTAATCCAATTTATTGATTTTAAAATATCTTTTGTTCATTGAGATTAGGGTTCTAACTCAATGATAGAGTACTTCCCTAACATGTGCAAAGCCCTGGGTTCCATCCCAAACACTACAAAAAAAAAATTCTTTTCGTGGTTTCTGCATCCAGTGTGAAAATATTTTGCAAGTCCAAGGTCACCAAAATTTACTACTGGATTTTCTTTTACAAGTTTTACAGTTTAGCTTGTACATTTAGACCTATGATCTCTTTCTAGCTATTATTTGTTTTGCATAACAGTTTCCTTTTTTTTGTCATACAACCTCCAACTATCTACCCCATTTAATTGCCTTGGGTCCTTTATTGAAAATCAATTGACTATAAGTGTGAGGCAGTTATTTTTAGACACTGTATTCAAGTTCATTTATATATTTTTTCTATTTTTATGCTGGTATCACCTTTTTTGATTACCAAGGCTTCTAAACTTTAAAATCGGATAGGATAAGTCCTCCGAATTTGTTTCCTATCCAAAATTGTCTTAACTAGTACAGGTTTTATGCATCTTCATGTAAAAATTCTCATTAGATGCCATGAAGTTCAGAAAGAAGTAGCACCATTTTTTATGTTCTGAAAAATACAAGTGTCAATCCTAAAATCTATATATAGAAAGAAATATAAAGAATATAAAGAAATTTCTCAGGAATAAATGTGAAATAAACACTTTCTCAGATGAAGGGAAAGTAAGAGGATTTGTTGTCAGCAGATCTAGTCTTAAAAAATAGTTGAAGGAAATTTTACAAATACAAAATAAATTATAACAGAAGGAGACTTGTCCACTCTCACCTTCTGGAAATCAAAACATAATAATCAGACAAGAAAAGGAAATAACGTGTTTACAGATTAGAAAAGAATGCATAAAACTTCCTATTTGCAGATGACATGATTTTCTATTGTGAAAGAATCTAAGAATTTCCCAGTGAGATTAGGATATGTGAGTTCAGTAATATTGCAGGATATAAGAGCAACACACAAAAATTTGTCACATTACGAAGGATCATTAAGGATCACACAAGATTATATAATTCAGTGGTTTTCAAACTTGTTTGAGTCAGACCTATTTATTGATTCTTGATTTAACTTTTTGTGCTTTATGGGTCTTGCTAAGGAAGTCAGATCCTAGGCCAACATGGTGAAGATTTGGGCCTATTTTCTTCTAGTAGTTGCAAGGTCTATGTTCCAGTGCCTAAATCTTTGATCCACAGTGAGTTGAGATTTGTGCAGGGTGAGAGATAAGGGTTTAGTTTTGTTCCTCGTGGCTTTCCATTTTTCCAAGCACCATTTGTTGAATAGGCTATTTTTTCCCCACTGAATATTTTTGGCACCTTATTCTAGTATGAAATACCTGTGTTTATGTAGGTTTGTCTCTGTGTCTTCTATTGTTCTCTGGAGACCATTAGTCTACGTGTCTGTTTTGGTGCCAACACCATGATGTTTTTATTACTACAGCTCTGTAGTATAGTTTGAGGTCTGGTATTGTGATGCCTCTTGCTTCACTTTTCTTGCTAAGTATTGTTTTGGCTATTCTGGATCTCTTATTTTTCCAAATAAATTTCATGATTGCTTTTTCTAATTCTGTGAAAAATATAATACTCTCAAAAATTAAATAATAATGGTAATTATAATACCAGTACCATGCCTATGTTGTATATCTATCATATGTTTTATTAAATTATTTTCAGTTATACATGGTGGTACAGTCTATTTTGACATATTTATACAGATATGTTAACTACAATCTCAAATATCAATTATAAAGTTCAAAATATGTTCTAGGTAATATTCTATGTCCTTTAAAAATGCTAACACATTCTTACCATCTCCATATTAGATAGGTAACATTATTATGCTTATTTTGAAGAAAAAGGAACAGAAAAAACATTCGTTATTTTAGTACAGAGTTTGAATACTAATCCAAGCACTCTGGCTTCAGAATCTATACTTGTAACCACAAAAATTTATAAATAAGAATAAACCAAGAGTAAAGACAGGTTGCCCAAGGACAAAATAAGTAATAAATACAGGAGAAATGTCAATGTTTATTGTATACACTTTTTGTATAAAAATGTGTATACATTCAAAGTGCCAGAAGTTTCAGCTGTCTCCTCTGAGTACTCCAGAGAACATCATGATAAATTGTGTCTGCAACAATGGGAAGATCAAGGAGAACTAACACAATACATATTTGTAATTTTTCCTGTAGGGGACAATACCAGTTCCCCATAAAGGACACTACCCTCTTCTTACCAATTATACCGTGGCTGACCGGAAAAAAAGTTTTTAAATAAGTCTCTTGCCAGGAAAGCCTAGGCTGAATGGAAATGTCCCTGGAAACACTATTGGATAATCTTTTGGTATTTTCAAGATGAAGCTTTTCTAGTTTGCTTTATTTTTCTCGGTATATTTTATTTATGATTTGGTATTTATAAACTCTATTTTTATGCTAGAAAATATTATATATTATGGTTTGCAAACCCTTTTGAAAATCACATAAAGCAATCCTGAAAATTATCTATGCTATCACAGATAATTTATCAAACATGCATTTAATGGAAATGTGGATACTTTCTATAGTATCAGCATAGCTTGGGGGAGAATCAACTAATTACATTTTGCAATGTCTTAAGTCACAAATATTAATGTTTTCTCTTCTATTATTGAAATATAGTCATTTTCTTTCATTAGCATGATTTCTATTTTCTCCTTCACTGACGGTTGTGTAAATTGAAACATTAATTTAAAGAGAGGTAATAGCATTTTTGTACTTATTAGAGTTTTAAGGGCATAGTTGTCTCCCTGAATATCAAATGTATATCTGAAATTCCAACACAATTGGTTCTAATTTCATGGTTACCTTTTTCAGAATTCAATGGAGTCTGATAATTTTATAATATTTGTATTTGATTTAATATTGTATATTTTATACCATCTATTATCAAAAATTTATTTATGCAAATCCATGAGAAAGTACTTCTGTGAGGAAATCTTCGGAAATAGTGTTCTGTTAATTATATTGTAAACATTTTTCTAAATCTGAGAAGCCCAATAATGTTCTCATACATAGTTTGAAAACATAATTTATTAAAATAATTAATTTACTTCTTAGTAATATGTGGTATTGGATTGAAAAGCCTATGACTACACTCCAGATTTGGCTGCATCTATGAATGAAAAAATTGAGTTAGGACACTTAAATGAATTTGCATACTTCCGTGAATAGCACTAGACTTGGTTGACTTCAGTTAACAGCCCACCTCCTCTCACATAACAGTGGAATGGTTTTGGAGAACTAATACTTTAATTGTAATCATGGCAGGACCAGGCACAAAAATCAGTACAATTTATTAGGTGTTATAAAAAGTCTTTTGGTATATTTAATTAATATTTTGAGTTAAAAATTTTTCAATTTTGTTGATTTCTGCTCTTATCTTTCTTATTTATCCTCTGGTTATCTAAGTTTAGTTTATTCTTCTTTTCATAGTTTGCTACAGTGAAATCGTAGATCAAGTGTTGCAAAATTTCTTACGTAGGACTTGAGTGTTCTGAATTATCACTGAATCATTGTTTTGGCTTCATTTTGTAAATTTTGAAATGTTGTGACTTCGTTTACATTAATTTCAAAATATCAATTAGTTTTCTTGTTTTTCTTTTATCTATGTTTATTTTGTGCTGAGTTAATTTCTAAGTATTCAGGTATAGTAGTCCATCCTTCTTTGTGCGATTTCACTTCCCAGGGGTTTATATACCTATGTTCCAGTATGGTCTGGAAAATATCAATGAAAAATTCAAGAAATAAACAATTCATAAGTTTTAAACTACCATTCTGATTAGCATTATGAAATCTTCCACTGTCCACCTCTGTCCCACTCAGGATGTGGATCAATTCTTTGTACAGAATATTCATACCATGTATGTTATCCACCCATTAATCACTTAGTAGCTGTATCCATTATAAGATCTACTGTGTGATTACAGAGCTTGTGTATGTAACCTTTACATATTAGCCTAATGCTATGTCACAATGCCTATGCCATTCATTGCATATCATCTTATCATGTGGCACTGAATCATCTCACATCCTCACAAGGAAAGTGAGGTATAATGAGATATTTTCAGAGAGACACCATGTTCTGATCATTTTTATTACAGTATATTGTTACAATTGGTCTATTTTATTATTAGTTATCATTGTTAATTTTTTACTGTGCCTAATTTATAAATCGAACTTAGTCATAGGTGAACATGAATAGGAAAACATACTATACACAGGGTTCATTATGACCTATGGTTTCAGGAATTCACTGGGGATATTGAAATATATTCCCCATGAATAAGGGGAGACTATTTTGTATTTTTCTAATATCTGTACTCTTTGGAACACTAATTTCATTCTCTTGTCAGATAT
Source organism: Sciurus vulgaris (assembly GCF_902686455.1). NCBI lineage: Eukaryota > Metazoa > Chordata > Mammalia > Rodentia > Sciuridae > Sciurus > Sciurus vulgaris. The sequence goes on along the minus strand of NC_136471.1, from coordinate 9,309,318 downwards.
CTTGTTTTATATGATTTGAATTATTTTTAAATCATTGGACTTTCCTTATGGCCCCAAGTATGGTTTATATTGGTAAATGTTCTATTGCATTGCAATAGATGTACATTGTGATTTTGCTGGGTGGAGTGTTCTACAAATGTTAAATGCATAAGTGTGGATAAAATTAGTGTTTCTGTCTTCTATGTTCTTATTGAATTTTTCTAATTATTGCATTTGTTAATAGGAAAGGAGTGTTGAAGTCTCCAAATATAACTGTGGATTCATCTATTTCTTCTTTCATGTTTATTATTGGAAGCTTCATAGTTAGGTAAATACACACTGAAGATCATTACGTTGTCTGAATCCTTTAGAATTATGTAATGCCCCCTTTATATCTGGTAATATACTGTGTTCTGAAATCTACTTTGTCTGGTTTTATTATAGGTCTACATCTTTCTTTATATTTTTGTTTATATGAACTGTGTATTTCCATTCCTTTTCCTTTTTTTTTTTTTTTCTGTGCTGAGGATCAAACCCAGGGCTTTGTGCTTGCAAGGCAAGCACTCTACCAACTGAGCTATCTCCCCAGCCCTCCTTTTACTTTTAATGTATAAATGTCTTTTGATTTCAAAAGGATTTTTATATAGCCTATATTTATATATCCTATTTTAAACCAATCCCTATTATATATTTCAAGAATTTTGTAGCTAATTATTATTGTGGATAGATTACAGTCTTCCATCTTGCTAACAGTTTTCCATTTGTTACATCTGCTTTGTGTTTTATTTCTTTTTGTACATTCTTTTTGTTTGTGTGTTTGTTTTGGTACCAGGGATTGAATCCAGATGTTCTTAACCACTGAGCCACATCCCCATCCCCATCTGTATTTTTTATTTAATTTTGAGACAGCAACTTACTAAGTTGTTTAGGGCCTTGAAAAATTGCTGAGGCTAGCTTTGAACTTGTGATCCTCCTGCCTCAGTCTCCCCAGCCACTGCCATTACAGATGTATGCCATCATGCCAAGCTTTTATTCCTTCTTTTGTAGTGAATATGTTTATTTCATTTAATATCCACCATCAAGTAGAATTAGTTTTTAACTATTTCTTCCTCTGTATTCTTTGTTCTTCTAAAATTCCAGTTACAATATGTTAGACTGTAAACCTCACAAATATTGGGTGTTCTCTTCTGTTTTTTTGTTCTTTCATCTTTTCCTGATTCACTTTGGATAATTTCCATCGACCTATCTTCTTAAAGTTCTTTTTGTCCCTCAGCTCTATCCAAACTAGTGATTAGTTTACAGAAAGCATTCTTTAACTCTGTTACTATGCTTTTTATTTCTACCATTTTCATTCAATGTTTTTCTATAATTTACAACTGATTGCTGAATCTATCCATTTAAACATGGATGTTTGTCTTTTCCATTAGAGCTTTCATCATTTTAATCAGAGTTATTTTAAGTCTCCTGAGAGTTCTATCATATTTGTCATATCTGAATTTAATTATGATGATTGCATAATTTCATGACACTTTAATTTTTGCTTGTTTAGCCTCATAATTTTGGTTGAAAGGTAGACATTTTATGAAGACAATAAGGACTAGAATCCTTATTATGCATGGAAATAAGTATATCTTTTCTTTTGCTAGTCCCTATTTATTCAATGCTAAGCCAATATAGTCAGGAGTTGATTTGTTTGAATTTTGTTTCTACTATGATTATATGCTTAATCTCCATAAAAAAATTCTAACTTGTGTTGGTTTATGTTTAGGGTGAGGACTATTTTGTCAAAGTGATTATTCATAATGACTTTTTCATCTTCAGCTGTGAATTAGGGCTTTTGAATAAACTTCAGAGTAGATTTCTCTCTCTCTCTTTGTGTGTGTGTGTGTATGCATGCGTGTGCACACATGCATGTGTGTTCTTCTTTCCATTGATATACTGCCAATATTTGGTATTCTAGACTTTTCAGCCTTGATGTGACAGTCATGGTGTCATTGAGCATTCCCTATTGTCTTTATGTAGCCTCAGTTTTATGGCTTATATGTCTTATGTGTCTCTAAGTCTCAGAGTGAGAACAACTTAGAGATTCTGCTAAACTCCCTACAATAGGAAGTCTCCAGTGGTCTGGGCCCAGACACATTCCTGTCTCTCACTCACAGAATGATAGAAAAAAAAATTTTTTTAAGTTCCCCTGCTGCTGTGTTGGATCTTCACTAGTATCCTAACACTGTTAGTTGTTCTTTCCCCAGCAAGTGAAGCCTTTTGTTCTGAGAGATATGGGAGAAAAACCCCAAGGGTCTTCATTCTTTCCCATCAGAGGCTGCAGTTCTTTTCCATCAGGCAAGCATCATAACAAAGAATTCCCCAGTACTTTCTCCATGTGTAATACCTTTCTTTGGGAAATCTGGTAAAGACCATGAGTGGCACAAATTCCCTAATGTCTGTGACTCATGGTCCCTCCATATTTCATGCCAGTGTACAATTGACTTGTAACAATTGTACTTGGTACTGGCTGATCCGGGCAAATAATTGTATCTCAAATTCTCTTGTACATATGAGACTTTAAAATATATTTTGTGTTAGTTTGTGGTCATAAGACCTAAAATTTCTAATTAGATCAAGAAAAAATTGTAGATTTCCTTTTTTATAACTTCGTTGAAATCTGTTGTCTGCTAAACCCCTTTTACTTGTTACTATATATTTCTCCTATATTTCCCCCCATTTTGCTATCGTTTAAGTGGTACTTCAGGTGGCAGGAAAAATATGCTTATTTTGTAAGATTACTGTCTTTACCCAGAAATCTAATAGTTTCTTTTAAATACAAGCACTATACCCACATATTCATTATAGTGATTATCATTTTAAGTATATATCTATATTTCTTATGTTTGGAACATATCCTAAAATCCATAAGCTTCATCATAAATGAGTAGAAAGTTCATAAAATAATTTTCTCTTCTAGTTTTATTTGAAAACAAATAAAAACACCAACAATTATTTAAGAAATGTAAAACTTTCGTTGGATTCAAAATATAAAAGATTATGGATATGAATGTGATTTTGTGCAATATATGTGTTTTTAGTCCTCATTTCCTGACATACAACTCTAAAATCCATAGAATTGCCAAACTGATAAGTATATTTTGTATGCTAAGGAGATGGCTCAGAGCCCTAGGTAACTCCATGATTTAATCTGGACAACGGAAAGCACCAGGAATTATTAGAGTGTTTGAGCTGAAAGTCCCAAATCTTGGACAGTGGAGTAGGGCTTAATACTAAACTTATAACCAATTGTAAATGATTTAATGAACAATTCCTATGAAATGTAGTCTCCATAAGGTCAAAAAGGACTAAATTTGTAGAGCTTCCTGGTAGCTAAATATGTGGAGCTTCCTGGTGAATGGCACATCCAGGGAAGCTCTGTGCCCCTTTCCATATACCCTACCCTATGAATCTCTGCCTCCTGGCTATTTCTCTGTAGTCTTTGTAATATCCTTTACAATAAGGAATGTGTTTCCCTGACCTCTGTGTATTGCTCTAGCCAACTCATCTAACCTGAAGACAGGGTCAGGAGAACTCCAATTTATGACCAGTAACTCGAAAGTACAGGTTTCAGTGTGGGACTTGTAATCATTATCTACAGTGAGTGGTCATTCACAGGACTGAAAATATTGTGAGTTCTACAGTGTCAGAATTAGAGGACATCTAGCTGATATTCACTGGAGAATTGTTTGGCGTGTGGGGAAAAAAGTCCCGCACATCTGGTGTCAGAAGTTTGAGTGACTCTATAGGAGAGAAAGAAAAGCCCTTTTGGCTTTCCTAACTTATAAAATTTTAGACAATAGTCCCTATCAGGAACTAATAGTTATTTTAAAAATAAAAAAAATAGCTTCTCTTATCTAAGAAATAGGTTATACTGTAGATTATTTTCAACTGCCTTGAATTTTAAATTTCCTAATATTCAAACCATATTGTAAAATTTTTATTTTTTTAATTTTTTATTGGGGATGTATTGGGGATTAAATCTAGAGGTGTTCTACCACTGAGTCACAACATCAACCATTTTTTGGTTTTATTTTGAGACAAGTTCTCACTAAGTTGCTAAGACTGTCCTTGAATTTAAAATCCTCCTGCCTCAAACTCCTGACTTGCTGGGATTATAGGCATGTGTCACTGCACCCAGCTGTAAAATTTTTTAGTAGTGAATGATGTGTATTTTACTGAAAACATCAACCTGATGCCTAATACTTCTTTATCATATTCCAGGTATTTCAGATAAATAAAAGTATTGAAAGAGAAAGAATAATGTTGGGTCCATACAGCATAATTTAGAAACAAAATTTCTTCAGAATTAACCTATTAAAATGTAGTCTGTAACAATGGGATTTCTGCATCTGGTCAACACGAAATGCAAGGGGAACAGATAATCTTCCACCTGAAACAGAAAACACACACAAAAACAAAATCATGACTAACTTTCCAATACACAAGATATCAAGAAATGAAAATTAATCATCTAAAGATGAAAAGCTTTATGTGCTCTATGATTACCCCTCCTACACTCTTGAGTGTATCCAGGTGGAATCATAGAGAGGGGGACCCAGGAGAACCGAGCTGACACTTCAAGTTGAAGAGACAGAGCAGAAAATCCGGGAGACCCAGGTAAATACAATCAGCAGGACTATACCCAGAGACTGTAATGCTACACAGAAAGTAAACTCTAGAGATCTACAGAATCCTCCTTTGAGTTTTCATCTCAGTGCTGATCAATACAGTCGTGTGAAGAAAGACATAGACACCTGTGGCAAACTACCAAGAATCGGAGGTAATATTGCCCAATGCTCATCCAGTCCCAAGAATAGTTCTTGTGCTTACCAAGGAGATTGGAAAATCTCATTATTGGCAGGGTATTTGTAGAGTATTCTCAAGGATCTTGCCCCAGTAGTAGGCAACACCTAGTACTGTTTGTCCTAGCAACTCTTGAACCTAATACTCCCACAAATCAAACTGTTACCAAGTAACTTTGCTAAAATCCAAGTATATTTACTGTGCATTGAAGTATACTTATAGCCCAAGTATATTTATAGCATATTCATATATATTTATAGTAATACAAAAATATTTAAGATCCAAAAATATAAGCTTTTAAATAATTGGCATCTATTAAAAATTATATCATGTAAAAAGTAAAGAAAATGAGTTAAGTAAATATTTTTTTGAAAAAAAAAAACACCAAAATTGCAATGTATAAAGTCACTAATTTAAAGACAAGCCACAGATTGGAAGAATATATCTGCAAATCATATATCTGATAAAGTACTTGTATCCAGAACATATAGAATTAAAATCTCAATAATAACAAATAAATCAATAATGAATTGAACAAAATATCTAAATGAACTCTTCATCAGAGAATATATATGGGTGACATGTAAGAATATGAAAAGTTGTTCAACATCACTGGTCATGATTGAAATTAATAGTAAACTCACAGTAGTGTATCACTGCACACATTTATTAAACAACTAAAAATATTCAAGACATGCTTTTCTGGTACTGGGAATTGAACCAGGGGTGCTTTGCCACTGAACCAAATCCCCAACCCTTAAAATATATATATTTTTTGGTATTGAGACAGGATATAAGTTGCTGAGGTTGGTCTTGAATTTGCAATCCTCCTGCTTCAACCTCCCATGTCGCTAGGATTACAAGTATGTTGTACCATTCTTGGCTGACTTTTGCCCTTTCTGAGCAAAAGAATAATTCTAAGATTGTACAAATCATGATGACTTTATTGACAAAGTATAATTTAACTGAGTAATTGTAGGTTTATTCTTGGGGATGACTATGGTTCTTATTGATGATGAACCTGAGGTCATTGAAGAGTGACTAATAGAATGCTATTATCAGTCATCCCTGTAAAATTTTTAACATACATGTCAAAGGTAGACAGCTCAGTTTTTTAAATAATGGTAAATTTACTGAAGAGTTGTAATGATAGATTATAAATTTCCAATGTACCCTTCATTCTCATTCTCAATAATTATTTTTATGTTTTTAATTATTTTCATGTTTTTATAATTATGTTAAAATTACAACTAAGCAATTGATGTTGGTATAGCAGTATTGACTAATCTATAGACTTCATTTAGATTTCACTTTTACTGCTTTTTTATTTGAGGATCCAATATAAGATGTAAGTTGCATTTCTATGTCATTTCTGCTTGATCTCCTCAGATCTGCTGTAATTTCTTACTCTTTACTTATGTCTATCAAATTGAAATTTGAGATCTATTTGAGATTTTTGGTGTTTTTTCATGGTTAGATGGGGATTATATATTTCGAGAAATATTATCTAAGAAGTGAAATTTCCTTTTAAATACATTATAATAGTTGTACATGCTAGTTACATGATTTATTACTAGAAATATTAATCTTGGCAATTTGTCTGAAGGGCTTCTGCATTAAAAAGTTACTATTTGTCTTTTTTAAATGGATGCCTTAGAAATAAACCACTAAATCTAGCCTACACTCAAGGGGCAAGGGTTTATATTCTACTACTTGGAGGGAAGTACATAATAGAATTTGTAGACCTATATTAAAAGCACTAAAATAATTAATAAATGTCTTTGTGGAGACACTTAAACTCTACAAGTATTCCAATTATTTTAAAACTTGTCCCCACAATTTTAATGTTGATCTTTAATGTAGAAGTTATTACTATGGTATTCTAATGGTGATATTTATATTTGTCTCATGCCTTCTACATTTATTTATTATATAAAATATATATTTATTATATAGAGAGAATTATTATCTAAATAAGACCTTACCTTTCTTTATCATTTGTTTCTCTCATAAATCATTTATTTATATCAATACAGACTGATAAATGTTTATTTTATTCTTTGAGTTAAAGTCCAATAATATTTTTATTTCTGATGTTTCTTAAGTTGTTCTGGTTTTGACAATTGTGTACACTTTCAGGTTGGTTCATGAATCCTTTAGAAGTCCTCACCTTTTTTTGTCAAATGAACCATTCCTTACTTTCTAACATTACAGAATGCTCCATGATCATCAGGTATTTCCTCCCTTAGCCCTAGAGACAATAATTTCTCAATCAAGCTTTCCTTTTCATTAGACTGTAGAATTTAGAAAATGAGACACAAATAAAATATGCTCATTGCTTCAGGTTGTCTTGTAGAGTCTCTCAGCAGACAGAACTAGTAAATATATTTATGTAAATGAATCCAAGTATATACTCATCTATATTAATTTCTGAAACTATCTAATTTCATAATACCATTCCTGACTTCGATCTAGCAGTACAGGATTCATTCTAGTCTTCTTACCTTGATTTTTTTCATTTCATTCTCTGGGAGAGAAATCTGGCTTCCATAATAAATTCTTCATCTGTCATTTCAAACTTAGAACATATGTAAAAATTACTTTCAGAATTTCAGAGAAACAAACTTAACAACTATATTGCAGTATGTATGTTCATTTTTTTTTGTCTTTAGCCTTACAGTAAAAAAGTAAAACCTAGCTTTCTAAAAGTTCCTTAGATCTGCTCCATTTTCCCTACCCAGGTTTGTTCAGTGAAGTTAAGATATATACCAATAATACATTTAGATTAATTTTTCACCCTCTACAGTTTATTCCAGAAATCTGTAATGTCCTGGTTATTGGTGGAGTGTGTGTGTGTGTGTGTGTGTGTGTGTGTGTGTGTGTGTGTGCGTGTGTGCATGTAGTAAAGTTCACTTTTACTGAATACTTCTGTAGGGTTTAAAAAATGTGTAAGGTCATGTATCTACCATCACAGTACCTCACAGAACAGACTTTACAACCTAAAGTTTTCTGCAAATTGCTCCTTTTTATTAATGGCCTGCCAACCCCAACCCTTGGAAACAAGTGCTCTGCTTTCTATCCTTATTGTTTTGTCTTTTCCATAATGCACATAACTAGAGTCAAGTATTATGTAGCCTTTTGGGTCTAGCTCTTTTATCTGGTGAAATGCACTAAAATTTCTTCTACTTGTTGCATAATTCATTAGCTCATTCCTTTTTGTTGACTATTTATAGATATACCACTATTTATGTATCCTTTCCAACGTTAAAAAGACTTTTAGATTTTAATTTTTATATTTTTATTTTATTTAATACATCAATTTTTTATTTGTTCTAATTAGTTACACATGACATTAGAATGCATTTTGACACATCATACATATGTGCAGTATAACTTCTCATTCTTCTGGTTGTATTATGTAGAATTAAATAGGTCAGGTAGTCATAATATGTACATAGGTAATAATGTTCAATTCCTTCTACTATCCTTCCTTCAACCATACTCCTCTCTTCACTTCACTCCCCTCTGCCTAATCCAAAGTACCTCTATTTATCCCTAGTGCTGAATTAGCATCCACATATCAGAGAAAATATTCAGCCTTTGGTTCTTTGAGATTGACTTATTTCACTTAGCATGATATTCTCCAGCTCCATCCACTTACCTGCAAATGCCATATTTCATTCTTCTTTAAGGCTGAGTAATATTCCATTGTGTATATGCCCCATTTTCATTATCCATTCATCTGTTGATGGGCATCTAGGTTGGTTCCATAGTTTAGCCATTGAAATTGAACTGCTATAAACATTGATATGGCTGCGTCACTATAATATGTTGTAGTTGTTTTAAGTAGTATGGTGTAGTATGTTTTAAGTCCTTTGGGTATAAACTGAGGAGTGAGATAACTGGGTCAAATGGTGGTTTCATTCCAACTTTTCTGAGAAATCTCCATACAGCTTTCCAGGGTGGTTGCACCAATTTGCAGTCCCAACAGCAATGTATGAATTAACCTTTTACCCGACATCCTCACCAACACTTATTGTTGCTTATATTCTTGATAATTGCCATTCTTACTGGAGTGAGATGAAATCTTAGAGTAGTTTTTATTTGCATTTCTCTAATTGCTAGAGAAGTTGAACATTTTTTCATGTATTTGTTGATCTATTGTATTTCTTCTGCAAAGTGTCCGTTCAGTTCCTTAGCCCATTTAATGATTGGGTTTTTTTTTTTTTGTTTTTTTTTTTTTGGTGTTAAGTTTTTTGAGTTCTTTATATATCTTGGGGATTAATGCTTTCTCCGACGTTCATGTGGTAAAGATTTTCTCCCAATCTGTAGGCTCTCCCTTTACATTATTTATTGTTTCTTTTGCTGAGAAGAAGCTTTTTTGTTTGGACCCATTCCATTTATTGATTCTTGATTTAACTTCTTATGCTTTAGGGGTCTTGTTAAGGAAGTCAGATCCTAGGCCAACATGGTAAAGATTTGGGCCTACTTTTTCTTCTATTAGGTACAGGGTGTCTGTTATAGTGCCTAAGTCTTTGATCCACTTTGAGTTTTGTGCCTGGTGAGAGATAGGGGTTTAATTTCATTTCGCTACATATGAATTTCCAGTTTTGCCAGCACCATTTGTTGAAGAGGCTATCTTTTCTCCAATGAATGTTTTTGGTACATTTGTCTCATATGAGATAAAAACTGTATTTAGGTGGGTTTCTTTCTTTGTCTTCTATTCTGCAATATTGATCTATATGTCTGTTTTGGTGCCAATACCATGCTGTTTTTGTTACTGTGGCTCTGTAGTATAGTGTAAGGTCTGGTATTATGTTGCTTCCTGCTTTCCTTCTCAGGATTATTATAGATACGCTGGGTTCTTATTTTTTCCAAATGAATTTCATGATTGCTTTTTATTTTTCCATGAAGAATGTCCTTGAGATTTTAGTAGGAATTGCATTAAATCTGTATAACACTTTTGGTAGTATCACCATTTTGACAATATTAAGTGGGAGATCTTTCCATCTAGAAAGTTCTTCACTTTCTTTAGTTAGTGTTATTTAGTTTTCATTGTGGAGGTCTTTCACCTCTTTTGTTAGATGGATTCTCAAGTATTTTTTTGAGGCTATGTGAATGGGGTAGTTTTCCTAATTTCTCTTTCAGTGGATTCATAACTGATGGATAGGAACAAATTTGATTTATGGGTGTTAATTTTATATACTGCTACTTTCCTGAATTAATTTATTTTTTCTAGAAGTTTCCTGGTGGAATTTTTTGGATTTTCTAAATATAGAACCTTGTTGTTGGCTAATAGTGATAGTTTGAGTTCTTTTCTTCTTCATATCCCTGTAATATCTTTCATCTGTCAAATTGCTCTGGCTAGAGTTCCCTGGACTATGTTAAATAGAAGTGGTGAAAGACGGCATACCTATCTCATGTCAGTATTTAGAGGGAATGCTTTCAATTTTTGTCTGTTTAGAATGATGTTGGCCTTAGGCTTAGCATAGATATCTTCTAAATGTTGAGGTATGTTCCTACTATCCCTACTGTGTCCAGTATTTGGAAAATTAAGGGGTGCTATATTGTGTCAAATGCCTTTTCTGCATCTATTGAGATGATCATATGATTCTTGTCTTTAAGTCTGTTAATATGATGAACTATGTTTATTGATTTCCATATGTTAAACCAACCTTGCATCCTTGGAATGAACCCCACTTGATGACAGTGCACTATCTTTTTAATATGCTTTTATATGTGATTTTCCAGAATTTTATTGAAAATTTTTGAATCTATGCTCACCAGGAATATAGGTCTGAAGTTTTGTTTATTTGATGTGTCTTTGTCTGGTTTTGGTATCAGGGTAATACTAGTCTCATAGAATGAGTTTGGAAGGGTTTCCTCCTTTTCTATTTCAAGGAATAACTTAAGGAATATTGGCATTAATTCTTCTTTGAAGGTCTTGTAGAACTTGGTGAGAATTTGTCTAGTCCTGGACTTTTCTTGGTTGGTAGGGTTTTGATGGCATCTTGTATTTCATTGCTTGAAATTGATCTGTTTCAATTGTGTTTGTACTTCAGATTCATTTTGGGTAGATCATATGTCTCTAGAAATTTGTTGATGTCTTTAAGATTTTCTATTTTATTGGAGTATAAATTTGCAAAATAGTTTCTAATTATCTTCTGTATTTCAGTAGTGTCCATTGTGATATATCCTTTTTCATCACAAATTTTAGTTGAGTTTTTTTTTCTCTCTCTCTTCATTAGTATACCTAAGGGTTTATTAATCTTACTTTTTCAAAGAACCAACTTTTAATTTTGTCAGTATTTTGAATTATTTCTTTTGTTTCAATTTCATTGATTTCAGCTCTGATTTTAATTATTTCCTGTCTTCTACTACTTTGGGTGTTGATTTGTTCTTTTTTCTTGGGTTTAATGATAGGTAATTTATTCATTGACTACTCTTTTAATTAATGAGCTCAGTGCAGTGAACTTTCCTTTTAGCACTGCCTTCACAATCTCCCAGATATTTTGATATGCTGTATTGGTGTGCTCACTTACCTCTAAGTATTTTTTAATTCCTCCCTGATTTATTCTGTTATCCATTCATCATTCAATAGCATATTGTTTAGTCTCCAGGTTGGAGTAGCTTCTATTTTTTATTTTATTATTGATTTCTAATTTTATTCTATTATGATCTGATAGAATGTCGGGTAGTATTTTTTTTTGGTAGATGCTAAGATTTGATTTGTGGCATAACATATGGTCTATTGTAGAGAAGGTCCATGTACTGCCTAGAAGAAAGTGCGTCTGCTCTTTGATAGATGGAATATTACTATATATGTGAAGTCTAAGTTATTGAATGCATTATTAAGTTCTAAAGTTTCTTTGTTTAGTTTTTGTTTGGAAAAGCCAAAGAGAGAGGTGTGTTAAAGTCACCCAGTATTATTGTGTTGTGGACTATTTGATTCCTGAAAATAAGAGTGATTTGTTTGATGAACCTAGGTACTCCATTTTGGGGGGCATAAATATTTATGATTGTTATGTCTTGTTGGTGTATGATTCCTTTAATCAGTATGAAATGTCCTTCTTTGCCCCTTCTGACTAACTTTGGTTTGAAGTCCACTTTGTCTCATATGAGAATGGAAACTCCTGCTTGTTTACACAGTACATGTGAGTGATATGCTTTTTCCAAACCTTTCACCCTCAGTCTGTGGATGCCTTTTCCTACGAGATGAGTTTCTTAGAGACAGTATATTGTTGGGTGTTGTTTTTTTAGCCCAATCTGCCAGTCTGTCTTTTGATTGATGAGTTTAGACATTAAAATTCAAGGTTATTATTGAGATATGATTTGCATTCCTGGTCATTTTGGTTTTGTTATTGTTTTTAATTTTACTTACTTTCTCCTTTGATTGACTTTTCCTTTAGTGTTAATTTCTCCCTTTGCTGATATTCATTGTTTATTTTTTTTAATTTCCTCCTCATGGAATATTTTGCTGAGAATGTTCTGTAGTGCAGAGTTTTCTAATTGTGAATTCCTTTAACTTTTGTTTATCATGGAAGGTTTTTATTTCATCTTCAAATCTGAAGTTTAATTTTTGCTACATATAAAATTCTTGGTTGGCATCCATTTAATTTTAGTGCTTGATATATGTTGTTCCTGGACCTCCTAGCATTGAGGGTGTGGGTTGTGAAATCAACTGAGGTTCAAATTGGTTTCCCCCTATACATAATCTGGTATTTTTTCTCATGGAATTTAAAATTCTATCTTTATTCTGTATTAGGCATTTTCATTATAATGTGCTGTGCTGTGGGTCTGCTGTAATTTTGTACATTTGGGGCATTGTAAGCCTCTTTTATTTGAGTTTTCATTTCATTTTTCAGGATTAGGAAGTTTTCTGATATTATGTTACTGAAAAGATTGTGTATTCCATTGCTTTATATCTCCATGCCTTCATCTATCCCAATAAATCTTTTCATGTTATCCCATAATTCTTGGAAGTTCTGTTCATGGTTCCTTAACATCTTCTCTATGTAGATAACTTTATTTTCAAGACTATATGTGCTATGGGAGTCCTGTTAAGGAAGTCTGATCCTAAGCCAACAAGTTGAAGATTTGGACCTACTTTTTCTTCTATAAGATGCAGGGTCTCTGGTCTGATTTCAAGGTCTTTGATCCATGGTGAGGTGATTTTTGAGCAGGGTGAGAGATAGGGGTTTAGTTTCATTCTGTTGCATATGGATTTCCAGTTTTCCCAGCACCAATTGTTGAAGAGGCTATCTTTTCTCCATTGCATATTTTTGGCACTTTTGTCTAATATGAGAAAATTGTATTTATTTGGGTTTCTGTCCATGTCCTCTATTCTGTATCATTGATCAACCTGTCTACTTTGGTGCCAATACCATGCTGTTTTTGTTACTATTGCTTTGTAGTATAGTTGAAGTTCTTGTATTGTGATACCCCCTGTTTCATTCTTCCTGCTAAGGATTGCTTTAGCTATTCTGGGTTTCTTGTACTTCCAGATGAATTTCATGATTGCTTTCTCTATTTTTGTAAGGTACATCATTGGGATTTTAATTGGAATTGCACTGAATCTGTATAGCACGTTTGGTAGTGTGACCATTTTGACATTAATTCTGCCTATCCAAGAACATGGGAGCTCTTTCCATCTTCTAGGTCTTCCTCAATTTCTTTCTTCAATGTTTTCTACTTTTCATTGTAGAGAGCTTTAACCTCTTTGGTTAGATTGATTCCCAAGTATTTTTTTTTTTTTGAGGCTATTGCAAATGGAGTCGTTTTCCTCATTTCCCTTTCAGATGTTTCATCACTTGTGTATAAAAATGTTTTCAATTTATGCGTGTTGATTTTATAGCCTGCTATTTTGCTGAATTCATTGATGAGGTCTAGAAGTTTTCTGGAGAAGTTTTTTGGATCCTCTAAATATAGAATTATGTCATCAGAAAATAGTGACAGCTTAAGTCCCTCTTTTCCTATTCGTATCCCTTTAATTTCTTTAGTCTGCCTAATTGCTCTGGCTAGAGTTTCGAGTAAAATGTTGAATAGAAGTGGTGAAAGAGGACATCCCTGCCTTGTTCCCGTTTTTAAAAGGAATGGTTTCAGTTTTTCTCCATTAAGAATGATGTTGGCCATGGGCTTAGCATAAATAGCCTTTACAATGTTCAGGTATGTTCCTACTATCCCTGTTTTTTCTAGTGTTTTGAGCATGAAGGGGTGTTGTATTTTGTCAACCGCTTTTTCTGCATCAATTGAAATAACCATATGATTCTTATCCTTAAGTCTATTGACATGATGGATTACATTTATTGATTTACGGATGTTAAACCATCCTTGCATTCCAGGGATGAACCCCACTTGATTGTGGTGCACAATTTTCTTAACATGTTTTTGGATATGGTTTGCCAATATTTTCTTAAGGATCTTTGCATGTATATTCATCAAGGATATTGGTCTAAAATTTTCTTTCCTTGATGTGTCTTTTCCTGGTTTGGGTATGAGGGTGATATTAGCTTCATAGAAGGAGTTTGGTAGGTTACCCTCCTTTTCTATTTCCTGCAATACTTTGAGAAGTATTGGAATGAGTTCTTCTTTGAAGGTCTTGTAGAACTCGGCTGAGAATCTGTCTGGTCCTTGGCTTTTCTTGGATGGTAGGTTTTTAAAGGTTTCTTCTATATCATTGTTTCATATTGATCTGTTTAAATTTTGTATGTCCTCCTGGTTCAGTTTGGGAGGAACATATGTCTCTAGAAATTTGTCAACGTCTTCGGTAGATTCTATTTTGTTGGAATACAGATTTTTGACGTAGCTTCTCATCATGTTATGTATCTCAGTGGTGTCTGTCATGATATTTCCTTTTTCATCATGAATTTTAGTAATTTGAGTTTTCTCTCTCCTCTTTTTTAGTGTAGCTAAGGGTTTCTCTCTTTTGTTTACTTTTTCAAAGACCTAACTTTTTATTTTGTCAATTTTTTGAATAGTTTCTTTTGTTTCAATTTCATTGATTTCAGCTCTGATTTTAATTATTTCCTGTCTTCTACTACTTTTGCTGTTATTCTGTTCTTCTTTTTCTAGGGCTTTGAGCTGTAATGTTAGGTCATTTAGTTGCTAACTCTTCATTCTTTACTGGAATGAGCTCCATGCAATGAATTTTCCTCTTAGTACTGCTTTCATAGTGTCCCAGAGATTTTGATATGTTGTATCGTCATTCTCATTGTCCTCTAAGAGTTTTTATCTCCTCCCTGATGTTTTCTGTTATCTATGGTTCATTCAATAGCATATTATTTAGTCTCCAGGTGTTGGAGTAATTTCTGTTTTTTATTTTGTCATTGATTTCTATTCTCAGTCCATTATGATCTGATAGAACACAAGGCAGCATCTCTATTTTTTGCATTTCCTAAGGGCTGCGTTGTGGCATAACATATGGTCTATTTTCGAGAAGGTTCCATGTGCCACTGAGAAGAAAGTGAATGCACTCGTTGATGGATGGAATATTCTATATATGTCTATTAAGTCTAGGTTATTGATTGTGTTATTGAGTTCTACGTTTTCTTTGGTTAGTTTTTGTTTGGAAGATCTATGTAGTGGTGGTAGTGTTGCATTAAAGTCACCCAGAATTATTGTGTTGTGGTCTATGTGATTCCTGAAATTGAGAAGGATTTGTTTGATGTACAGGGATGCACCATTGTTAGGGGCATAAATATTTACTATCGTTATGTCTTCCTGATTTATGTTTCCCTTAAGCAGTATGAAATGTCCTCCTTTATCCCTTCTGACTAACATTGGCTTGAAGTCCACTTCAAGAATCAATAACTGGGATAGATTCAAACTGAAAAGCATTCTCTCAGCAAAGGAAACTATCAGTAATGTGAAGAGAGAGCCTATGGAGTGGGAGAAAATCTTTGCCACTCATACTTCAGATAGAGCACTAATTTCCAGAATAGATAAAGAACTCAAAAAACTCTACACGAAGAATACAAATAACCCAATCAACAAATGGGCTAAGGAAATTAACAGACACTCACAGAAGAAGATCTACAAGCAATCAACAAACATATGAAAAAATGTTCAACATCTGTAGTAATAAGAGAAATGTAAATCAAAACTACCATAAGATTCCATCTCACCCCAATTAGAATGGTGATTTCAAGAATATAAGCAACAATAGGTGTTGGAGAGGATGTGGGGAAAAAGGTGCACTCATACATTGCTGGTGGGGCTTCAAATTAGTGCAGCCACTCTGGAAAGCAGTGTGGGGATTCCTTAGAAAACTTTGAATGGACCCTCCATTTGACCCAGCTATCCCACTCCTCAGCCTGTACCCAAAGGACTTAAAATCAGCATAGTACAGAAATACAGCCACATCAATGTTCATAGCTGCTCAATTCACAATAGCCAGATTGTGGAAGCAACCTAGATGTCCTTCAATTGTTGAATGGATAAAGAAACTGTGGTACATACATACAATGGAATATTACTCAGTGGTAAAGAATAATAAAATTATGGCATTTGCAGGCAAATGGATGAAACTGGAGAATATCATGCTAAGTGAGATAAGCCAATCTCAAAAAACCAAAGGAGGAATGATCTTGGTGATTAGCAGATGATGACACATAATGGAGGGTGGGAAGGAGGCAAGAATAGAGGAAGGAGGGACTGTATTGAGGGAAAAGAATCGTGGGAGGGGTGGGGGGAAGTAAAAAATAACAGAATGAATCAAACATCATTACCCTATATAAATGTATGATTACACAAATGGTATCCTGTTACTCCATGTACAAGCAAACAACATATATCCCATTTGTTTACAATAAAAATAAATTAAAATAAAAAAAAGAGTATATATTTTGTCTTCATTGCCTGGAGTTCTGTCTTCTGAGTTGTCTAGTCTGTTGGTGATACTTTCCATTGTGTTTTTAATTTGGTTTATTGATTTATTTCAAGTATTTCTACTTGATTAATTTTCATAATCTCTCTTTATTAAATAATCTTTCACCTCCTGAAATTTTTCTGATTTTACTGTTTACATTGTCCCTTATGTCGTGGATCTGTTTAACTATGTGCATTCTGAACTCCTTTTTTGACATTCCTTTTATTGTATTGTCAAGGGATTCTGTTATTGGAGCATCTTGGTTTGTTTGGGGCACTTTGTTCTCTTGTTTTTTCATGTTGTTTTGCTGTCTTCCTATCTAGCAGGGTGGATCTAAGGAATTACAGTTTCTACCCTGTAGACTTATAGTGTCCCTGAAGGTTTACAGTGGCTCACTTTTAAGGGGGAGATCAATATTAATAGCATCCAATGCAAATAATATACAGTCTTAAACCAAATAGCTCCTATTAATACATTTATAGTTTTGTCACAATAAACATAACTAATGTTTTCAATTATTTTTCATAATATAAACAGTAGGTTTGCAAAAACATTTATAATTTCTAATGGTGGACAAGGAGAGAACATGTGTGGTGTGGAATGTGATGTTTATGAGGAAGGAGGAGAGAAGATAGAAGTATAAGATCATAGGAAGGGTGAAAGGAATCAATAGGAGCTGACTTTGAGCAGGAGAAAAGAGAGAAAGAGAATCTAAGCAAAGAGCTATGTGAGAGCAATATATGTGTATATGTGTGTGTGTGTGTGTGTGTGTGTGTGTGTGTGTGTGTGTGTATAAAGTAAAAAGATAAAATTAAGAAATATCAAAAGAAACAAAGTAAAAATAAGAGAATACACAATACTGAAATATACTATTCAGACATCCCAGTCCTAAATAACCTGATGCATGAAAAATACTTTGTTTCAAAAATGGTTAGGAAGTAAGAACAGGAAAAGAAAAGAAAATCTCAAAGGAAAATTGAACTATTGTTTCTCTTGGAGTTCAGAAGCTTCTCAACTTCCCTTTTTAGCCAATAGGCAGTGTTGTCTGGAGTTTGCTGGTAGCTCCACCCTCACGATGGTGTTACTAGGGTATGAGGGTTAGTCCCAGAGGTGGAACTTTTGGAGGCATTGTATAGCAATTGTCAGACCCCATTGGAAGACTGACCCAGGAATCTCCTTTGGGTTACACTCATGTGCTATAGGAGCCTGATCTCAGCCCCTTATGTCACTTGTGGATCCCACAATTCTTTGTCTCTGATTTAGTCTCCAAACCATATCTCCTGCCCCTACCCTTTTGATTTCCTTGTCAGGCACCTCTGTCCCTGGTGGTCCTGAGGGCTGAGCACTGAGACCTTTGTCCTTGTTTTGGGGAACTGTTCTGTATCATGCACACCAGGACCAGGTGCTGAGAACTACAGGCCTGCCACATAGCTGCAAGTTCTGAGCCAAGTTTGTGGCTAGGGAGGGGTTGTGGGAATGGGGATTGGGGAGCCAGAGGGTCCTCTTGATTGTTGAACTTGGTGGGACCAGGGGATCTATGGATGCCAGACTTGGGAGGGAGTAAGGGGCTGGACTGGTGTCATGTCCCAGTGAGTGCTGACCCGAGTGGGTTCTGGGAACTTAGTGTGTACTGAATGGGTTGTCTGGGCAAGCTGAGAGTAATATGTCCTCATGCCATCTTCCAACCTTCCAATCCTCTGAAGCCAGTCCCATCTATCACTGTTTACTTCAGGACTAGTGGAGCTGGCAAGAATTTGGTTCACTCCAGCTTCTGTAGCAAGATGGTGGCTATTAGCACACCTAGTAGGAGGAATACCTCAGGTGTAACCAAAAATGCAGGCACCTTGATGATGGAATTTCAGGCCCTGGACTGTGTCCCCAGATGGAGGCTGCTATGTCTTGAGATGGTGATGGTGGCATCAGAGTTATCCCAAGATGGAGGTGGCCATGTTCAGAGGTGGAACTTTGGCAATGGGTGGTGCATTGACGGTGGGTCACCACATTCAAAGATCAATTCATTGATTTTTAACTAATTTTATTTCAGAAGACTATAAAAATGAGCTGGTTGTCCAATCTTAAATAGAAGATTACTTTCTTATGAGTTCTCAGTAGAAGAACCATTTCTTCTTTTAATATCTTCAGCAGTTTTTTTTTCCGAAATTCAAAAAAATGTACCAGTCTCCCACCTCCCACATATATCAAGCAAGAGCCTGAACTGAGCTGGCCACAGTCAAGCCCAGCATTAGCTCCTGGTTTTTAAATTTTAATTCCTGGGAATTAACATTCATTTATATGTTTTTGATTAGATATAAGATTTCAAATCAGTTGGGTAAATAGTAGAATTGAATGATTTTATGGTATATGTATAAGAAACTGTCAATTTTTTTCCCAAAATCCCTGTTATTTTTAATTCCTTTCAAAAATAAATGAGAATTCCTATTAATCCACATACTAATGAACATTATTGTCACCCAATAGCTCCTGTGTTACTGCAGGAGTTGAAATGATTAGATTATGATATTTCTAATCAAACCAGTGAATCAAGCCCTTTCATGGATTAATAATTTAAATGCACTAATTGGGTAGTAACTGTAGGCATGGGGGACATGGCTGAAAGAAGTAGGTCTGTTGGGGCATGACTTTCAGATTTACATTTTGTCCTGATGTCTGGTTCTCTTTGCATCCCATTTTTCATGAAATGAATGAGCTACACATCTTGGCTATACCTTTCCACCATCATGTTCCCTCCCCTCTGACCCACAGAGATGGAATCATTCAACCATGGACTGACCTCCTAATCCATGAGCCAAAATAGAGTTTCCCTCTTTAAGTTGTTTTTGTGTAATATTTTGATCACTGGGACAAAAAGTTGACAAACACAGGTAATTTATAACCCAAAGTCAATCATATTCATATACACAAGCAATTAAAACTTTAATTTTAAAAAGTGTCATGTACAGTAGCATCTGAAAAAATAAATATATAGTTTTTCATTTGTTTGTTTTGATATTTACCTTGCTATACTTGCTATGGCCTAGTAAGCAGTAGATACAAATTATGGGTTCCCAGAATCCCAAAACATCACCTCATTTCTCATCTTATTTTTATGATATTGACACCCTCAAAAACGCATTTCTGTTAACTCTACCTGTAAGAACATTTACTGCTCTTAGTATTTGCTTATTATCTTTTTCTAATTATATTACCTTTAGCTTACGCAGGGACCTTATTTCCAGTGCAACCAGGAATGCTCCTGAACAAAACAACTTTTATGAAGTTCTTTTATTTTTCAGTTTCAACTGAGATCTCAGCTCACTATTTGATAGGGCAAACTATCTGAATTTCCATTACCATTAGCTTTTCCACAATACCTTGCTGATGTTATACAGATCTCCAGAAAACATAATTTAGCACATATGTATCCATGTGTATCAGCTTTCTATTGTGTAATAAATAGATCACCCACTTACTCTTAGCAACCTAAAGGAATATACTTTATTTGTTTTTATTTTGTAAATCAGATATTCAGGCATGGCATGACTAATGTTTCAACTCAGGACCATATAAACTCCCCCAACACACACACGTGACCAAAACAAAGAATAAACAACCATATTTTGACTAAAAGTATCTGAAGGAGAGTATCATAGGACACCAGGGGAGTGATAGAGACTCTGTAGAGCAAGAAACTCAGGATGGCCACAAGGAAGAAAATAGCCTGCCTTTGCCAATCTGTAGGGATCAGCTTGATACCAGGACTCTCTCTGAGGGAAGGAGATAAATAGGATGTCCCCAGCAGCCCCTTTTACTATACAGATGTATACATTTCTTTGTTGCCGGAAAACCCTGAGGTCCTTGTAAGCACTGAGCTGCCTTTAGTTCACACAGCTGCAATTACTCCAAACAAGAAGTCATTATTGTGCTCATTTCCACTCACTTACCCATCCTTTCCTGCCAACCAGACTGCTCTCATACAACACCATGTTGAGACCTACCTGAGCCACTGCTAAAGTGCATCCTGCTCCAGGGTGCCACTAGCCACTGCATCTCTCTATCCCTAAGATTCTGTGACCACTACACTGCCCTCAAATAAGCTGTCTAGGAGGCACTCCATCTTCCCCATTCTAGTGGCTGCTGGTATTGATTCTAGGCCCAGCAGAATGGCAAAGCCCCAGGGCATGAACCAATGCAATACAGTACTCGGCCTGCCCCAACACACAGGCAGTCTTACCCAACAGGGAGATCACAACTGCTTAGGTAGAAGATGAACGAGATACCTTCAATCCACAAGGAACAGCCTGAGGCCCCTACTCCTAGCATTCTGAGCAAAACTGACAAGACAGCACAGCACAAGATTTCATGGTACTACCCATAAGGTATGTAACTTAAAATTTATGAATTGGAATTGTTCATTTCTGGGATTTTTCATTAACTATGTTATGAGTATATTTGATCATAAGTAACTGGAACTGAAGAAAATGAAACTACAGATATGGAGAAATATAGTGTTTTATTTTCTCTTTCATTACTTTCAAAGTATTTCAAAATATCTCTTGTGATTTCATCATTGACTAGTTAGTAATTTAGGAGTGTGTTCTTAATTTTCACATATTTATATATTTTCCAGATTTCCTTCTATTATTTCTAATTTTATTCCACTAAGTCATAGAATATACTTTCTATAATTTCAAGCAATTCATATTTATTGAGACTTGGTTTATAGCCCAGCAATTGATAGTTCCAATGATTTACCATGTGCATTTGGAAAGAATGACTTAAAAATGTTTATATCAGTGCATTATAGCTATATGTATCACTGGGGTTCACTTCAATATAATCATACATGCATAAAATATATTGTAGCTACCATATAGTGCTGATCACACATGGTGAACTTCTTCGATATGTTTCATCAAATGTTTTTCATTAAATTTGGGAAGTTTTCAGCCATTTTTTTATTCACATATATCTATTGCCTATTTCCCTTTCATTCTTTTTGGGGACTTTCTTTATGTATATATCAGTGCACTTGATAGTGTTACACAAGACGCTGTTGTTCTGTTCGTATTTTGTTATTTCTTTTTTTTTCTTCAGACCAAATCTTCAAAATTTGCCAATGTCTAAGCTCAGTGCTTCTTTTTCTACTTCAAATCTGCTTTGATTTTAAAAACATCTGATACTGTACTTTCAAGCATAAAATTTCTCTGATTCTTTAAGATTTACATAATATAAAATTAGTCATTTTATAACATACAACTCAGTGGCACTAAGTACACATAGAATGTTGTATAACTGTATTTTATTATTTTTATGTTTCACTTATTTAATATTGTTAAGTGAGAAATTATTGTTATTATACTGTTCTTTAGTTCTTTAAGCATAGATTCCTTTGACCACGTTTAAAGTATCTGATTTAAAATCTCTCTTGATTTTAAGGTCACTGGGTCACCTCAGGGACAATTTCTATTTTATTCCTTTCATAGAGATGTTTTTATTTGTTTGTGGACTTGGGATTGAACCAGGTGTGATCTACCACTGAGCAACATCACCAACACTTTTTATATTTTATTTTGAGATAGAGTTTCACTAAGTTTCTAAGGCTTACTTCCTCAACAATTCCAAGTCACTGGGATTACAGGTGTGTACCACCACATTCAGCTTGAAAACTGAATATTAAAAATAATATAGTAAGGCAGCTCTGGAAGTACAACCCTTCAGGATTTATTGTTATTATTGTTATTATTGGTAGTGAGTTTTCTGAACCAATATTGTAACACCTTTATTCTTGTGTGCTACAAAAGTCTTTGATTAGCTTAGTGGTCACCTAATGATCAGACCGACTTTTCACTGTCCCCGATAGATATCTCATTTTCCAGATTTTTACATCACAGTTCCAGAGCTAGAAGTCCAAGATCAAGGTGATGACTCCTGAAACTTCTCCTGGGCTTCTATATAGTCATCCTATCCCTTTGTCTTTACATGCTCTGCTCTTTCTCTCTCCCTCCCTCTCTCTCTCTCTCTCTCTCTCTCTCTCTCTCTCTCTCTCTCTCTCTCTCTCTCTCTCCATCTCTCTTTCTCTCTTGATTCTGTGTTCTCATCTCTTCTTCTTATAATGACACCTAATGGACTAATTTAACCTTAATCTCTTCTTTAAAGTCCCTGTTTCCAAGTAATAACAGATTCTGAGATATTTTCATTTGGGATTTTAATACATGAATTTGGGAGAATTTGGAATTAGGCATAATTCAGCCAATAACAATCTTCATTATTATAATTTTTATAGACCTATCATTTTATTTGTATAGGATAAAGCCAAAACCTGTAAATAACAGATTTTTTTGTAAGTTATTTGTTGAGTTTATAATTTGCTTTATTTGTTATCATAGTTTGAGGCATCTGAGAAGTTAAACAATTCCACTTGACACGTATCCTGGGAAAAGACTGTTTGCACTGAGGGATCTCTGAGTCAGGTCATATAAAGACAAAATAAGAGTTTCTAGGGGATTGCCTTTCAAGTCAAGTAATTAAAATTTTATGAGAATAGTGCTTTTGGGGAACTGCAAACCCATTCTTCCCCTTGAAGGGTATTGCAGGCTCATGGTTTTCATAGTGATTGCTCAGGTACTGGTTTTTAAGGATGCCACAGAGCTTAAGAAAAGATAGGAAAATGACAAGTAAAAATACTATGAATTCCATTGTTCATACTGAGATGCAGCTATTTTCAAAGAAATGCTTCTCAGATTATTGCAAGATTTTGGCTAAGCTCCTGAGTTCTTAAAACAAAACAAAACAAAACAACAAAAAGATGATATTAACTTCTCCAATATTCTCATTGCTTTTATGGAGGGACTGATTTTTGTGAATCTTTAGTGCATCTTATAATGTCACCTGAAGATACTTATGTTTAAATCTCAGAGAATATGTGCAAGATTTGTCTACTGTAAAGTACAAAATACTAAAAAAAGACATTAAAATTCAAATAAATTAAAGTAAATGGAGAAATATACCAGGATCCTGGTTTGGAAGGCTCAACATTGTTAGGACGTCATTTTCCACAATTTTATTTATAGATTCCGTGCAATTTTCCTCAAAAGTCCAGCCGATATTTCTGTCAATATTGACATGTAGACTTGAAGATTTATATGAAGAAGTAAATGAACTTTAATACACAAAAATTCTGAGTTGTAGTATCCAAGGTTTTAGATGATTGTCACACAGATAAACACATAGATCAATGGAATAGAACATAGATGACAGAAATCTATTCACAAAAAAATTAGAGGTTCATACACAAAATAAAAGTACCTGTATGTATACCTTATGCAATACACATTAGCTAACTGGCATCAAATATAAATCTTGTAGAAGAAAATCTGTGTGACTTTGGATTTCACAATGAGTGTTTATGTATAACACCAAAACCATGATCAAATAAGAAGAAAATGACAATTTATGCTTTGTAAAATTATAAACCTTTGATCTGTGAAAAACAAACTTAATAAAATTAAAGACAACCCACAGATATAAAGAAAATAAGTTCAAGTCATATTTCTCACACAAACTTTAAGCTAGAATTCATAACTACAAAAGAAAATTTACAAAACCACAATAAGAACACAATACAAAAGAAATCAATGACAAGTGAGTAGATATCTGAACAAGCATTTTACCAGAAAAGATACACAGATGGTAAATAAGCACATAAAAAGTACCATTTGTCACTGGGGAAATGCAAATTAAAGCTGTAATGAGTTACTCCTTTTCACATATAGAAATACTAATATAAAAAACTAAGAGCCCATGCAAAGTAACACCAACTCTATTTTTATTATAAATATTAACTTACACAAGTTATACAAATTAATGGATTTCACTGTTAATTATGTTGCATGCCTACATTGTGCTTTGATCTCCTTCACCCTCCTTATTACCCTCTCTTCTCCCCTCTCCCTTTTGCCCCTCTTCCCTAGTCCTCTTCCCTCTTCTATTTTCAGATGACCATTTTTTTTAGTTTCTACATATTAGACAAAACATGTGATACATAGCATCCTGCATGTGGATTATTTTGCTTAACATCATTACCTATGCTCCATCCATTTTTCTACAAATTACATCATTTTATTCTTTTATATGGCTAAATAATATTCAATTATGTTTATATACCAAATTCTCATTATCAATTCATCTGTTTTGGGTTGTCTAAGACGATTCCATAATTGGCTCTTGTGAACAGTGCTCCAGTAAATGCTGTTATTCAGGTATCTCTATTGCATGCACATGTCATTTCCTTCAGATATATATACAGAAATGGTATAGCTGCATGATATAATAGTTAATATTGTAGCTTTTGAAGAAAGTCCCATACTGATTTCCATAGTGGCTGTACTGGTTTACAATCCTATCATGTAAGGGTTCCCTTT
The DNA here is from genome assembly GCF_902686455.1 of Sciurus vulgaris. Taxonomy (NCBI): domain Eukaryota; kingdom Metazoa; phylum Chordata; class Mammalia; order Rodentia; family Sciuridae; genus Sciurus; species Sciurus vulgaris. Next base: position 9,284,205 of record NC_136471.1, on the reverse strand, counting down.
TCTTCACACCCTTGATTGCTTAATAATAGATGGATAGATAGATATGTACATAGATACATAGAAGATACATATGTGTAAAATATATATTTCATATAGATATAGATGCCTAAAATACACATTTTATATCAGCTCATAGGGAATTTTTTTTTTTTTTTGCTTTCTTATATGTAATTCCTCTGGCAAGAATTCAAATATTATATTGAATAAGAGTGATGAAAGTGAACACCTTGTCTTAGTCCTTAGTTTGGAGAAAATGCTTTCAGGTTTTTCCCATTCAGTATAATACTATTTGTGGGTTTGTAATACATAGCTTTTATTTCGTTGATGTATGATCCTTTTATACCTAGTTTCTTCAGGACATTTATCATGAAGGGGTATTGAATTTTATCATTTATGTGATTATATCCTTTATTCTATTTATATGTTGTGTTTATTGATTTGCATATGTTAAACTATCCTTGAATTCCTGTAATGAAAACATCTTGGTCATAGTGTACAATCTTTTTCATGTATTGTTGAGTTTAATTTGCAATTATTTTATTGGGATTTTTACATGCATCTTCATCAAGAATTTTGGTTTATAGACTATAGTTTTCTTTTTCATTGAATTCTTATCAGGTTTTGGTAGTAGGGTAATACTGGATTTACAGAATGAGTTCAGGAGGATTGCCTAACTTTCTAATTTATGGAATATTTTCAGGAACATTGGTGTTCATTCTTTAAAATTCTGGTAAAGTTCAGAAGTTAATTCAGCCAGTTATGGCCATTTCTTTAATGGTAAACTTTTATTACTGTTTCAACCTCATTGTTCTTGATCTATTTAGATTTTCTATATTCTATAATTTTTGGTAGCTCATATGTGCCTAGAAATTTGTCCATTTCTTCTGGATTTTACATTTTAATATAATATATATATTTTTTGAAGTATTCCCTAATGATGTTCAGGATTTCAGTAGTATCTGTTTTGATATCCCTACTTTTGTCCATAATTTTATATATTTGGGTCTTTTCTTTCTTTCTTCTTAATAGTTTGGCTAAAGTTTTGTGAATCGTGTTCAAAAATTCAAAGAACCAACTCTTTATTTCTTTGATCCTTTGTATTGTTCTTTTAGTCTCTTTCACTTAGCTCAACTCTAATCTTTTTTTTTTTTCTTACCATCCACTGATTTTAGATTTGCTGTGCTCTTGTTGCTTCAAGATCTTGAGATGTATCATACACCCTCTAGCCATACCTAGAGGTTCAGTGATTAGCATAAGGCTTTTACCTTCCCTGTTATTTAAGTTGAAATATCTGCCAAGGTTCAAGTGAGAGTATGTTGTGGCTAAAATGAAGTGCAATTTCCCTCAACTGTGCTGTGGGTTTAGCTCAGTGACAAAGTACCCACCCAACATGTTTGAAGTGTTAGACTTATTTCCATGCTCCATTCAAAGGGAAGAAAACAAACCACCGTAACAAACACAATGTAATACCAGACCAGATAGAGAAATAGTGACAATTCATTCAAAACAACAACCACAATACCAATAATGATGTAAAAAATGGGACAAAAATATTATATAATAAGCTAAAAAGTTTTAAATTAATTAAAGTAAAATTAGCAATAAAGAGGAGAAAAGACCCAGTAGAAGAGAAGAGAGGAAAAATTCATTAAACTGCAATGCAGTCAGGCACAGTGGTGCGTACCTGTAATCATAATGACTTTGGAGGCTGAGGCAAGAGGACCCCAAATTCAAAGCCAGCCTCAGCAACTTAGGTTAGGCCCTGAGCAACTTGGCGAGACCCTGTCTCAAAATAAAATTAAATAAATAAATAAATAAAGGGGCTGGGGTGAAGTTCGGTGGTTAAGCACCACTGGGTTCAATCCCAGGTTATAATAGAAAAAAATAATTGTAAGAAATATGTAATGAAATATAACAAATTAAAAATAATACAATATACAATATATTGAGGAAAGAAAAGTAAAAAAATTTAAAAGCAATTCAAAGTCCCTCTTAGTGGAAATGTTAGGATTGAAGACATTTCCTTTTGGGCATGTGCACATTCTCTGCAGAAGGCCTTCATCTCCATATCCTGGTAGTGTGGTCAATGTCTGGGCCACAGAAGCCCTTCTCATTGACTTAGCTTTGGTGTCAAGTGGTGTTTTTCTATTTGAGTTGTCACCCAAAAAGATCATGTGTTAAGGGATGCAGGAATCTTGAAAGGTTAAATTATTAGATTATGAGAGCTGTAACCTCATTAGTGTATTAATCCATTTGATGGATTAGTAATTTGAATGGACTACTGGGAGGTACGTGTAGTCAGGTGAGGTGTGGCTGGAGGAAATACATCACTGGGTGGTTACCCTTGTGAATAATGTCTTTTCCATGGCTCCTTGTGCATTCTCTCTCTCTCTCTCTTTCTCTCTCTCTCTCTCTCTCTCTCTCTCTCTCTCTCTCTCTCTTTCTCTCTCTGAGCAGCTTTCCTCCACCATACACTTCTGTCATGATGTTTTGCCTCACCAGATCCCAGAGCAATGGAACTGACCAATCATAAACTGAACTTCTGAAACCATGAGCTCCAAATAAACTTTTCTCCCTCTAAGTTGATCTTTTCAGGTATTTTGGTTACAGTGAGAAAAAATTAAAATATGCAAGCTATACTGAATGGACATATATTCAGCACCCAGGGCCATATCAAATATCCAAGTCAAATCCTACAGCAGAATGCCTCAGTGTGTGTGTATGTGTGTGTCATGGAAGCAGTCAAGCCAGAGAGTTTGCACTGGATTGGGGCTGCAGGAATCAAGCAAATTGCTGCCCTCACGCTCAGCATTCTCAGACCTGGCTTCTTCATGCCACCACTTGTGAAGAGATTTGTTCAAGTCACAGGGTTTCAGTATACTGACTGCTGTTCCTCATCTCAGTCCCCCCTCCTCCCTGCTCAAACTAATTAATTTGATTCTGTCCATCTTTCTCCCCAGTTATAACTTTCTTGTGCTGCTCTCTCCTACACAGTTAATCCAGCAGACTGTCCATAAGGACTCTGAATTGTGATTACTCCAAGTTTACTGCTCAAGTAGTCCCTGACAATAGGAACCCTCTCAATAGTACTTGTATTTATAACACTGAGATTTTGCTAAGCAATGTGTTGAATTTCTTTTCAAAAGTTAGCTTATACAGAAGGAGTCACTCTTAGATCAAATTTTTAAAGATTGTACGGACTGTGAATTTTTCCTACAGTTAGGACCGCAGGCCCAAAATTATCATCAGGATTGGATGTACTCTCTAGAGGCTTACCATATACTTGTGGCAGAGGTTCCATTCCTCTTGCCTGGGAATTGAGTGGTTCCAATTTCTTCTGTCCTCATCTCTGTATTTCCTTTCTGATTCTCCATGCTGTTCAGTGTTTCCATCACTTCCTTAATGATACTTAGAGATTTTTCTCACTTTCTCTCCTAAAATGTAGTTTTTCCTTTGCTACTTTGACTCTTCCCACTTACAGTGTCAAGCAAAGGTAGCTTGTCTTCTTCTGTCTTGACTATAAAGAATGAAGAATGCTCCAAGCACTCAGACGCTTATATAGTGGGTATATGAAATTATACAGCCACTTTGAAAAAAGTTTTACAATGTCTTATAAGGGTTGAATGTATGGTTATCAACTGATGTAATAATCCCATATCTAGGTATTTACCCAACTGAAGCAAATATTGCTTGTGAAGTTTAATTTTAAATATCAACTTTTCTATGCTAAGTGATGCCCAGACAGATGTTAAGACATCATTTCTTTGTATTTCTGTGAAGGTGTTTCTTGGAAGAGATTAACAGGTTAGTTGGTAGATTAAACATTTCCTTCCCCAGTGCAAGTGGGAATTATGCAATATATTGGGTTCCAGAATAGAAGAAAAAGGGGAAATTGAGTTTTCTATTGAACTGGAATATTCATATTCCTGGTCCTTGCATATGTGCACTCCTGGTTCTCAGGTCTTCAGACATGGATTGGGATTTACATCACTGAGACCCTTCATTTTCATTTCTTGGGATGGGGATTTGGGACTGATTGCATTGATTCTTCTGATTTTCAGATCTCCAGATATGGAACACAGCTACACCACTGAATTTCTTGGGTCTTCAGTTTACCAGTGGAAGGTCATGGGAATTCTTAGCCTCCATAATCATGTGAGTAAATTACTCATAATAAATCTCTTTGTACATATCCTATAGAGAACCCTGACTAATACAGATTTTGATAACTAGAGTAGATTTAGCTCCTTCTCAGAACACATTCACAAAAAAATTAGAACACTAAGGAATATATCAGCTCATTGTGCTTAATATTTCAGGACAAACTATTGAAAGAAAAGAATAAGTTCAGATACTGAAATTCAAGTTCAAGTGTCACATAAAATGGCCTTTATCTCCCATGGTCATGAGGCTGAAAATAAAAGAAAGAACCTCATCCTAGAACCGGTTGAATTGAATTCCAAAAATGTTTAAAATATAGGGATATAAAAACAAAATACTAATTTATAGCTGTTGATTTGTAGAGAGTGCATAAAAAGGGGCTATAGGCAAAAATTTGGGGAGTGATGATAGAACTGTTCTGTGTCATATGAATACATGATGGAGCATGGTGATCCATGATGCCTGGTGAATTTCTGTATTGGTCAATTTCTATAGAACCATGCACCACAAAGACCCAACTTTATTGTTTGTAAATGAAATAAATATATCAAACAGGACATGGCAGGTTCCAAAAACACAATACAAACTGCAACAAACAATCTAAGGATATTACAAATGCCTATCTTAATCTCACTGAAGGGAATAGGGAAGAAAGCATCTGATCCAAATAACTTTCACAATTTTTGAATAGATACTGTAAAGATAATTTCAATAAGTGTACATAAACACTATTTTCTTAATGGTAAATTTTCTTATGACCATAAGAGAAAGCATTTCTTTACTTACATTCTGCTGGTGAAGGGGAAATACAGGATGAGACTGGAGAGTTGTGCAGTGACAGAAATTAAGGAAGTCCTAAATCAAAAGGACTTGTTTCATAAGGACACAAGATCGAAACTGAGTTTCCAATAGACAAAGTTGGAACAATTGGAACTTCAAAATATATAATAACATGAAATAATAGCATAAAAAAAACTGGGCATGGTGGCACACACCTGTAATCTCAGCAACTTGGGAGATTGAGGCAGGAGGATTACAAGTTCAAATCCAGCCTCAACCTCTTAATGAGGCCCTAAGCAACTTAGCAAGACCCTGTCTCAAAATAAAAAAAAAAAAAATTAAAAGGGCTGGGGATGTGATTCAGTGGTTGAGCACCCCTGGGTTCAATCCCTGGAAAAAAAGAAAAGAGAATAATTAGTGCAATACTGGTGCTCACATTACTGCTCTGGATCATATTAAGAAAGTTTATAACATATTGGTTGAGATTTTTTGGCAGGGGATTTTAAAAGTGATTCTTAAAATTGTCTTTTATTTTTACTAACTTTATTTTAACCCCATTCACTCTAGTTTTCACTGCTTGTATTGAATGCAGAGCCCATTTTGAAGGTTTTACTAATCTTGAAGTGTTCCCTTTTAATGATATTCTGTATAGCTGTAGTTATACAGAATTATTAGTCCCAGCCTAGGGACTAATTTTTAACTATATAAAGTTCCTCTTGACTCACTTCCTTTAAGTATATTTGTCCCTAAAATTATAAGTTCATAATTCATAAGACAGAAAAACAGAAAGGGAAATTAAACAAACTCATAACCCAATCACCCAAAGACCACCTAATTAATGTGATATATTCTTTTACTTATATTGTAATAAAATTGTGACCAAACTTATACAAAATTTGGTGTTTGCCAACATTTTCATTTATTTCAATTATTCAGTCACATCTCTTGCCAATTTTGCAATATAATTTTAAAAGATAATGATGCATGTTGACCTTTAACTTAAATTTTTATTAAAAATGTGAAAAATGATTTTTTCATACTTTCAGGTCTTTGTATTTTGAGTAACAGAAACTTTACAGATTCCCCCCCACACAAGGGAGATTGATTATAACCAGTAATGAATGTTTGTTTGGATCCTCCAGCCCCAGTGCTAAAATAATTCCCTTCCTAGAGGTTCCTAGCCAAGAGAGCTCGTCACTTCTATGAAATGAGATATTTTAGTCTCTTCCCTATTTCCTACACGGAGGATCAATAAATACATACTGTAGTTGATGCCTTTGGCAAAGTCCACGTACTGCTGTTCAGTGACTTTGCTGAAGGTGCTTAGAGTCAACACTGGTAATGTTCCAATGAAAGGCCTTAAATGAATAAAATTTAAATGAATAAAATGAAAATAGATTCATTTCAAAAATAATAAATTAGGCCACTAATGAAGCACAATAATAAGGAATTATAACATCCTTTAAATTGTTTCAAGTTATGTATTTGAATGTAGAGATTCTTAGAGGAAAGCCAATTGATTGATGAACTATGGACAGAACATTAAATGACATGCCTTAGGGGAAGGGACTTTTCTAACTCCTGCTTTATCTGACAGAGGAGAAAATGAAATGTCTTTTTAGAACCTACTTCAACAGGTCTGGAAACAATATCTAGAGGCAAGGTCATACATGTGTATAAGACAACTATCAAGTTAGAGTAGGTTTAGTGAATTTGATTTAGTACATTAATATTAAAGCTCTATCTAGTGGTCAAAAAAGAATTTCTAGTTTCTGTATAAATCAAATACAATAACCAACTAACTTCAAATCATTTTACTTTTAACTTATAAATATGAGTTAGCATACAGCAATTCAATTATGAAGTTTGTTTTCTTTATACATAGTGCCATATTTTATGAAATTTCCTTTGTTGGATTTGAATTTATAATTGCAGGTGCAGTAGTAAAAGTACATGATTAATTGCATTATAATGCTCCATTTATTTTCCATTTTGTGGATATACAAAAATGCAGATTCATTTTGAGATTTTCAACCTAATCTTGTATGTAAAACTACTTCATCTGCTAGGAATATACCTAAGTTTATACTTGGCCATTGTGTGCAGCTGTGTGCATAGTTGCTGAATAAGATGCATTTGACCTACAACATCCTCGGTTTTTTACCATCCCAGAACATGTGCAATAATGTCTATTATTTTGTACTCAGAATCGAAACAGTTTACTATAAATATTTGGCATCAGGTTCTTGTGGAAAAGTTGAGTTAATCATGTTTATCCTTCAACAGTCATTTTCTTCTGGGCATTTTGTCTTTCATTTTTAAATATCAGCTTTATTGAGATATAATTTACTCACAATAAAATGTGCCCATTTTAACTACACATTTTGATGGGTTATGACACATTTATTTGACAATAACTACTATCACTATAAAATAAATCATACTTATTTTCACCCCAAAATGATCCTGTGTGTCTCTTTATACTCAATCCTTTCAATTCCTGACCTCAGGCAAACATTGATTAGGTTTTCGTCAATATCATTAGAGATTAAGTTGTCTTTTCTAGGTTTTTAAATAAATAGAACCATAAACTAAATACATTTGTCTTTATTATTTTACTATGGAAATTTGCTGATATAGTTACATGTATCATTATATAGTCTAATGTTTGAATATATCACAATGAGATTGTCAATTCATATACTGATGCACATTTGAATGTGTTATAGTTCTTGACTTTTACAAAAACACTTGATATTTGCCTACAAGTAATTTTATAGCTATGTATTCATGTAATTAAAATGAGATATTTAGATTGGAATTAGTACTTATGCTAAATATATGTCTAATATGTGTAAATAAAATAACCAAACAAAACCTGTCAAAATATTCTAATGTTTTCCAAAGTATTTCTACTATTTTAACTATTACCAACAATGTATGAGAGTTTCTTCAAATCCTTACCAGTACCTGGTATAATAAGCCATTTTCTCTCTTTTATTTTTAAATTTTTGTCCTTTTTAGTTATACATGACAGAAGAGTATAATTTGACTTATTTATACAAATATGGAGTATAACATATTCTAATTTGGATCTCAGTCTTGTGATTGTACATGATGTGGAGATTCACTGTGGTATATTAACACATGTACATAAGATAATTATGTCAGAATTATTTCACTGTCTTTCCTACTTCAGTATCCTTCCCTTCCTTTCATTACCCTTTACCTAATCTACTTAAGTTCTGTTCTTCACCTTGCCCCCCTTGTTGTGTATTAGCATCTACATATCAGAACATTTGACTTTTGATTTTGGGGGGCATTGGCTTTTTTTGCTTAGCATACTAGTCATAGATCCGTCCATTGTCCAGCAAATGTCAAAGTTATTCTTTTATATGGCAGAGTAATGTTTCATTCTGTATATCTATATTCTGTATCTGTGTATTCCATTCTGTATTTTATATATATATATATATATAAAATTTTCTTTTTAGGGCAACTAGGTTGGTCTATCCTTTACATAGCCTATCTAATAAATATTTTGTAAACCTACAGTCACAAAAGTTTTCTCCTATGTTTTATTGTAAATGTTTTAGATGATGCTTTTATGTTTATAACCCATCTCAAATTAGTTATTGTTTACAATTTACTTCATACAAGAAAATAGGTTTAATATTAATCTTGTTGAAAATATTTTCCTTTCTTCATTTTATTGCCTGATATTTTTTGTTAAAACTAACTATATATACTTGGATTTGTTTTGGGGTGCTGTTCTATTATATTGATATATTATATGTCTACCCTTACGGCAATGTAATATTGTATTAAATAATGTAGCTTTAAGATAATTTGAAATCAAGAAAGATTAGCCCTTTGACTTTTTTTTCAAATATGTTTTTGTATATTCTGTGACCTTCATCTTCTCATACAGATTTGGCAATGAACTTGTTGATTTCTTTTTTTTTTTTTTTTTTTTTTTTTTGGTGTTGGGGATTGAACCCAGGGCCTTGTGCTTACAACGCAAGCACTCTACCGACTGAGCTATCTCCCCAGCCCCAACTTGTTGATTTCTAAAAAAAAAAAAAAACCTTCCTAAAAGTTTTATGGGAATTCTATTGAATTTATATCTCACTTTAGGGAAGTGGATATCACAGTTATACTAAATCATCTGATGTATATACATGGAATATTTTTCTCAATTAGGACTTGGACTTTAATTTTTCTTGGCAATGTTTTGTAGTTTTTAGGATAAATTTTTATTCAACTTTCTAAAACAAATGCTAATACAATTGGTCAAGCATTTTATTTTTATTCTGTTGAAAGTGATATCTTTAATATTCACTTCTAGCTATATGTTCCTATTATGTAATAAAGGAATTTTTTTAAACCAAAATCATATTCTGCAATCTATTCACTTTAGTTCTAGTAGCTTTTTTGAAATGTTCCTTATGATCCTCTGCATATACAATTTGATAAGTATAAATTAAGATAAGTGTCCTTGTTTATATTTTTAGACCAGTTACTGAAATATAATTTATATGCTCTAAAATTAGCTCATATAAGGTGCATAAATCAGTGTTTTTCCACATACAGAGTGATGCAATAATTACCACTATCCAATTCAAGAAACTTACATCAACTCAAAAAGATGCCCCATGCCCATTAGCAGTCACTTACATTATCCTGCATACTCAGGATTGCCGACCCTAAATCTAGTTTTGGTCTCTATAGATTTGCTATACTGAACATTTCATATAGATAGAATCATACAGTATATTGCATATAGTAATTGTCGTCTTTCAGTAGCATAATATTTTCAGAGTTCATCATGTTATGATATGAACCTGTACTTCATTGATTTTTATAGCAGAATAATATTCCCTTGTACAAATGCACCACATTTATTTATAAATTCATCCACTGTCGTGCATATGGCTTGTTTATACTTTCGGCTAATAGAAATAATGCTCCAATAAACATTTTTAATTCATTTTTATTGTAAACAAATGGGATACATCTTGTTTCTCTGGTTGTACATGAAGTAGAGGCATACCATTTGTGTAATCATACATTTACATAGGGCAATAGTGTTTGATTCATTCTGTTATTTTTTCCTTCCCCCCCACCCCTCCCACCCCTCTTTTCCCTCTATACAGTCCCTCCTTCTTCCATTCTTGCCTCCCTCCCACCCTCATTATGTGTCATCATTCACTTCCAATAAACATTTTTGTGGACATATTTTCATTTCTTTGGGTATATATACTTAGGAATAGAATTCCTGCACTATATGTTAACTCAGTTTAACCAGTTGAGGATTTGCCAGACTGTTTTCCAAAGTAGCTGTGAGATTTTATATTTCTACTAGTAGTATATGAACATTACAATTTTTCCACATCTTCCTTGAAAATTCACATCTGTCTTTTATATTTTAGCCATCCTAGTAGGTATGAAGAGGTATAGCTATAATGACAAGTGAAGTTGAGCATATTTTAATGTGCTTTTTGACCATTTCAAAATGGTTTTTCAAATATTTTGTATACTTTTTAATTGGACTATTCTTCTTTTATAGTTTTTTTATATATTCTTGGTGCAATCCCTTATTAAGTTGGTGGTTTGCAAATATTTTACCCAATTCCATTATGGTATCTTTTCACTTTCTTGACAGTGTACATTGAAACTCAAAAAAAATTAATTTTGCTGTAAACCACTTTATTCATTCTTTTTCTTTGTTTCTCAAATTTTTGGTGTTCTAAATAAAAATCCTTTACCACATTTGAGGTCATGAAGATTTGTTCCTGTTTTCTTCTAAATAGTGTATAAATTTAGCTTTTATGTTTAGGACTTTAATTCATTTTGAATTTATTTTTGATATGGTGTAAAGTCCATATCAAGGACCTTGAAGGGTCCAGCTTCGGTCTTTTGCATGTGGCTGTCAAGGTGTCCCAGTATTAGTTTTTGAAAAGATTATTCTTTCCCCCATGGAATTGTGTTCTTAAAAATCACTTGAGCATACACAAATTGTTTTTCTTTTTTCTTAAGAATCCCAATTTGCTTTCATTCGTCTATATTTCTTTCCTTACAACAGTACCACATTGACTTGATGGGTTATTTTTGTAATACCCTTTGAAACAGAAAAATATGAGTTCTCTAATTTTCTCATTTTCAAGATTTGGGGGACTATTTGAGATTCCTTTCATTATTCTTTATTCCCCATACTGAGAATGGATTCTAGGAACACTCTATCACTAAGCTATACCCCAAGCCCTTTATAAAGTTTTATTTATTTGTTTTTGTTTTGTTTTGTTTGTTTTGACATTAAATGTTTTATTGAAAGAAGTAGGGAAAAATGTGTGTAAAAAAATATCAGGTGAACATAACACACAAGCCTTTGCACACCATCCTTTGTTATATAAATCCTTGCCATCTTTAGAATAATGGCTTGTCCACTGCAGCAATACTCAGTTAACTTGGTTCATTTTCCTCCAGGCTCAAAATAAAATCAAACTCTTCTTGGGCCAGGGGCTGGATTGAAAGACTGGTGAGTGAAGAGCCATATCTTTTAAGGGGCCACCAGTAGCTTTGTGAAATTGGTGATAGGTTTTAAGATCAGTCAGGGAGATGAATCGCTTATCATCCGAAGGAACTGTACATCCACCATGGACCATTTGGGGTTGTCCTCTTGGCTAGAAGGGTCATAATGAAGTTTATTTTTCTCAAACTGTGTGTCGTCTGGATAAGCTTCCTTTACAATCTTCATAAGCCCTATGATGCCTGGTTCTTTGCAGTTGCTATGGTAGAAGAAGGCTTCTTCCAGCTTCATGGCTCTAAGGAAATTTCGTGCCCGGTAGTTTCGAACACCATCCCAGCCAGCTGTCTGCTTGGGGTGCTTTGAGATCCTCAATGCTGAACTTCACATCTACACCTTTCTCTAATCGGCTCTCTGGCTCTGACTTCATCAGCCAGTAGTTGCTTAGATTCCTCCCACATTTTTTAAAGGCTGAAGTCTTCTGAAGGCTGGAGTTTTCCAGTGTAGCTGATGCCTCACCTAAGTTCTCAGATTTGGTACGTTTTTCTGATTGCCCCTTCTTTTCTGGGCCAGCAACCCCGGGGGGTCTCTTCCGGGGTCTGGGTATGGTCTCTCTCTGCAAGGGGCTGAAGTGCAGAGGGTTCTGGAATCAACAGGAAGATACAAAAAGGAACTCCACTGCCCTTCAAAAAGCGCAGAGCAAGATGGAGACCACGCGAGGAAGTGCAAAGGACTTCCGATTAGCGAAAAGCAGAAAACTGTACTTAAGGGTGTCAAATCCTTCCCTCCATTAACTGTGCCCATTCCGTCTCGAATAGTCTGCCCTTAAACTCTTCCCAGGTCTTCCGTTGAGCCCCGTCTTATCCATTTAACCATTCTCCCCAACATGAGCCCCACACTCCACAAAATGGACCACCAAAGGCCCAAGGCCGACAGCACGGCCACAGGGTTTTGTGGTGGATCTAAAGTTTTATTTTGATTCAGGGTTTCACGAAATTGGTTAGACTGGCCCTGAACTTGCAATATTCCTACCTTACCCTCCCAAGTCACTGGGATTACAGGAATGTGTCACTGCACTCAACTACCTTTCATTAGTTCTTACATCAATGTTTTACTTTGTGTGCTTTCACATTCTATTTTAAGTTTATACACATGAAAGATTATTTGTCTTCTTTTTGAATTGACAGTTTAATCATCAAGAAAGTTCCTCTTTATCCTCTACCTCACAAATTCTTTTCTCTTCATCCTCCTTTAATAGTTCTTGTACTCACTTCAAAAACACTACTTTTCTTTAGATTGTCTTTCAACACCAAGTTCATAAATTTACCTCAAGGTGAAAAATCTAAAGATTTTTTCAGATGACCTCATTTATTTCCTTTCTTTAACAATAATAGTACTCTGCATCTTGTCTTATAAAATTGAAAGGCACTTCTTTTATATATTTCCATCAAATTTTTTTTAATTTTTTTTATTGTAAACAAATGGGATACATGTTGTTTCTCTGTTTGTACATGGAATAAAGGCATACCATTTGTGTAACCATAAATTTACATAGAGAAATGTTGTTTGATTCATTCTGTTATTTTTTCCCTTCCCCCCACCCCTCCCACCCCTCTTTACCCTCTATACAGTCCTTCCTTCTTCCATACTTGCCCCCCTCCCTAACCCTAACTCTAACCCTTCCCTCCCCCCCATTATGTGTCATCCTCCACTTATCAGCGATATCATTCGTCCTTTGGCTTTTTGAGATCGGCCTATCTCACTTAGCATGATATTCTCCAATTTCATCCATTTGCCTGCAAATGTCATAATTTTATCATTCTTTATGGCTGAGTAATATTCCATTGTATATATACCACAGTTTCTTTATCCACTCATCAATTGAAGGGCATCTAGGTTGGTTCCACAGTCTGGCTATTGTGAATTGAGCAGCTATGAACATTGATGTGGCTGTATTTCTGTAGTATGCAGATTTTAAGTCCTTTGGGTATAGGCCAAGGAGTGGGATAGCTGGGTCAAATGGTGGTTCCATTCCAAGTTTTCTAAGGAATCTCCACACTGCTTTCCAGAGTGGCTGCACTAATTTGCAGCCCCACCAGCAGTGTATGAGTGTACCTTTCTCCCCACATCCTCGCCAACACCTGTTGTTGCTCGTATTCTTGATAATCGCCATTCTAATTGGGGTGAGATGGAATCTTAGGGTGGTTTTGATTTGCATTTCTCTTATTACTAGAGATGTTGAACATTTTTCCATATGTTTGTTGATTGCTTGTAGATCTTCTTCTGTGAAGTGTCTATTCATTTCCTTAGCCCATTTGTTGACTGGACTATTTGAATTCTTGGAGTAGAGTTTTTTGAGTTCTTTATAGATTCTGGAGATTAGTGCTCTATCTGAAGTATGATTGGTATTTCCATCAAATTTTTAAAATTTACAATGAAAAACTAGTGAATTTCGAGTAACTGAAAGAATTCTTTTTGATTGTTATGAAAAGTGTGCCTGAGGCATGTTTTGCTCCTAAAATAAATGAAAGCAATTAAAATTCTATCCCTAGTGACCCAGAAAGGTGTTTAACCTATGTTAGACAGCTGTTGGCAAAAAAGAACTTGCTTTGGAGTAAGATCAAACTCAAACTGTGGCTGGAGTGTACACACCTGTAACCCAGCTCAGGAGGCTGAGGCAGGAGGATTGTGAGTTCAAAGCCAGCCTCAGCAATGGCAAAGTGCCAAGCAACTTATTGAGACCCTGTCTCTAAATAAAATACAAAATAGGGCTGGGGATGTGGCTCAGTGGTTGAATGACTCTGAATTCAATCCCCGGTACCTTCCCCGACCAAAAAAGAAATTCAAATTGTCTCATTATAGGCAAAATCCAGATTTATTCTTGACATACTTTTGTATTTGTAAAAATGATGATTTTCACTGGTAAATGTTGTAATAGATATGTACTTATTTTAAAATATCCCTAGAATATAGAAGGCATACAATAAATGACATTAATATTTTCCATTGTTCAGTATTTACCATCATTTTCCCCTTCAATATATTTGACATGTATTTGAGATTGATAAATTATTATGACATTCTTAAAGATGGAAAAATCTAATATACTTAATGCAGTAAATTAAAATAACCATTTCAGTAGGTTTAAGGAGCTTATCGGAAATAAAGGGTATGATTCAGAGGATAGTAAGTCACCTACATGCTATGTCATTTCCGATAGTCATCAGGTTATTACAACAATAGTGGATAGTGAAATTCCAAGAAGTCCATTTAAATAGAAACATTAACTTACAGAAGTATTTATTGACCTTCCTAAATTCTATTTCCAGAGGTGTTTAGAACATTTGCTGAATCATCCCGGTGTGATGCCAAAGTCTTTGAAAGTAGATCTTCAGATAGATATCAGAGGATTGGAAAAATATTCACATACTACTTGACAAAGAGACCAATTATTGAGAACTGTGTAGTCTCTTGGATGAAGTGAATTCACTGAGCAGAAAATTTTTTTTCTTATAATTCTCTCAGATTATGAGGGAAGTGTCATAAGTATAGGAAAAAGGTCACCTTATAAATACAAGAATTACTAGTAGCATGAGACTATATTTATGCAAGGTGAAAAGTGAGATATTTGTTGGGCATTGTGTTCAAATAATCAGTAGAAGTCAGAATCTATGTCCTAGGCAAGTAAATTAGGGATGCAGTCATTTTAAGCATTAATATTCCAATTTTTAAAACTCAGATATTCGGCCTAAAATAACAGCACTGTAATTTCTCTGAATATAAGGGATTACATCTCTTTTTTTAAAAAAATAATTGAAATTAAATTTATTTTAACTGATACATCAGAACAAATTTGTGCATAGTTATGGTGCACAACATGATGTTTTGGTACATATATACATTGCAGAATATTTCAATCTACATAAATATATCTGTTTCTTCAAACATTTATCATTTCTTCATGGCAAAAAATTCAAAAGTTCTCTCAGCTAACTTTTTGAAATACAGAGTATATTGTCATCTATAGACACCCTACTATACAATAACACACACTAGAACTTCTTACTGTTATATTGTTCCATGTTAGTATCCCCTGATAATCCTCTCCCCATCCTTCCTTCCCTCAACCCTATTCTATCCATGTTTATTTAACCACCATTTTACTCTCAATTTCTATGAGATCAATTTTTATATTCCATATATGAGTGAGATAATGTAGTACATGTATTTTTGGACTTTTTTTAACATAACATAATAATCACAGGTCCATTCATGTTGCCACAATGACAGAATTTCACACTTTTTTGGTGGCTGAATAGTATTCTGTTGTATATATGTACGATATATTTTCTTTATCCATTCATCCTTTAACAGGCACATAGGTTGCTTCTATGTCTTAGCTACTGGCAGCAGTGCTGAAATGAACATTTTAGTGCAATTGTCTGTTTCACATAATCATTTCATTTCCTTTGGATGTATAGCCAGAAGTAGGATAACTGGATTATATGGTAGATCTAATTTTAGTTTGTTAAAGAACTCCCATGCTATTCTCACTCTGTCAGTGCTATCAGAGAGGGAGTTTCACAACAATTTCAGTCTATTCATTAGTGTAGCCAAGGAGTTAACCTTTATACTATGGGATTACTATTATGTCTTCCCACTGAGAGTTTCAGGCTACCTTTTTTGTGCCCGCCAAGCTACAGTCTTCTCAGAAATTTACAAAATGCTAATAAAAATTAATACTAACTTAAATAGCTAAATTTCTGCACTGAAAACTGCGAAACGTGACCAAAAAATTTTGAAACACCCTAAATAATTGGAAATACTTCCTGTGTTCATGAATTGAGAAACAATCTCTATAAAAGTACCAATGATTTATTTTTCAGTAGTTCAAATTCATAAGGAATTGAACAGGGCACCAAGTAGCCCAATCTAAAAAAATGTTGGAGAACTCACACTTTATGATTTTAATACTTGTTACAAACTATAATAATCAAAACAGTAATGCTAGCATGAGAGTAGGCATATAGATCAATGAAAAGAATTAAGAATCCAAAAATAATCAATTATATGTGTGGTTCACATTCAAATTCAGTTTTTGACAATTATGACAAGAGTGTTCAGGAAAGAAAGTATGAACCTTTCAATAAATGGTACTGGGAAACTGGATTTCCACGTACAAAAGAATTAAATTGGATGCCTACAATACATCATGTGCAATATCTAATTCAAAATGAATTAAAGACTTAAATGTAAGACATAAAATTTAAAAATTTAAGATAAAAATGAAGACAAGAATCTTATGGGGGCTGGGGAAATGGCTCAGTGGGTAGAGTGCTTGCCTTGCAAGCACACGGCCCTGGGTTCAATCCCCAGCACCGCAAAAAAAAAAAAAAAAAAAACACCTATGACCTTAGATTTGATGGTGGATTTTCAGGTATGCCATTGAAGTCACAAGAAACAAAAACAACCAAAGGTAAATAATTTTTATTTCATCAAGATTAAGAAATTTTTTTGCTAGGATAGACACCATAAAGAGAGTGAAAATAATACCTACATAATAAGTGAAAATATTTGGAAATCTTATATCTAACAAGGGTTTAATATCAGAATATATGAAGACTTCTCTAATTCAGTAACAAAAAGACAAGTACCCAAATTTAAGTTGTGCAATGACCTTGGATAAGTATTTATTCAAAGTAATACAAATAGCCAATAAACACATTACAACACATTCAACATCATTAGTTACTGGACAAATGAAAATAAAATCAACAGTATTTCACAGCTACTAGTTGGCTAAAATAATAAAATAGAATATCATTAATATTGTTGAGGATCTAAATAAATTGGAAGCTTCATACATTGCTGGTATGAAGGTAAATGTAGCTTCCTCAAAAAGTTAAAAAGAATTATCACAGGAACAACCATTTTTACATCTAGGAATACATCTGTTATCGTTTAGTTATAAGGTGTCCCCAAAAGCTTATGTGTGAGACAATGCAAGGAGATTTAGAGGTGAATGATTGGGTTATAATAGTCTTTACCTAATCAGTCCTTTTATTCCCTGGTAGGGATTACCTGGGTGGTCACTGTAGGCAGGTAGGTTGTGGCCGAAGGAGGTGAGTCCCTGGGGGCAGGCATTTTGGGTTTATATTTTGTCCCCATTGACCCAAGTTTAGTCTCTCTATGCTTCCTGGTGGCCAAATCCTGAGCCACTTTCTTACACCATACCCTTATGCCATGATGTTCTGCCTCACCTTGGGCACAAAGTGATGGAGCAGGCCATGTATGGACTTAGACTTCTGAAATCATGAGTCCCAGATAAAACTTTCCTCCTCTAAAATTGTTCTTGTTAGGTCTTTTGGTCACAGCAGTGTAAAAACTGACTAAAACACTATCTAAGAGAACTCAAAACAGATACTTAAGCAAAAACTTATACACAATTTTTATAACAGCATCATTAATAATGCTGAATGTGTAGAAATAATCTGAATGTGTATCAACTGAGGACTATATAAATAAAATATGATACAATCATACAGTGGAACATTATTTAGCTGTGAAAATGGTTCAGTTAAAAAGTAAATAAATTGAAGTAAGACCAATAGAGTAGAGGAAGGGAATCAGAGGAAGGGAGGTGGAGACAGAAGTACTGGGGATTGAAATGCAGATACCTATTTGTTTCTAAAAAGAACAAATAAAATAAAAATACAAGCCTAAGAAATTGAAAGGATAAAGATTATAAAGGTCTGAGTAAGATGGAATGGGTAACATCCATACTGTCTCTATCACTGAATGAAACTATACAATTCAGATTGAACACCTGTGAAAGCAATTTGAGAAGTGTGGAAATAAGTAATAGCTAGTGAAATGTGAAAATACAATGCAATTGGATATAAGTTTCCCATTTTTCCCAGTAGTTTCTCCTGGCCTGAACTCAACACCCATGAAAATAAGAAATGATAATAGAAAGATATAAAAAACTGGAGGAAAATTTCCCTAGTTCAGACTCAAGGAGGAGAAATGGAACTTGAGAAGTGATAACAGTTGTAGCCAGTCATGTTCAGTTTGATAGGTATGTAAAAGTCTAGGGGAAGAGAATCTTCCTCTTAGATCAAGGAGGTTCTAGTCCCAAAGTATGGGGCAAGCCCCGATTACTATCTTTCATTCTTACCCTAATGCTTACTGTCAGATGTTGGCACAACTGTGGGAATAATGTGGCAGATCAGCATGGTTAAAATATCAAGTTTTTCGCTCATAGACTGAAAAGAAAATTCAAAAATATTTTTTACAGACTCCTACCGTTATTCTAAGGCATGCATATATCTGCTCCTAAGCAGCATACCAAGTACTTCAAAGAGGGAATGAAGAGTATATCACTTCCAATTCCCAAGACTAATGACTATATTGTACTTATGTGGTAAATAAACCAAATACCACTGAAATTATATCCCAAAATACCTGGTCCAAACTTGAGACCTAAACTAAACCAAGTTGATTGACCGTTTAAGCAAAAATATTAACGTTAGCTATAGGATTTAAGAACTAGAATCTCATCAACAATGTTTGAAAATCTAGGATACAATCCCACATTATTCTGCATATAAAAGAACTAGGTTCATTTCCAGTTACATGGATAACTAACAGAAGCTAGTGTTGAAATGACGCAAAAGTTAGAATTATTTGACATAAACTTTAATGCATCTATTACCATCACTCCAGCAAATAAAGGTGAACATTCTTGAAATGAATGAAAGAGAAAGGTTGAATCTAAGAATTTACAAAGAATAAACAAATATTTTCCACTTATTTTATATGAAGGGAAATATGATAAGTAAAATTAAAATCATTGGATGAACTCAATACCAAAATGGAAATGATAGAAGAGTTACTTAACATTAACCACAAATCAATAGAAAGTATCCAATCCTAAAACAGGGGGAAAATATTGAAAATAAGTGAACAGAGCTCAAATACAATGGTGCCGGGGTCCAGCCCCAGCAGGGGTCCATGAGTTCCACACTGGAAAGGGGGCGCGGGGAGACAGCATCGGTGATGGATGGAGAATGAAAGACACAGACTCTAGTTCTGGTGCAATCATTCCCACTTTATTCTGGGGAAGGCTGGGTTTATATACATTTTTCTTCAGGCTTTGATGACAGGCTTGTGACTAATAAAATCAAAGAAGTTTCCAAAGCATAGGCAGAAATTGTTTTTACCGAAAGATTATGAGAAAACAGTAACCTTACAGATTATCCTTACCTAATCACCAGGGCTTGCCATTGATAAAATAAGCTGGTCCATATCTAGTAGCTACTGTGGGAGGTGCTTTGTGCTTACTTGGGGAAACTTTGCTATCTATAAGTTTCTGTGCCCCAACAGGTTCTGGCTGTGCCAGTAAATGCAGTGTTTGGTTTTTAACATAATAAAAACATTCTGCTGTTGTGAGGTTAATCATCCCAGGGTTTCAACATGTGTTTTTTGTCTCCATGATGTTTTTCTGGAAATTTGTAGAATTATTCCCATCACCTCTAGCAAGATCCCCAGACTGAAGTGAGTAATATATTATTAGGAAAACTCCACAGAATAACATCCAAGCTAGGGAGGCATACATCTGGCTACAATCCTTTTAGGATGAGTCTTTGCAATCATCCTTGAGTGGAACTCTGTCAAGCACTGTAAGGAGAGCCAGGTGCCCCTGCACAATGGGGCAATAATAAAAGGTAAAATGTGAGTGTTATGAATGAAGACAAGCAAACAGTACAGAAATATATTTGAAGAAATAATTGTTGAAAACTCCCCAAATTTGGTAAAAGTATCACATCTTCATGTTCCAGAAGCTTAGTGATTCTTAAACAAGATAAATCAAAACAAATTCATATCTAGTCCTATCAAACTGCTGGTAATAGAGACAAAGCATCATGAGAAAAAGAAAGCACCTGAAAAAATGAATTATTATTAGGGTAACAATAACCAAAGACACCAGACTTCTCATTAGAAACCCTGGAAGTTGCATGTGATTTTAAAGTGTTAAAAGAACTATCAACCTGGAATTTTATGCCCAATGAAAGCATCCTTTATGAATGAAGAAAATACCAGGACATTTTCAGATGGAAGAAACTAAGAGAATTCATTGCCAGCAGAACTGATGTAATTTCTAAAGAAGAAGCTCCAGAACAAAGATTGATGATGCCAAAGGGAAATTCAAAATACCAGGAATAGAGAAAGAGCAAAGGAAATGATAAATATCTGGGTGAATATGATAAAGCATTTGCCAACTAAGATCTTTAAATATAATTGATATCTGATACCAGAACTCTTAAGATTTTTTCAGTACATGTGTGTATATTAAACAAGACAAATACAAGTGGACTGTAAAAAGTCAAGTATATACATAAATATTCTAAGAATATATAGTTTAGAAGTCCTACATAGAAAAATATAGCCAAAAACTGAAAGCACCCAGAAACCACTCCAGATGCAGGAACTCATGCAAGAGATTTTATTAAATGGACAGGCGGAGTGTCTTCCCGAAGGGTGAGAGAGAGAGAGAGAGAGAGAGAGAGAGAGAGAGAGAGAGAGAGAGAGAGAGAGAGAGAGAGGGAGAGAGAAAAAGCACAAAAGAGGGAGCAAGAGTGAGGAGGAAAGAGAGAGTGAAAGCAAGGAGGAGAGAGAGGGTGAACAAGAGAGGGAGAGCGAGAGCACACTTGCAAGAGTGAGAATGAGGGAGAGAGAGAATGGGGTGGGAGCTATTCTTAAGTAGTGGAATTTCACAAGCTAATAACAATGGGCTGGTGAGAAGATCCATGGGTTAACAATCTGAGTTGTAAAGTGGTGTAGGTGAGGAAGAATAATGGCAGCAGCAAAATTGCAGATCTTATGCCATTAAAAACCATAGATAGTTTAAAGGGCCTAGTAAAATTAATCAAATAACCTAAGAGGAAAGCAGACTGATTCTAAAATGTATATGGAAGGCAAAGGAACAAGAATAGCTAAAATGGTTCTTTAAAAAGAATAAATTTGAGTAAATACATTGTCCAATTTTAAGACTTAACATAAAGCTTTAGTGTGCTTGTGATAAAGATACCAAAACAGAACAAATGAACAACATGTGGATTTATAAAATTGACCTATTGATGCATGGGCACTTGCTTGTGAGAAAGTTTCAAATAGAAATCATTGGAGAAATGATGTTCTTTTAAAACAAATTGTGTTGAAACAATTGCAATCCATATGCAAAAATATAAACCTTGATCCATATCTGATATCATGTATAAATATCAACTCAAAATAGACCAAAGACATAAATCTAAAATGTAAAACCCATAAAAGTTTTATAAGCAAATGTAAAAGAAAAGATTGACCTTTCCTACAATGGCATCTGTTGACATCAACTGCTGAAACCTTTCATAACTTGAGAACTTCAAAAAAAACTAAATATTTGTCTGGCTAAGATATTATAAGGAAAATAAAAAAAAACAAATTAGGGGAAATTCTTTCATATCATGCATGTATCTGAAAAAATTCTATTTATTGTTGTTTTGTGGACTTCCTGGATGTATAGTTTAGTTTCTGTCATTACTTATTAAAAACTCTCAGCCAATATTTATTTGCCTCATTCATTCTCCCCACTCCTTTGTCCCAGTATTCAAATAATACCTGTTATTCTGTTGGGTATGTCCCACAGTTCTTAGATATTGGTGCCAGATGATTCCAACATCTGAAACTGGAGTATTTTTCTCTTGACTTTCCTTATGTTTTATGATCATTTTTTAATACTGGAAAGTATGTGTAGAACAGTAGAGACTAAGGAAAATCTCATTTTATGTCAGGAAATTGGGGTCATTTTTCTTTTGTAGGTCTTTACTTGAGGGTGATTTGTATGGATCTAATTGTAGGAATTAGACTGGGTTTCTTGTTGCTTGTTACTATTACCATCAGTGTACCACAATCTTCAATGCCCTCTATTAATATTGTGCTTAGAGTAGGACCTGGTTGGCCAAGGGAGTGATGTTTCTGTTTGTTTCACCATCAGCTTTTTTTTTTCCCTTTGCACTATATCTCAGGGAAGGTATATTTCTTACATCTCTCCCAGAAAAATGCAGTTGTTACTTCTAATCCATACATTTAATTCTGGTGGTAGGGTGGAGATGTTCTCTAATGTTCTGATTAAAGGCCAGTTTTAAACAGTCATATATCTCTGAGTCCCTGAATTATAGTTTTCAGGTTATCAGTAGTGTCCTTCCCTGAGCAGAAATCTGGGTCCAGCAAGCACAGTGGTTCCTCCATGATGAGAGCTTATTTTTGTTCGTTGGTCCCCTTCCCCAAGTTGTGAAAGGTTTTGACAGCACCCCAATGTCAACAGATTTTGTTGCCCCCTCCCCTTTCCCCACTCAAAGAGATTGAGGCTTTTGTTGCATTAGGTAATTAGGGGAGAAGAGACCCCGAGGATTCTGTGGGGCTCCTACATCAACTTTTCTCTTCTAGAACTCTACAAAAGTGAAGCTTTTTCAACACTCTCCTCATTCTTTACTGTGAGCACTTGCTGGGAATCAGGAGAAAATAATACCCTGTGGCAGGGTATTATCATCTGCCTGGACCCTAAGGCTCTCAAGTATATCCTTTGAAATCTAGAGGTAGCCAGGTCTCCACAGCTCTTGCAATCTGCCTACTAGCAGATTTAGTACCTCATAGATTCTGTCAAAGTTACTGTTTGTGCTTTCTGAAGGTCCTGCTATCGTGGCCTTGATCTTCAGAATATTTCTGAAATACTTTTGGGACCATTCTTCCATTGCCTTGATGAATATCATCTAGTTTCCTTCTAGCCTACTAACCTTTTCATCAAACATGCACTTGGCCATATTTTTTTCATGATTTCTTCTGAATATATTTTCTCATTTTTACAGCATGAGAGTTTTTAAAATCTTTAAGTTGTGTTCCCCTTTGGATTATAGATGCCACCTTTAAAACATTTTTCTCTTCTCACACTTTCCTATAAGAGCCAAGAGAAGCCATGCTATATCCCCAATACTCTGCTTGGATATTTCTTCCACTGCATATCCTATTTCTTCACTAATAAGGTCTCCAATCCACAAAACACCAGGAAACAAACAATTTGGCCAAGTTATTTGCCACTCAATAACAAAAATAGCCTTTCCTTATTGCTAATATTTTGCCTTGTTTATTTCACCTCCAATAACATGTTCCTAATTTCTGTCTGAGATCTAATCAGAGTGACCTTTCACCATCCATATGACTAACAACATCTTTTTTATGACTTCTTAAGTAACTTCTAAACAGATTAAGACTTTCCCTGCAGCTCCCCTCTTCTGAGTTCTCACCATAATCAATGTTAATGTTGCTCTCATGGCAAAGTACAATTTTCTAGCATGAACCTCAAAATTTATTCTAACCTCTATCCATTACCCAGTTCCAAATCCATTTCCAAATTTTTAGGTGTTTGTTACAGAAGCACCCACACCTACTGCCAGTTTCTGTCTTAGTCCATTTGGAGTACAATAACCAAATACCTTAGACTAGATAATTTATAAGTAACAGAAAATTATTGATCACAGTTCTGCAGGATGGTAATTCTAACATTAAGGCACCAGAAGATTTGATGTCTAATGAGGGTTTGTTATTTAAGAGATGGTATTTTTCTACCTCTGTTCTCACATGGCAGAAGTGGGGGGCAAGCTCCACAGGTCTATTTTATAAGGGCAGTAGTTTCATATATGAGGGAAGAGCCCTCATAAACTCTTCATTTCACAAATGCCCTTCTTCTTATAACCTTGGGGGTTAGGTTTTGGCATATGAATGTGGGGAGACATAAACATTCAGACAATTGTGTGCTTTCAGAGACTAAAAATTGATATGAATATATAAAAACTTTGAAAATCTTGAATTATGTAAGCCCACTTTATTTTCTTTAAACTAGTTTCTCCAAAATTTTCATAACTACAAAACACTATTCTCTGCTTAACATTTATCAAACTCCCACATAATATATTTTGATAAATGTTACCCTAGGTTCCAGTGAAAGACATTTCAAGATTTTTTTCCCCAGGGAGAAAAAGAATAAGATATGGTGCTGCTTTGGGGAATATGGCATGTACACTTCTGAGAAAACTGACAATATCAATTATATATGTTTATACACTTGCTAAAATATACTATGTAAGTAAAATGCTCAACTTAAAACTTGTACATATAAACTGAGTTGCTAACAATTTGCCTTGCTATTTCATCTTTTGCCTGTCTATTTAAAATTGCTTTAAGTTGTGTCAAATGAACAATAGCTGTTTTACTCATTATAATAGTTGGTATTTTTCCTAGTAGTTTTTAAAGAAAATGACAGATTTCTTCACTCTTAAAACATATACTCACACTGGACAAATACTTATGTTGCATTTATGCTTATATCAGGAAGATTCTGGAAATGAGGTGACAAACTTTGATACTTGTGTGAGTAATATTTCTTTTTTCTTTTTTTTTTGGCGGTGCTTCTGGGAAGTGGAGGTACCTATAGGAGGTGGGGACTAGTAGGACATCTTTGGGTCCTTGGGCTTGTGCTCTTGAACAGGAGGGGTCCTGGTCTTTTTCTGTGTTTCATTTCTTGACCACAGGGTGAGCCATTTCACTCCACCACATGCTCCTGCTGTGGTGTGCTGCCTCACCACAGGCCCAAGGCAGCAGGATCAATCAGTCATGGATAAACCTCCAGATATGTGACCCCCAAAGGCCCAGTGAGACTCCCCTGCTGGAGCCGAGTACCCAGTCAACCAGGAGCATTGCAGAGGAGGGCCGCCCAGCATGAGTAATATTTTTGATAAAGTTTTTTAGAAAGTAGACCAGAGACATGTGTTCTTAAAAACATAACTAATGAACATTGAATAGTAAAATATGAGTGCCAAGTGGAAAATGGTATTATAAATTAGACCAATGCCAGGATATAAAATATTTTAAATTTGCTGAATCATTCTAATCTATAAGAGATACTTGTATGTATAGTCTAAGAGCACAAATTTTGGAGCCAGCCTGTCTTGATTAAAAAAGATACTAATTCTGGTTATTACTAGCTGTAGGATTGTTTGTAAAGTAACAATCTTTCCATTGCCCTAGTTTTTTCATATGAAAAAAGGGTAATAATGGTATCCACATCATAGAATTTTGGGGGAGAGGGAGATTTAATTAGTTAACATTGGCTAATTAGAGCAATTCCTGGTTTATATTATAACTTGTTTTGCTATTATAATTATTATTATTTTGAAAAGCATATACTAAATAGTAGTATATTCTGATGGTTTTTTAAAAAGTTTGGTTTTTGTCTCAGATGATGTAAATTTCAAATATACCCAATCTGATTGGTTTTATTAAAATTGTCTACTACATGAGACTCACAAATTTAGTGGTATTTTCTTAGTTTCAATCAATGTATTTAATAATGTTATAGTATCCAATTTTCAAAATTGTATTGTTTCAAAATCTCTTTTAGTATCCATAATGGAAAAATGGAAAATGTCATCCTAGAGTTTTCATATAAAACTGTTTATAGAAACTCAACATACTAAATAGCTAAACTTGAATGAATACAAGATGATAATCCATGCCAAATACAAATGCCAAATAAAAAGTAATTTAATAGAATAAGTAATCCAATTTTGATTAAGAAACCCAGACACTCTGGAATTGCACACACATGTGAGAGTAACCACCACAGGCTGCCTCACTGTAACTGTATGTAGATTTTATTTCTTTTTTCAATTTGTTTTTTAAAGTTTGTATCATTTTTTCTTTTTTTCTTTTTTTTTTGATTTGTTCTATTTAGTTATACATGAAAGCAGACTGCATTTTGATTCGTTGTACACAAATGGGGTACAACTTTTTGTTTCTCTGGTTGTACATGATGTAGAGTCACACCATTCGTGTAATCATACATGTATACAAAGTAATGATGCTTGTCTCATTCCACCATCTTTCATACCACCCTCCCTTCCCCTCCCCTCATTTCCCTCTACACAATCCAAAGTTCCTCCATTGTTCCCTTACCCCTCTCCCACACCCTGTGAAATATCAGCATCCACTTATCAGAGAAAACATTCAACCTCTGGTTTTGGGGGGATTGGCTTATTTCACTTGGCATGATATTCTCCAACTCTATCCATTTACCAGCAAATGCCACAATTTTATTCTTCTTTATGGCTGAGTAATATTCCACTGTGTATATTCTTTATCCACTCATCTATTGAAGGGAATCTGGGTTGGTTCTACAACCTACCCACATTGATGTGGCTGCATCACTGTAGGATGCCAATTTTAAGCCCCTTGGGTATAAACCAAAGAGTAGGATAAGTGGGTTAAATAGTGGTTCCATTCCAAGTTTTCTGAGGAATCTCCATACTACTTTCCAAAGTGGTTGTACCAATCTGCTGTTCCACCAACAATATATGGGTGTACCCTTTCCCCCACATCCTTGTCATGTATGTAGCTTTTCACTGAATCAATTTTGCTTTAATTTATGTCTTCTTCTTCCAGTTTTTTTTCCCCACATAGGCCCCTGTTTATACTGCTAGAAAATTATTTTCAATTTGTAAAACTGATTAGTCCTTCAAAACATAAGAACAAACTCACCAAGTGAGTCTGGGAAAATATTGTGATATTATTACTTATTAATAATAACGTTTTAATTCAACATATATATAAAATTTCTCCAAACAATTTGCCTACATCATATTTAATCACCAAAGATATGTCTCTGAAACATTGTACATACTATATAAATGTGGAAATAAATTTTAAGTGACCAAATAAATTATCCTTTGTTAAATAGCTAGTAATTTGCAGAAAAAAAAATTGAATATATCATCAGACACAAAAGTTTTTACTATTAACCTCTACTAGATCAACTCCATAATAAAACAGTTAATTTTATCAATTTTTAGCAAGAGAATGAAATATATAGCTAAAATTACATTAAAGGAATGATGTGATATCTCAATCTAAAGAGAAAATTGTGGAAAGAGGAGGAATCATGAAATCAAAGAAAGTTAAATATAAATTCTGTCTTAATTGCTTACTAGGTGTGTGATCTGTTAAACAGGTAATAATAAAACATTATTATTGAGAGTAGTAGATCAGACAACAAAAAAGATCTGACAGTTTTCCTCATCCATAGAATTAACATTTTAAATCCTATTGGTAATATTGTAGTAAAAAAAATAAATTCAGCACGATGCTTTTGAATTATAACTCCTTTTGAGTGTTACATATTTGTTTTCATGGACTCCAATGTTCTACATTAGTAAATTGGGGATCTCTGTTAATTTGTTATTTTCTGAAGAGATAAATGAATAGGAGTGCAGTAAGAAACAGTATTATGGAGAATAAAGGGAGCTGGGCATGGTGGTACACACCTGTAATTCCATTGGCTCAGGAGGCTGAGGCAAGAGGATCACAATTTCAAATCCAGCCTCAGTAATATACTCAGAACCTAAGTGACTCCAAGAGACCCTGTCTCTAAATAAAATTTAAAAATAAAACGGGTGGGGATGTTGCTCAGTGGTTAAACACCCCTGGGTTCAATTCCTGGTACCAAACACAGACAGAGAGAATAAAGAGTGAGGCAAGGAAAAGCAGGACACACCTTTTAAGATGATTCTGCATTTGGCTGGGTTTGTAGCTCAGTGGTAGAGTATTTGCCTAGCACATGTGAGGCTTTGGGTTCAATGCTCAGCACCACATATTAATTAATTAATTAATTATTTAAAGGGTATTGTGTTCATCTACAACTATATATATATAATACATATACACATGTATGAATATATGATGATTCTACAGGACTAGACTAATGAGAATGAATGAAGAATTAGAAAATAAAGTGTTAGCTTGGAAAAAGGAGGCGTGCAGTTATGGTTCGTCACTAGCTCCCAGAAATGCTCCACAGATATAGGTCTCATACAAGGAACCATTTATTTGCGCAGACGAATTCACGTCTGCACAGGGAAGGGGGAAAAGCCACGAGGGAAGATGGCGTATGGTTTGTCTCAGACATAGGAATTTCGTGGCCTGAGAGGAACCAATTGTGGAGGAGAATTCTTACAGACTGACTGATGGGCCAATGACATAGTGGGACGTAATGCTGGAGGCAGGAAGCACCATAAGCCAGAAATTCCTGTAACGTGAGAGGCGGGCTAACACAGATTGACAGGTGGTGGGGAGGTGGGAAATTCCTATCGCGGGAGAGAAAGATGGCTTTATATCTTACATAAAGGATAAATGATGCAAAAGCTTAAGCCTGAATTAAACTAAAGCTACTCCAGTTGTGCTTGAATATTTTTTAAGATATATAACAACATCCACTGTGACGTTTACTTAGGTCCTCAGAATTTTTGAGGGAGATGAAATTCCTGAATTTACTGATTTAGGACTCTAAGAATATCCTTGCTTCCATGGCTGAATATTTAGGCATATGGCACCTCAACATCACCTATACAAATCAGAGAGAAGTAAAAAGGACAATAGTAATCTCCTGAGTCCAAGAATTCCTGGGAAATGCTCTGTAAAATTCTTAGGGACATATAATTACTACAGAGTAGAGAATAGTTGGTTTAAAAACTACAAGTTGGTTGCACTGGATTGAACATAAAGGAATTCTGGTCAAATTGAGCATATCTGGGTGCTTTTAACCATTGTGGTCTTATGACATACTAATGTAGGGAACATTGTTGTCTATATATTTACTTAAATGTGGGTTAACAGAGCAAAATGTGAGATATGTGAGTGGGCAAGGATATGTTTATTTAAAAAACTTGCTGAATTATTTATCTAGAGGAAAATATGACAAAATTTCATATCTGAAGGACAAAGTTTTGAATGATTCACTGCAGCAACATTTTCTCGGAAAACCCAATTATAGTAAATCCCCATGTACAAAAATATTTCTTATTAAAAGATGAGATCAGGTGAAAATTAAAACCTACACAATGTATAGAAATGGAACTAAATATATAGCATTTTGATATTATACATTGAATTTTTTATTTTATAAACAGGAACAACCTATTTTACAAAAGCATACTAATTATTTCTATCATCACCCCACAAATGGACAAAACCCAAAAATATAATTTCTTCATTTCCACTTAGAATTAAAGAGAAATCCCACACACGAGAAATAGGCCAATTTTTTTAATGCTACTGCCTAACATTTACTGTTTAGGTGTTATTTCTCTACCCATCACATTAGGAATCAGCACACTATCCTTGGGACAGAAAGCAAATCAAAGTTTAAAAACAAAAAAAGCAAAGCCTGAAAGCAATTTCAGCAATGTAATATGCTTTGTTCTTCTCTTCTCTAGCAAACATCAAAGAGTCAACTACTGTTTAATATGTTATGGTGTGGAAAGAAAGCTGGCAACATCCATCAGTTTGAGCCAAATGACTTTTTATGTTATATGCAGGGGAAGGAAGTCAGTCAGGTTGATCTCAAGCACAGCAGGTTTGCTTGTACTCATCATTCTTTTATGTTAAGAATTAAACACAGAATTACCTCTCACCAACCATTACTCACTAGAGTCATCCTTCACCAATGGGTGAACACTGCATGGTTGAGGAAAAGTATTTAGAGGAATTTTTGCAGGGGCAGAATCATTTCAAGCATCACATTTTTATGGGTTTCAAATCCTCTTACTTAAAGATAAAAATGTGGATGTAAAGAGGGTTTCACAGGCATGGTAATCTTCAAGTAAAGTGCTCATTGAAAATACCAAGGATTGTGAACTGAGACAGACAGTATTACCCTATATATACATGTATGATTACATGAATGGTGTAAATCTACATTGTGTACAACCATAGAAATGAAAAGATGTACCCCATTTGTGTACAATGAATCAAAATGCAGTCTGTAAAGATAAAAATAAAAATACCAGGAATCCTTGGAATTGAAACTATATATATATATATATATATATATATATATGTTGTGTGTGTGTGTACACATATATACATATATACAAAATAGAAAAATAATTCATCTTGTAAATGCTTCTCCTTATATTTCTAAAAAATCTCAATCAGTCTCTAAGTGTATAAGTCAGTTATGTTAGCCATTGGTTTACTATTTAACTCTTACTATTATAATTACTTAGACCTAGCCTGGAGAATTGAAAAATTCAGTGTACAATCATTTGAAATTTGAAACCATCCATTACAAAATCTTCTGAATAACATTGCAATTGGCAAGGACGTTTTGTATTGATAATGCTTTATAGGATTTTAGGAAAAAAAGGTTATGTGAATTCTCAAGATGTAGATTCCTGAGTTGACTTTTCTATTTAATATCTGAGTGACTTTGAAAGTACTACTTTGTTTTTTAAATTTCACTTTATTAAAACATATATGAATACATGACTAGTGAAACTCCACATCATGTACCACCACAACAATGGGATCCTAATTAGAATAAGATATACTCCATGTATGTATAATATGTCAAAATATACTCTACTGTCAAGTATATCTATAAAGACCAAATTAAATTATATATATGGATATATATATATAATTTATGTTCATAGTAAAAAATTCAAACACTAAGTATGCATATAAAGTCATTTCCCTACCCCCTAGTCCCACTTCCTGGAGTTTCAGTATCATTCTAGAAGTATATAGGCATATATAAACATACATATTTTTCATTTCAGAAAATAAAAACTTAAAGTGATTCATTGTAAACCACAAATCTATAAAAATTCTAGAACATAACTGCCAAGCAGAATGACAGCTTTTAATCTTAGGGGAACAGAGAAATATGTACCACTTACCCAGGGGAGGTCACTTTGCCTAGCCATTGAATGTTGGTATTTTGGTCACCAAGGAAAACACAATGCAATCAAGCACTGGTTGGAGCAATGATATATGTGTAAAAAGGAGGGACAAACCAAGATTCACTCTATAGATTGTGTCTGCTCTTCATGGTCATCAGAATCTCCGACAGATGATACAGAATGACTGTTTGGTGTGCACTCCTCTTGTGCCATAGTAGAAAGGCCCCAATCCCTCTGCCATGGAATCTGAAATACTAAAAGCTTTGCATGCCATTGACATGCATGCTTTAAGCAGAATGAAGGGATACTCATGGAGTCTGAAACAAAGAAAGATATCCCCACATAAGGCAATAAATCCAGGCCAGGCTTCATGTCTTGGCAAACAAGTGATACAGTCCTAAATACCATTCTTACATTGACCAAAAAGGGCCTGAAAGGTTGTGCAATTGAAACTGCATTTTGCAACAATAACATAGGAGAAAATGTAGATGTCTTTGAGTTTGGCAATGATTTTTTTAGATTCAACATGAAAGGAAAGATGTGAAAGAAAGAATTGAGGAGCTGGACTTGATTGAAATTAAAATTTTCTGCTCTGCTGAAGACACCATCAAGGGAATGATAAGACAAGTTACACACTGGGAGAAAATATTTGCAGAAGACATACCTGATAAGCGACTGCTATCCTAAATGTACAAAGAACCCTTAAAACTCAATGAGTAAATAAACTACCCAATTAAAAAAAAATTTAAAAATCTGATGTACACATTATCAAAGAAGATGCAAAGATGACGAATAGGAATATGAAAAAATGTTCCACATCCTATAATAAGGAAAATGCAAATTAAAATAAATTAGCATTGTACAACTCTTCAATTGGCCAAAATGCACAATGCTGACAAAACCAAATGCTGGTAAGGATGTGGAGCAACAGGAATTTTGAAAAAGAGTTTGGTGAATTCCTACAAAACAAAACATGGTTCCACTGTACTATCTAACATACGTGTCCTTTGGTATTTGCCCAAAGGAGTTTAACCCTATCTCCACACAAAATCATGCATGCAGATTTTATAACCCCTTTTTTTCATGATTGCCAGAACTTCGAAACCACCAAGATGTCCTGAGGTAGATGAATGGACACAAAAATGTGATACCTCCAGACAATGAATATCATTCTGTGCTAAAAAAAAAAAAAAAAAAAAAAAAAAAAAAAAAAAAAAAAAAAAAAAAAAGCTTTCAAGCCATTAAAGGATGTGAAAATATGTTACTAAGTGAAAGAAACCAATTTGAAAAGCTACATATTATATGAATCCATACTGCATGACATTCTAGAAAAAACAGAACTACAGGAAGGGCAAAAAGGTCAAAGATTTGCAGGGGTTCTGGAGGAATGAGCAATGAATAAACAGAATACAGAATTTTCAGAGCAGTGAAACAACTGTTAGGTACTGTAATGATGAATACATATCATTATATTTGTCTTTACCCATAGAATGTTTAATGCCAAGAGTGAATCCTAATGTAATTTATGGACTTTGGGTTATAATGAGAGTTTGATGGATTCCTACAAAACAAAACATGCTTCCTGGTCACTTTTACTATATATGTAAAACTGCTTTAAAAGTAAACTCCATTTAAAAATACAAATGAGATATCATTATACATGTTTTTCTACTACTGGTGTCTTTGAAAAGAATATATTTAAAGTATGTCATTCCACATTAGTATATTCAAACCTGCTTCATCATTATACTGGGTAACTGATTTAATCAATTGTCTACAGATGGATATTTTAATCAATTTCAGTATTTTATGCACAACACTTTGTATGCTAGCTGACTGAAATGGCAGTTCCTAAGTACTAGGGAATAGTTTCTCCTAAAAGTTTACATTTTGCACTGACTAGATGTACAAATGATTCAACTTTTAGAAGCAGCCTGACTGGGTTGGCAGTTAGAACTGATATTAGTTACCAGTGCTCAGGAGCTCATCAATGCTAAAAGAGTGGTGCTATTCCTATGGCAGTTTTGAACAATAATTTACCATGCTAATGTGTTGTCAGATCACTCCAAATGGTAAAAGGTAGCTCATGTGTAAAAAGTCCCCTGCCTAATACTAGACAAAGGTTCCAAAAATATGCAATGGAGAAAAGATAGACTCTTCAACAAGTGGTGCTGGGAAAACTGGAAATCCATATGCAACAGAATGAAACTAAACCCCTATCTCTCACCCTGCACAAAACTCAACTCGAACTGGATCAAGGACCTCGGAATCAGACCAGAGACCCTGCATCTTATAAAAGAAAAAGTAGGTCCAAACCTTCAACTTGTTGGCTTAGGATCAGACTTCCTTAACAGGACTCCGATAGCACAAGAAATAAAAGCAAGAATCAATCACTGGGATAGATTCAAACTAAAAAGCTTTCTCTCAGCAAAGGAAACTATCAGTAATGTGAAGAGAGAGCCTACAGAGTTGGAGAATATCTTTGCCAATCATACTTCAGATAGAGCACTAATCTCCGAATCTATAAAGAACTCAAAAAACTCTACACCTAGAATACAAATAACCCAATCAACAAATGGGCTAAGGAAATAAACAGACACTTCACAGAAGAAGATGTACAAGCAATCAACAGATATATGAAAAAATGTTCAACATCTCTAGTAATAAGAGAAATGCAAATCAAAACTACACTAAGATTCCATCTCACCCCAATTAGAATGGCGATTATCAAGAATACAAGCAACAATTGGTGTTGGAGAGGATGTGGGGAGAAAGGTACACTCATACATTGCTGGTGGGGTTGCAAATTAGTGCAGCCACTCTGGAAAGCAGTGTGGAGATTCCTTAGAAAACTTGGAATGGACCTACCATTTGACCCAGCTATCCCACTCCTCGGCCTATACCCAAAGGTCTTAAAATCAGCATACTACAGAGATACAGCCACATCAATGTTCATAGCGGCTCAATTCACAATAGCCAGACTATGGAATCAACCTAGATGCCCTTCAATTGATGAATGGATAAAGAAATTGTGGTATATATATACGATGGAATATTACTCAGCTATAAAGAATAATAAAATTATGGCATTTGCAGGCAAATGGATGAAATTGGAGAATATCATGGTAAGTGAGATAAGCCAATCTCAAAAATCCAAAAGAGGAATGATCTCACTAATAAGCGGATGATGACACTTAATGGGGGGTGGGAGGGGGACAAGAATGGAGGAAGGAGGGACTGTATAGAGCGAAAAGAGAGGTGGGAGCGGTGGGGGGGAGGGAAAAAATAACGGAATGAATCAAACATCATTACTCTATGTAAATATATAAATATGCAAATGGTATGCTGTTACTCCATCTACAAACTGAAACAACATGTATCCCATTTGTTTGCAATAAAAATAAATTAAAAAAAAAGTCCCCTGCCATTTTTGCACATTTTTGTGTAATAAGACCCTGTCATTTTTAGATGTTTATGTGTAAAAAGATCACTGTGATTTTCCATGGTAGTGAAGATGACTAAAATTTCAATCTAAACAGCAATATTAAAACAAATAAGTGCTTCTACACAAATTTTGATATTTTCTTGGTATCAATAAAATGGTCCAAAATAGACTTGAAGACCATCTAAGTTATAGCTGTGTTAATGATGAACCATGAGATTTACTGTTTAAATTAAGTGGCTAAAAGAATTCTTTGACTATTTTATATGAAAAAAGGAAAATAAGATATTTACAATTTTTATTATTTACCATCTGCATTGCTCTTGCAAAATATATGACTAATCAGAGTATTGTTATTTTTTCCATCACACCCACATCATGGTAATGAAGAGTAGTGTTATGTCTGTCCTGGACCCATGGCACGGTGCTCAAGCAGGGATGAGAGACTCAATGGGAACCTATTGGATGCACTAGTTTCTATTTTAGAGTTGACTTTTCAACTACGTGTATTCAGCATCGTGGTCTATAAATTGTCAACCTATTAATAGTAATAATCCTGATATTCCAAAGGAATCATTTCTTAGAGAAAATATAAAATGTCTGACACCAGGTAGATAAATTATTTGAGGTTAAGATTCCAAAGCACCCCTTCTAAAATATTTTTCATACCATATTGATTGTTCTATGCCCGTTTTATGATCCTCAAATCTTACCTACAGGTATCACTTCATTCTTCACTGTTTCATGAATGTATTACCTACTGATGTATGCCTTTTTATGCATGTCTTGTGTAGTAAAAATTAAGACTTCAGGGCACTTCTACTGTGGAGATACAGATGGAGAACACTCAGAAGTAACTAATGCAAGGATAGAAACAAAAATTAGGGAAGTGTAAGCCCAACTAAGGAATGCATAAATGTGCAAAAGTGACAGTGACCTTTTCACACACATAGGGGGAGGGATTTACAAGAACAAAGTCCAAAACTTTCAAATGTTGGAACAGTAATGTTCTTTCAGGGCAAAGGTATAAAATGTGATGGGACCCAGACTTCTCATTAATGTTAGTGTAGAAATGTTAGATATTTTCCTGAATAAATTTATTTTTAGTTCTCATTTCTATGAGAAATTTTTACAAGAATATTTATATAAGGGTCATTAAATATTACACATAGTGATAGCTTCATTGGTGAATTAAAAGCTTAAGAGAGCTTCTGGGGGGCTTTTTCATCCTTTTTCTTTGCTTAGTTTGATCTGGGCCCCTATTTTTTCTTCAATACCCCAAAGGGAAGAATTACCCCAAAATCTCATGCTCACTGTGTTCTGTCCCTAAAATTTATTTTGTTTTCTACACAAATAGAATTTTGAAGTATTTGCATTTGCACAAAATTCCAGTTTTTCTAAAAGGTATTATAAATGCTTAGCAAGTACTCAAATATTTAGCTAAGTTATAAGAAGCTAGTATTTGGTTACACATGAATGAATGTAACCTTGCCATTAATATTTCATTTTTCCTCTCAGTCAGTCATAGAATTTAGGTTAGGAACATTGAGTCTTTGGAGAAAAGGCAAATTGCAAAAACACGTTAATTGATAATGGAGAAAAATATTCATAAAATCCTAGAATGTCTCACTTTAAAATGTCTGCTGCAGCAATGGCAATTTAAAAAACATTTAGAAAACATGTTTGTTATCTAACCTGCACATATTTATACTAATTTAAAAGAATTAGGATAAATTTTTGCCAGAAAACTATTTAGTGAGCTTTTAGAACTGTATTTCTCATTATTTAAGTAACGTCTCTCACCAAAAAATACAGTATATATGATTCATTTATGCCATAACAATGCAAAGTAAAGCTTATAGGATGTACTTATGAAAAAACATATTTTGTTCCTCCCACTATTCTTTCAAATCTCTGTGGATTTGGTGCTTTCTCTGTCCTAGATTCCACCTCTGGTAGGATGTTTTTGTCATTCTTAGTCAACACCAACCATTTTCTAATCATTTCAATGGAAAACAAGCCAAATACACAAAACCAGTCTTAGTTTCAAAATTAAAATATCCCACCCCGGGCCTCAAGCATGCCAGGTAAGTACTCTGCCACAGAACTACATTTCCAGTCCTTTGCAGTTTTTTTCCAATTAGTTTTTTTTCTTATTTGTTCTATTTAGTTATACATGACAGCAGAATGCATTTTGACTCATTGTACACAAATGCAGTACAACTTCTCATTTCTTTGGTTGTACATGATGCAAAGTCACACCATTCATGTAATACTACATGTACATAGATTAATGATGTCTGTCTCATTCCACAATCCTTCCCAACCCCATACCCCCTCCCCTCCACCAAATCCAAAGTTCCTCCATTTTTCCCCTGCCCCAGCCCCCCATTATGGATCAACATTCACATATCAGAGAAAACATTTGGCCTTTGGGTTTTGGGGATTAGCTTATTTTGCTCAGCTTAGCATGATATTCTCCAATTTCATCCATTTGCCTGCAAATGCCATAATTTTGTCATTCTTTATAGCTGAGTAATATTCCATTGTATATATATACCACAGTTTCTTTATCCATTCATCAATTGAAGGACATCTAGGTTGGTTCCACAATCTGGCTATGGTGAATTGAGCAGCAATGAACATTGATGTGGCTGTATCTCTGTAGTATGCTGATTTTAAGTCCTCTGGGTATAGGCCAAGGAGTGGGATAGCTGGGTCAAATGGTGGTTCCATTCCAAGCTTTCTGAGGAATCTCCACACTGCTTTCCAGAGTGGCTGCACTAATTTGCAACCCCACCAGCAATGCATGAGTGTACCTTTCTCCCCACATCCTTGCCAACACCTATAGTTGCTTGTATTCTTGATAATTGTCATTCTAATTGGAGTGACATGAAGTCCTAGAGTAGTTTTGAT
Organism: Sciurus vulgaris; assembly: GCF_902686455.1. Classification (NCBI taxonomy): domain Eukaryota; kingdom Metazoa; phylum Chordata; class Mammalia; order Rodentia; family Sciuridae; genus Sciurus; species Sciurus vulgaris. The sequence goes on along the minus strand of NC_136471.1, from coordinate 9,246,548 downwards.
TTGCTTTTCTCTAATTGCTAGAGATGCTGAACATGTTTTCATATATTTGTTGATAAATTTTATATCTTCTTTCTTTTTCCCTTTTCTGTTCCAGAAAGAGGCCTGAAGTTGAAGAAGCTAAGAGGGCAATTTTCTTATGACTTATCCACCTACAGATTCTACTATTTTTCTTCTTCCTTTCCAATCTTATTTCTGACACTTCTCGGGTTAGAATATAGGGAATTAAAAGAAATAAAGGAATATAAAAATTTTGTTTGATTTGTATTGATTTGGTGATCATATATCTGTACTTTCTCTGTCTGGTATTAATTCAGTGCTGACTGTCTCTTGGTTATTTCTGGGGTTATTCTGAATTTTCTCTCTCTTCTAGTATTCTATATGTAGTCCACTTGACAAGGTAAAGTTTTCAGATCCTTTTTCCACTCTTTTCTTTACATTCAGCTTGCTCTGTCAGTGGTTTGTTTGTGTTTTATAATAACTCCATTATTTTTATATGGTACTGAGAATCAAACCCAGTACCTCACATGTGCTAGGCAAATGCTCTACCATGGAGCCACAATCCAAGCCTATTATTTTTATGAGTAGCCTACATCCAGAAAACACTCAGATATCCTTGCCTAGACCAACTCTGTAGTTCAGGTTTCCAATTCATTGCCTCACCTCTCCTTTATTAGGCATTCAAAGCAGTGAATTTCCATTTAGAATTTCCATTTAGCAGTGAATTTCCATTAAGAATTTCCATTTCTTAAACTGCTAATTCTCCTTGAAATGGTCAAATATCAGTTGATGGTTTATGTCTTGGCAACTTCTAACAACACATGAATTTCATGATTTGAAAAGGGTAATCACTGATAATCTCTGGAAACTTGAATCTCCTTGAATCCTTTCTCATTGGACTCTGTCCTTTTATCATAACCTCCAAATTTTTACAAGGATTTCATGATCTTAAACATTCCCACATGTCTTCAGAGAATTCCTAAGCAACCCATCCTAGTTCTTCTTCCATTTTCTGACATTTTATTTGTTAATGGAGTACTCAATTTTTACCACAGAACTTTATACCTAAGACACTTCCCATTTGTTCAACCTCACTTGAAATTTTGTAGGTTTAGGGAATACAGGTTATGTCATAGATTACACTGAGCTAAAATAAGTAGGAAATTACATCATTCATTGACTGAATAACCCACACCAATTTTTGCATACTCATAAATTGATTATTTAAAATTTGCATCCTCTGTATCTGCAACATTAATATAAGTAGATTACACTGACTGAAAAAGAATATCTAAAATGAATTTCTCGAGTGAAATAAATAGAAACCATTCATCCAATAATAAATAAATATTGTGTTTTCAAAATCATATTTGTTTCATTATACTTTCCACAACCTTTTATTTCCCCATAATCTAGGACAGGAGTTCTCAATATTTGGTTTATCATAACACAAAAAAATAGATACTGTAAAAGCCTCCCATGTTCTCAATTCTTATGCAAGTCCAAGTATGCCATATTGTTTAAGGTTTATAATGATTTGGACATAACAGTACACCTGATGCCCACTGTTTTTTGGTTAACTAGTGAGACAAAATTCAAGCATTAGCTCATTTCTGCATATATTTATTGAGTGCCTACTTTATTCGAGGAGATTTGTTAAGTATGCAAAGCTAAATTTACTTTCCCATAAAGATAAAAACTGTCTAGTAAGAGGGACAGGACTACAGCATTGCTGATTCAGCAACTATGTAATTAGTAGCTTTCAGAATAAAATTTTATTTCATATTATTAAATATGCCACAGGAGAGCAGATTGGTGAGGTTTTTAGTAAATATATGAACATCATCATGTTGATATACTATTTCATCTAATATATTGTAACAGGAAAGACTGCATTTGCATTTGTTATGATGGTTACAGAATGTTTTATGGAATGGAATAAAAACAGTGATCATTTTATAGCTTTGTTCTTATCATTAAATAGTTGAACAAATACAGATATACTAAGTCCATTATTTTATGACATGTTCCAGATTTCTGAGCATGGATAGAAACCTAGACAGAAGGAAAGTTCTTCCTCTTTATCCAAGAATAAAAATAGGTTCAGTATGCCTATATGGGCACATAGGGCTTACTTTTGGAGTGAGTAGTATGAGTAAGGGGTAATATGTTCAGGAAGGCAAATTGATAGATAAATAGGATAAGAACCTTCCTGGAGGCAGCAGGCTTAAATAAGAGGATTTATTATTAAATTGGCCTTAAATGGTTGAGGAACTAAAAAGCCATATAACCTATTACTTTAATTTTATGTTCCTATTCTCCTTTCTAGCCCTTGGGTTTCTATTGTACTATGTTGCATCGGGATCTATAGGAACAGAGCTCAATCCTCTTGTGTACAAATGGTGACAAAAGTTAAGTATAAACAGATTGGTAAACATTTCTTAATGTTATTAGTAACTTAATATAATTCTTGGCTCTTAACATTGTAAATAATAACTAATATTAGCATTTAACATATTATTCAGTATTTTGAATTTTCTAGATATTGTTCTTAGTGCTTTATACACAGCAACACATTCAATAATTGAAAAAAATCTAGGAAGTAGATGCTATTATAGCCCCACATTTTATTTTATTTTTAAGGCCTTTATTTGTTATCTTTTGTTGCATGTTTTTAATGCACTGGGGATAGAACCCAGGGCCTCACAAATGTTAGTCAAGTGCCCTACCACCGAGGTATATCCCCAGCTCCCAACCCTTCATTTTATAAAGAAGCTAATACATGAAAAGTTTAGATAAATTTCCCATGGTTCAGAGGCTAAGATTTTGACTCTAGAATCTACACTCTTAACTGAAAGACCACCTCTTTTTTGAGTTAATAATAGCAAGCAAACAACTTTCAATATCTGATCATGTGTTCATACAATAGTATTGTATTTTGAGCTATTTACCAAGTCTTTTTTTTTTTTTTTTTTTTTTCAAAACAAGCTCAGCTTTTCCACACAGAGCCAGCCACAAGTCCCCAAGCCAGCGGTGACCTCCGGCCCGCAAGCAGCCTCTGGGACCAGGGCAAGGCAGCCAGAGACCTTTCCAGGAGGACCTGCCCCCCTGGCCACAGGCTTTTTCCATGGGGCGATCCAAGATGGCGGACTAGAGGGTTAAGTATGCAAAGCTAAATTTACTTTCCAGTCGCTCCAGAACCCAGGATTCAAGAAGGGGAGGCATTGAGAGACTCAGACTAAAATAGAGCCTTGGGGTGAGTCTCCCCTACCCGGTGAAGCGCTGCCCAGGCGGCAGGCCTGGATTCGGGTGGCTTATTAGAGTAGGCCAGAGCAGCTAGAGTCCTCCTCAAGCAGCCCTGGGCACTCCAGCAGTGGGCTCCTCCCACAGGGCCAGATTCTCCAGCATCTCGGAAATAAAAAAATTTTAGAAGTAAACGAGAACAAAGACACATCATATCAAAATCTGTGTGGGACACTATGAAAGCAGTACTTAGAGGAAAATTTATTTCATGGGGTGCATTCAACAAAAGAAGTAGAAATCAACAAATAAATGGCTTAACACTACAGCTCAAAGCCCCAGAAAAAGAAGAGCAGACCAACACCAAAAGTAGTAGAAGACAGGAAATAGTTAAAATCAGAGCGGAAATCAACGAAATTGAAACAAAAGAAACAATGGGAAAAATTAACACAATAAATAGTTGGTTCTTTGAAAAAATAAACAAAATTGATAGAACCTTAGCCACACTAACAAAGGGAAAGAGGGAGAAAACTCAAATTACTAAAATTCGGAAAGAACAAGGAAATATCACAACAGACACGAGTGAAATACAAAACATAATTAGAAGCTATTTTGAAAATCTATACTCCAACAAAACAGAAAACCTCGAAGACATCAACAAGTTTCTAGAGACATATGAATTACCTAAACTGAACGAGGAGGACATACACAACTTAAATAACTCAATTTCAAGCAATGAAATAGAAGAGGTCATCAAAAAGCCCACCAACAAAGAAAAGTCCGGGACCAGATGGGTTCTCAGCTGAGTTCTACAAAACCTTTAAAGAAGAGCTCATTCCAATACTTCTCAAAGTATTCCATAAAATAGAAGAGGAGGGAACCCTCCCAAACTCATTCTATGAAGCCAATATCACCCTGATACCTAAACCAGACAGAGACACATCAAGGAAAGAAAATTTCAGACCAATATCCTTAGTGAACATCGACACAAAAATTCTCAACAAAATTTTAGCAAATCACATACAAAAATATATTAAAAAGATAGTGCACCACGATCAAGTGGGTTTTATCCCAGGGATGCAAGGCTGGTTCAACATCCACATATCAATAAATGTCATTCACCACATCAACAGACAAAGTTAAGAATCACATGATTATTTCAGTAGATGCAGAAAACGGATTTGATAAAATACAGCATCTCTTCATGCTCAAAACACTAGAGAAAACTGGGGTAGTGGGAACATTCCTTAACATTGTAAAGGCCATCTACGCTAAGCCCATGGCCAATATCATTCTAAATGGTGAAAAACTGAAAGCATTCCCCCTAAAAACTGGAACAAGGCAGGGATGCCCTCTTTCACCATTTCTATTCAATATCGTTCTTGAGACTCTAGCCAGAGCGATTAGACAAACCAAAGAATTTAAAGGGAAACGAATTGGAAAAGAGGAACTCAAACTATCCCTGTTTGCTGATGACATGATTATATATTTAGAGGAACCTGGAAATTCCACCAGAAAACTCTTAGAACTCATAAGTGAATTCAGTAAATTAGCAGGTTACAAGATCAATGCTCATAAATCCAACGCATTTTTATACATAAGTGATGAATCTTTGTAAAGAATAATTAGGAAAACTACCCCATTCACAATAGCATCAAAAAAAATAAAATACTTGGGAATCAATCTCACAAAAGAGGTGAAAGACCTTTACAATGAGAACTACAGAACACTAAAGAAAGAAATTAAAGAAAACCTTAGAAGATGGAAAGATCACCCATGTTCTTGGATAGGCAGAATTAATATTGTCAAAATGGCCACACTACCTAAAGTGCTATACAGATTCAATGCAATTCCAATTAAAATCCCAATGGTGTACCTTACAGAAACAGAGCAAGCAATTATGAAATTCATCTGGAAGAATAAGAAACCCAGAATAGCTAAAGCAATCCTCAGTAGAAAGAGCGAAGCAGGGGATATCGCAATACCAGATACTCAACCCTATTACAAAGCAATAGTAACAAAAACGGCATGGTATTGGTACCAAATTAGACAGGTAGATCAATGGTACAGAATAGAGGACATGGACAGAAACCCAAATAAATACAATTTTCTCATACTAGACAAAGGTTCCAAAAATATGCAATGGAGAAAAGATCGCCTCTTCAACAAATGGTGCTGGGAAAACTGGAAATCCACATGCAACAGAATGAAAATAAATCCCTATCTCTCACCCCGCACAAAATTCAACTCAAAATGGATCAAGGACCTCGGAATCAGACCAGAGACCCTGCATCTTATAGAAGAAAAAGTAGGTCCAAACCTTCAACTTGTTGGCTTAGGATCAGACTTCTTTAACAGGACTCCCATAGCACAAGAAATAAAATCTAGAATCAACCACTGGGATAGATTCAAACTAGAAAGCTTTCTCTCAGCAAAGGAACGTATCCACAATGTGAAGAGAGAGCCTACAGAGTGGGAGAAAATCTTTGCCACTCATACTTCAGATAGAGCACTAATCTCCAGAATCTACAAAGAACTCAAAAAACTCTACACCTAGAATACAAATAATCCAGTCAACAAATGGGCTAAGGATATGAACAGACACTTCACAGAAGAAGATGTACAAGCAATCAACAGATACATGAAAAAATGTTCAACATCTCTAGTAATAAGAGAAATGCAAATCAAAACTACCCTAAGATTCCATCTCACCCCTATTAGAATGGCGATTATCAAGAACACAAGCAACAATAGGTGTTGGAGAGGATGTGGGGAAAAAGGTACACTCATACATTGCTGGTGGGGTTGCAAATTAGTGCAGCCACTCTGGAAAGCAGTGTGGAGATTCCTTAGAAAACTTGGAATGGAACCACCATTTGACCCAGCTATCCCACTCCTTGGCCTATACCCAAAGGACTTAAAATCAGTCTACTACAGAGATACAGCCATATCAATGTTCAAAGCTACTCAATTCACTATAGCCAGATTGTGGAATCAACCTAGATGCCCTTTAGTTGATGAATGGATAAGGAAACTGTGGTGTGTATATATATATATATATATATATATATATATATATATATATATATATATATATAGTGTGTATATATATACACGATGGAATATTACTCCGCCATGAAGAATGATAAAATTATGGCATTTGCAGGCAAATGGATGGAATTGGAGGATATCATGCTAAGTGAGATAAGCCAATCTCAAAAAACCAAAGGACGAATGATCTCACTGATAAGTAGATGAGAACATATAAGGCGGGGTAGGAGGGGTTAGCATTAGGGTTAGGGTTAGGTTTAGGGTTAGGGATAAGGAGGGTGGTAAGAATGGAGGAAGGTAGGACTCTATAGAGGGAATAGAAGGGTGGGAGGAGTGGGAGGGGAGGGAAAACATAATAGCATGAATCAAACAACATTGCCCTATGTAAATTTATGATTTTTAATTAAAATAAATAAATAAAAAAAACAAGGTCTTTCTCATGTGTATACTTTTGGAGATTCTCCTATATCCCTTCCATACATTCTCTTACTCCATTATCTTAAGATTTGTAGAAATGTTCCTTGTTTCCTCATCTATGCCCCATAGCTTTCATCTCCTGGTGAGATAAAACTCAAGTCTATCAGTTCTTGACTGGAAAAGATTATCTGTGAAATGCTCCTCACTCTGCTGACTGGGTCAGGTCCTTCTTCTTAAAACTAATGTAGTCCAGTGAATTTCTTCTTAGCTCTATCATAAGAATCATTGTTATATTAGGTTTTTCAAAGTCTGTCTCCTCTCTCTATTGAATGCTGTACAGGAATAGGAATTATGTCTGTCTTTTGTACTGTGTTTCAAGTCCTTATTTGATGCCTAGAACATGATAAGGAGTACTAATGTGCCAATGATTTTCCTTCTTCCTTTTTTCCATAGAGTATCTACTTATATGTGCTCATTTCATCCTTGTTTACCTGTTATTAAGTAATCTACGCTTGATATTAGCTTCTGATTTCCTTATGATGCTAGTCAATCTAATAGCATCGTCCATCAATTCCATTTGATCCATCAAGTAGTTAGTTGATAGATTCATTGCAGTCAATAAACTGTCAGTCCAAAGGATAAGTACAAAAATCCTGAGAGTAAATGGTAAGCTGTGATAAATGTGGACATACATATATATATATATATATATATACATATATACATATATATATATATATATCACAGCTTACAAATCTTAGAAAATGGACTTTAGATGTCCACAGCTCTGCTGATATATACATACTTAATCTGAAAAATTCCCCCAATACTTTCCTTCAAAATCATCAAGAAGAAGAAAGTAAAAGTAGTCTTTATAACTTATTTTAACGTATGATTGCTTTTTCTAAAATAGTTTCTTGCTAGACTATTCCTTCCTTCCTCAGGAAATTGAAATGGTGCACAAAGCATCTATTTCCTTTTGGTTTTTTTCTTATATTTCTTAAGCACAGGTTCCAACCTTGGCAAGATAAAGCAGGCTGTTTTCAAAAACAAAGGAGAAATTGGTGTTTTTTCAAATAAATTTCAGTCTAAAAATAGATAATGGCTATTTTATTTGCAGTTGGAACCTGTAGGAATTTTTCTCTTGTTTGCCAAACCCCATCACCTTCATGATACAAGTGAGGAATGTTCTAGGCATGTGAAGGACAAGAGCTTCTTGCTGTTAATGCTACCTGTGATTGCTGGGTGTGTACATCCCACTCCGTCTTTAGTAGTATTGATCAAACCCACAAGGAAAAATACAGTTTCTCAGCAAATGGGTGACACAAGCCCCTCATTGAGTCTCCCTTCTCCCATAAAAGCCCTAGGTATAGGATGATGAAGGTACCTGTGAAGTTCTTACATGATCTTTTCAACAACCCAAATTGATCCAGGGTTACTGGGATCTGCTTGCCTCTAAATTATGAGTCTACAATGGTTGAAAGATGAATTATCCTTTGGGAAATTCTATAATTCCTTTGTTACTTCTAAAGAATAAACAGTTCATTATCCTCACGTGGAATACAAATCAGCCTGTTAAAATATATCTGCATCAATATGTTCCTTGAGGCTCATAAAAATCTTGGGAGTGAGGTATTGCCAAGTTACTGACTGCATATTATACACGAGGAAACAGAAGCACAGGGAATACATAAACCCAATCTGTTCTTACCTTTTCAGCGAATTAAGTCCTCAGCTACTTCCAAAGGACATTGAGTCATTTTGACATGATTCAATTTTCTTCTTTCTGCCTCAGAATATTTCTGTATAGGCTCTTTTCTTTTCTACCTCAGAAAAATAAGAATTTATTTTCTGTACCAAGGGTAATACCTACACTCCTGTTTGATTTTTCTTTTCCCAGCTATATCACCATAGAGAGAAGAAATCTGACCCAGTCAAAATCTTCTATTTTTTAGACTGTAACATTCTCTTACTTTATTTTGCTCATTTGATTTCCTTCTGACAAAATGTATTTCTGACAAATCTACTGACTCTTTCATGGGCCATTATCAATGTCAAGTTCTGTTCACTTCATCCATACTACTGGTCCCATGAGCAAGGCAACCTTTTAGTGTGCTTTCTAAAAAGCTTTGTAATGGGCCTCAGGGTCAAAAAGGAACATTGTATTTGTCAGTCTCTTGATTTTATTTGCTGAATGTCTTTCTTTTTATAAGTGTATCATTGAAAAATGTCTTTATTTTACCTGATATGTCAATCAAATATTCTAGTCTTTGCAAAAGCATGTGCTTGTGCATTGTAGTTGGTCTAGAGTTTCTATTTGTTTCTCTACTTTCATATTCTGTCATATTTGACTCAAAAATAAATTGTCTCTAGGTTGATGCACCCCAGGAAAGAAAGAGTGTTCCCACACTATCAAGCTACTTGGTACTTACCAAGGAAAATAGATGGATTTTCTTTCTTTTTCTCTCCTGTAAATGTGTTTGTAAAAGTAGGCCATCTGACTCAGGTTGGGAAAGTATATTCTTTTTTTTTTTTTTTTCACATAATGGAAGATAAATAGATAAAGTACTTGGAGAATGGAATAATGAAAATAATTCCTATGTTTCTATGATGATATTTAGGGTAATAACTACCACCTCTTGTCTCTTTAAATTTCACTATGTCAAATAAGAAGATGGCAATTAAATATAAACAACAATTTCTACTGCCCCTCATTTCCTTTCTGGTTCATGGACCATTTTCCATATATTCAATTAGTCTTTACTGACAGCTTTCTATGCATCAGGCACTATACTGTGTGCTGGGATTAAGCAGTAAACAAAATTGCCAAAAATCTCTTCCCATGTGGAACTTACCTTGTCGAGGAGCAAGACAGACACCAAATGGAGTGAATGAGTGAACTATAGTAATTTATATGCTAATATGTTCTATGGATAAAAATAAATCAGGGGAATGGAGAGATCATGCTGAGAGAAGGGGGATGCAAATTTAAATGAAGTCCTCATCAAGAAGGTGTTATTTGATTGAAATCATAAAAAAAGATAAGGGAAATGTACTACTTTTATTTAGTTGTGTACTCTTGGGCAACTTATTTACTTCTCTGAGCTTCAGTTTCCTCATTTGTGAATGGAAGCTAATAACTACCTAGCAGAATAATTTTTCAGTATTAAATGAGAGGACGTTAGATCATACTTGCTACTCAACAATAGGTGATTAATAAATGGTGCATTTATTAAGAATGAATAAATAGTGTATTTATTAAGAAAGTATCACATGCAACAATAGTTATCTGAGGTCAAATGTTTCCTAATATGAATTCATATAAGTTATTGTTTTCCTTGTTTTGGTTGATATTTATTTAATATTTCAGTGAAATTTTCTTTTTTGAATTTTAAATCTTCTAAGTTAGCAAGAAGCATTAAAGTACTATTTCTGAAAAAAAGAGGAGGGTATCTCATGGAAATAGAAAGAAGAACAATAGAGTAGAGAAAGGGGATCTGGAGAGAGGAACGAGAATAGGGCATGGGTAAATACTGGGGAATGAAATCTACAAAATTATACCAAAATGAACCCCATATATATGTATATGTATAGTTATAATGCACTAATTAAATTAACAACAATAATAGAAGGAAGATCAGTGGAGTAGAGCAAGCAGATCAGGGGAGAGGAGAGAAAAATAAGGTGCTGTGCATGTACAAATATGGTATAATGAATTCAACTATTATGTACAATTATAATGCACCAAGAAAATTGTTGAAAAATACTATTTCCAGTAATTTTTAATTGTATTAGATTTGTTGCCAGCTCATTTGAATTTTTTGTTTCTTTGAAACTATGGTGAAAATAGCAGTGTACAGAAAGTTTTAGGGAAGATAGAGTCTGAAAAACATGTTTGGCTTAATAAATATGGAACCATGACCTAACTATATGTTTGCACAATTTAGTATAATAAAATGAACACATATTTTTTTATACTCAATCCCAGAGTTATTTTGCACTGTGTCAAAAGGAAAAAGAGAGAGAAATGTTACAAGAAACTAAATAGTCAAAAATAATTATAACTAGAAACTGAACTAAATAAAAATATTTCTCAGTATTAAAACTGATTAATTAAATAGTAATAATTCAGTGATGTCCAAGGGGGCAAGTAATCAATTTAGGGAGCCAGATTTCCCTTGAACAATTTTTATAGTGATTTCAATGTGAGATTTTCCCCGGAAGTATTTCAAAATTCAAACTGTAACTAAATGCCTGGCATTTGTCTTAGTAGCATGCCCTGAAAGTATGATATTTCCCGTCTTTCAGGAAACTAGACGGTAGAAATAAAAGGTTTCAGTGACTGTGGGAAGGAGATGATCACAAGACAGTAAAGGTTCTGGATTCAAATGGTGGTACTTATAGGAGATGGAATAGAATAGTGCAAAGTATATGAACTCAGGAGCCAAGGACATGTGTCATGGCTCTGCTATTTATGTACAAAGAATTTGACCTAACATCTTCTCATTTTTATTTATATTTGTTTAATGTTTAAAAGTGAGTTAGTGGGCTGGGGAGACAGCTCAGTCAGCAGAGTGCTTGCCTTGCAAGTCCAAGGCCCTGGGTTCAATCAACAGCACTGAAAAAAAAAGTGAATTAGTAATATTAGATTTAGTAATATTACATTTATATTTTATATGTCAAAAATGATTGAATATTAGCAATTTTAAATGTTTGAGCCTAATAGCACCTAACCCAAATATATGTTAGTGAGAAATTAAATTTGAGTTAATCAACACAAAGTGATAAAATTAGTGTCTGAAATATAAGTGTTATATAAATATTAAATATTATTAACATTAACTGTTTACCAATGCAGCAAAAGACTTTGGTTAGTTTGTGGGGTATTAATGCTGTGGTTAATAATACAATATGAGTCCTACAGGTCAGTCCCACTGTTTAGGAGTAGGGAATCATCAGTGGAAAGAGTTCCATTATAGCCATAAACATGATTCCTACTGATTCAGATTGTTCCCATTTTCACTGAGTCTCTTTTGGCCAGAATAATATGACATTTGGTTTGATGCATGCATTATGGAAATAATTTACTACATGATAGCTTTGGGGCCATCAATGAAATAGTGCAATTTTACATCAGGGTAAATTTGTGTATACTGGAAAAATTGATCTCTAGAGCCAGTTTGCTATTTTTATGCACTTTTCTATTCCTACAGTGAAATAGTTTCAGCTTCCAGGCCATCATCATCTCTTATATTCCCTCCTACCACAATGGACATTGTTTCTTAGTCTTGTCTGTTAATACTGAGTTCTCTTCCACATCTCTAAATGATGAGAATATTAAGGCAGTCCTTGAATCCACACTCTCCTCTAGCTACACTTAATCCTGGGTGACATCATCAGCCCCGTGTTTCAAGTTACATCATTAAACTTAAGTCTTCACAGTATGTGTATCTGACTTCTCTCCTGAATACACACTCTCCCATACAACTGTCTACTGTCTTTCTTCACCAAGATGTCTAATTGGTCTCTTAAATTTAATGCATCCAACTCCAAACCCTTAAGTCCTTATCTAAAGCTTCTCATCACCAAATTTGAGGGTACTTTTCCTAGACGATATTGCTTGCAAATAACCAAACATTTCTGGGAGCAGGTTAGAAATTGTATTTAGTGGCCAAAGAGTAGAGGGGAACTCAAGCTCTAACGGCATCTTCTCTGGAGTCTTGTTTTTTTTTTTTTTTTTTTTTTGAGGTGAAATGATGAGGGGTGAAGTAGGCATAGTGTCATCAGAGTTTTTCAGAGGAAAGAGAGAAGATGTACAGGGATCCTCTTTAATTACCTAATTTTGGTACAGTCAGATCACTGTTCAGTCATAGCACTGGTGGGTGTGTTTTTTTATCATTATAATGAGCCCAAGTTACTCTGAAGTACAGATATTGCATTAGAACCAGATGGAGCTGGTCTGGAGTTCCACTAGCCTGTTAGGAGTATGTGATTATTCTGTGGTCAATGGCTGGGGACATGTAGTTATCAGAATCCAGACCTTAGCTTTTGTAAGCAAGTAGCATATCTGACAGGCTATCAGTAATTATAATGTTCACTCTGGTGAATCTCTCTCTCTCATTAAATGTCAGCTTCATTTCTGCATGTGCCTAGTGAAAAGTATTTGTGTCATTCTTGACTTTACCCTGCAATTACTCCAGTAGCAAATTGTACCACCTATATATAGAAAATATGTCTAGATTCTGATAATTCCTAACCAACTACACTACTAACACACTTGTCTAAATTCCTACCAATTGAAAGTATATGATAGCTATCTAACTACTTTTTTCTATTCTTATTCTATAAGGCAGATACAGTCATCCATGTAAAACATAAATCGGCTCATGACCCATCTTTACTTTCAACTCTCCAATGACTTCTCACCTTATTCAGAGTAAAGTCTAAGATATTTATCATGGCAACATATGGAATCTATACCCTACTGACTTATCTGATATTATCTTCTTATTACTACCCCCTTGCCAATTGCATTACAGCTAAATCAGCCTCCTTACTTTTCCTCAAATATGCCTAACAATTTCCTTTCTCAAAGCTTTTGCATTCCATTTATTTTCATCTAGAATGCATTTTCTTTGCATATTTGCATTTAGTGGTCTATCAATGTATTCAGGTCTCATCAAATATTATCTTGGGGCTGGGGTTGTGGCTCAGTGGCAGAGTGCTTGCCTGTGTGAGGCACTGGGTTCGATCCTCAGCACCACATAAAAATAAATAAATAAATAAAGGTCCATCAACAATCAAAAACACTTAAAAAGAATCTTGTCAGAGACTTCTCCATTCCACTAAAAACAAATAACCACATATTATTATTTTGCTTAATTTTTCTTCATATTATTTATCATGGACATACTATATTCACTTATTTTTAATCACTTAGATGTCATATATATTATAGCATATGTATATATAGATATATGTGTGTATGTGTGTGTGTGTGTGTGTGTGTATAAAGATAGATAGCTATTCCATACACAAACTCATGCACACATGAATGCACACACATATATATGAACCACCAGAAACCAGGGGAGGGGCATGTAACAGGTTCTCCCCATAGTCCCCAGAAGAAACCAATACTGACGATACCTTGATGTTGGATATCTGGTCTTCAGAACTCTTAGACAATAAGTTTCTGTTGTTTAAGCCACTGAGTTTGTGGTATTTTCTTATGACAGCCCTAGAGAAATAACATGATGCTTTTTATTATGATGAGGAAGTTCCCTTCTCTCCCTAGCTGCTGACTCACTTGGTGACAAAAGGGTGTTAGATTTTGTCAGCTGTCTTCTGTACATCAATCAAGATGATCATGAGTGGGTTTTATTGTTATTGTTCTATTAATGTGTTATTAATTGATTTTCTTATGGCCAGCCATCTTTGCATTACCAGAATCAATCCCATTTGTTCATGGTATACAATTCTTTTAATATGCTGTTGGACTACATTTGACAGTATTTTATTGAAGAATTTGCATCTATATTCATAAGGGATATTTGGACTATGGTTTTTATTTTCACGTCATGTTTTTATCTGGCATTGGTATTGGGTAATGCTGGTTTTATAGAGTCATCTAGAAAATATCCCACCTCTGCTAATTTTGGGAAGAACTTGGGAACAATTATTATTAATTCTGTCTTAACTGGTAGAATTCATCAGTGAAGCTATCTGGATCTAGATTTCTTTTTGTTGGACAGGTTTAATTCCTGATTCAATCTCCATTTTTCAGTAAATCATTTGAGAATTTGTTTCTTCTTAAATCATTTAAAATGATTTATGAATTCCATTTTATCAATGTTTTCTTTATTTGGGGAGCTATTCAATTGTTCATACTGTTATATTTCTTTTTATTTCTGTAAGGTTGGTAACATTTTCCACTTCTACATTTTTTACTTTAGTTTTTCCCATTGCTTTCTTTCTCCTTTATGATCAGGGATATATATACTTCTCATTTTGTTGATAATTTCAAAGGACCAACTTTTTGTTTTGTTGATTTCTTTGTATTGTATTCCTTTTCTATTAATCCCACCCTAAATATTATTTTCTCCCCTCTGCTACATTTGGGTTTATTTTAATATATTTTTTCTGATTCTTCAAGTTGTAAAATAAGTTCATTAATTTGAAATCTTTCTTCTTTTTTATTATAGGCATTAATAGCTATACATTTTCCTTTGAGTACCACATTCACTGCATCCTGTAAATTCTGGTATTTGTGTTTTCTTTTTTTCAGTGTAATGTGAGGATTCTTTGTGGCACAGGATGGGATGGAATTTGGCAACTGATTATAAAACAGAACTACTGATCATTTGGATGACTTAGTCTAGGATTCAAGGTTAAATTAAATCTTAAAGCCAGAAATGTTCAAGAAAATTGTTAATCAAAGGAGTTAGACAGAATTCATACAAGAGTTCATTAAATGCGATTGAAGAATTCTAGAATATATGAATGTTCACTAAAATGTGTGCAAGGTACCAGCAAGAGAAATTCCCTAATTCACTTAGGGCATAACTGTAGCCATTCTGTAGTATCTGAAATAATCACACATTGACATATTGCAATAGTACACAGACATCCTCCTAATCTTTCTTTATGTGGTGTCAGTGAAAGCAACAGAAGTTACCTTGTCACTGCCTGGCATTTCTGTTGCTATGACTGCATTTTTCAAAACATTGTGCTCTCAATGATGCTGGCAAAGTCCAAATTATAGGAACTTGCAGAGGAAGCGAAGTTCATCTTAGTCCACCATATGTATGTATTTTTCATTATGACTTGTATCAATTATCTACAATTTCTCCTTCTTATTTCCAAGCTATGCTTATGTCTCAAAAAGAGGTTTAAATCATTTTCAACATCCTTTTTCTCCAGGTCAGAAACATTCTCTGTAACTTGAATAATGTTTTTCGACATCCTGGTTTGCAAATAGAATTTTTTAGTACTACTGTTGTTAATTTTTTTTATTAGTACCTTTATTGAGATGATGTCACATACCATAAAATTCACCCTCTTGTAGAGTTAAATTCGGTAGATAGTTCATGTATTTTAAAGCACAATCTAATTCCAGAGCATATTATAACCTCCCAAAACCATTATCATTTACCCCTAATTCCCTCATTCTCCCAGTCCCCAGTATTCATTTCTCTACTTTCTGTCTCTGAATATTTACCTATTTTGGAGATGCAATAAAAATGGAATTACTGAAAATGTGATTTTTTGTGAATGGCTTCTTTCACTTAGACGATATTTCCAAAGTTGATCTATGTTGGTGTATGTGTCAGTATTTCATTCTGTTTAATTGCAGAATAACATTCCATCGTATGAGTATATAATATTTTCTTCAAGTATTGATCCATTGAATGACATTTAGGTCATTTTCACTTTGACACCATTATGAATCATGCTAAGATTCGTATTTCTTTAAGAGTTTCTGTGTAGAGATATTCTTTTTCATTTTTTTCTTTTCAGTGTTTTTTATATATATATATACATATATACATATATATAAAACATTAGAATACATTTTGACATATCACAAAAGCATGGAATATAATTTTCTCTAATTCAGTCCCCAACACTTCACTCCTCCCTCTGCTCCCATCCCTGTACTCTACTGATCTTTCTGTAATTTATTTATATATTTTTAATTTGTGTCTTGTAGGTATACTCGATGTTGAGATTCACTGTGCTATATTTATGTATGTACATATAAGAAAATTCGTTTAGACTCATTCCCCTGTTTTCCCCTTTTCCTGTCCCTCCTTCCTCCTTCTCAATCCCTTTCATTTATTCTACTGATTTTTCCTCTATTTTCAATATATGTTTTCAGATGTCATGGTCATATACTTAGGAGCTGGATTGCTGAATCCTACAATAAGTATGTTTAATAGTTTGAGGAAATGGCAAAGTGTTCTCAAAGCCATACATATCAGAAACCAAATACTTTCATTTAAAATAATCCCTTACCTTTACTTATTAATCAAAATTGACTGGTATATTTGATAATGGATCTAAAAGATAATTACAGTGTTAGGTTTCTATTTAATAGCTCCTTCAAAATAAATATTCTTTAGATTTTTACTTACATTTTACTTCTTCTGTGTCAGTATACTCCACTTTCACTTTAGTCTTGTTAACTTGTTAAAAACAGTGGGATATCAAGGAATTGTAAAATCTCTAAGTCTTTTTGTTAATAAAATAACCATGTTTTTTTCAAATACTTGGCATCCCTTGTTGAAACAAAGACTAGTTTAATATATAACACTTTTAATTCTTTATTATGTTCTAAAATGCCCTATTTGAAATATTTGACAATTTATTCTCTCAAAATCCATTTAATTTACTATAACAATAAGAAGTAAACTTTATTTTTATTGTATACTTTTACAAATTGAACAAAAATTATTTGACAAAGATTGTTTCTCTTCAATCTCCTTTGTTCGTATCTTCAAATGCACTAACAGAGAAGACACAGTTTGTTCATTGTGGAGTGGATTTAGGAGAATTAGTTTTTTGGTTCTCTACTTAATTTTGTAAAGTTGGAACACAATGTATGTAAATTTATGGCATTTTAATCGGTAATGAATAACAATGATAAATAATAAGATATCCAATATTCATAAAGATGATAGGGATTTAAATATGGCATTTTATAATTACTACTAGAAATATTCATTATTTATATTTAACAAGTAGGAATAGAATATACTCATTAAACTCATTTTCCTTTGCTAAGGAAAAATATCTACTTGTTATCTCTTGATGAATTCAGTCAATTAAGGACCTTTATAAATTAATGTTTATTGTTTCACATTTTATTTCCTATTTGTCTGACCCTCTTCACTGAAGACAAATGTACATTACATTTTCCTTTCATTAAAACTTTCCACGAGGGGCTGGGGTTGTGATTCAGTGGTAGAGCACTTGCCTAGCACGTGTGAGGCACTGGGTTTGATTGTCAGCACCTCAGATGAATGAATGAATGAAGGAATGAATGCATAAATAAATAAATAAAGGTGTTGTATCCATCTATAACTAAAAATATATATTAAAAACTTTCCACTAGTAATAGAAGTAGAAATAAATTCATGGCAGGGATAAGTGGGTCAATATTTGAGAAAATGATAATGGCATTTAAAATTAGCATAATTCTTCTGATGTATACTATAATATATATTCCTTCTACACAGTGCTGAATATCTCTTCCAAAAGCCCCCCTCTAATATCATTTCTTTTGTACTACTTACTCTTTTGAATAACTTCTTGGTTTGTAGAACCTAGAGTTTTGTGTCTTTTGTTGTTGTTGTTCTTTTCTTTTTTTGAAATTTCAAACTTTATTAGATATATTTGAAAATAAAATTACCATAGAGTACACCATAAAATTGTTTGAAAACTTGTTCAGTATTGGAGACCAAAATGTTAACAAACCACCAGAGGATACAGAAGCTTGATATCACGTTTTTGTCACATTAAATTCCATTAACTAGAAAATAAATGGTTTTATATACTGTATTTACATATTGTTGTCCTTATTGTGCTTCCCAGACATATTTTTCTATCAGCTAATGAAACTCAACAACTACATAATTGCTTAGTTTATCTTGAAGCATCAGCTTATCCTCTAACATTTGTTGTTACCATTGTCCAGCTTTGTATATGTGCAATTGTATAAATGCAAAGTAACTGTTGGTCAACTTTCTATCACTATAGCAAATACCTGAGATAATCAACTTTAAAAGGTGTTATGGTTTGGATACAAGCTGTCGCCTGAAAAGCTTATATGTTAGGCAGTGCAAAATGTTCAACAGTGAAAGGATCACATTACAAAAGATGTAAATTCCTCAGTTGATTAATTCATTTGATGGATTAAAAATCTGAAAGGATTACTGGATGGTAATCCTTACCCTAGGCTGCTGAGGTGTGGATGGAGGAGGTAGATCACTGGGGGAATGCTATGAAGGATTATTTCTTGTCCCTGGTTTTTCGCTCTCTGTCTGCTTCCTGTTTGCCACGAGGTAGGCAGCTTTCCTACACCATGTCCTTCTGCCATGATGTTCTGCCTCATCTCAGGTCCAAAGCAATGAAGTCAGTCAATCATGGGCTGAACCTCTGAAAACATGAGCCAAGATAATCTTTTTCTCCCTTGTTGTTCTTGTCATTTATTTTGTTCACAGCAACAAAAAGCTAACTAAAACAGAAACTGATGTGAAGGAATGTGGTCATTGCTGTGACTTACCTAATCCTGTGATTCTGAAGCCATTGGAATTGATATGTGTTAGGAGTTTGGAGAAGTTGGCTGGAGAAGAATCAGGATGTTGTAAGCATGGCTTAATGGGTAATTCTGCTGGGAGCTCACAAGACCAGAATGCCAATAGGAATTTGTACAGTAGAGATTGTACTCATGACTTTTCAGAGGGGATTGAGGAGTGTCGGGAATGGACTAGAGGATATTTGTGTTACACTCTGGCAAATAACTTGTCTACATTTTATTCATATCCTGAGACTTGCAGTGAGGCTTAATTTAGAAGTTATGAACTAATTAATCTTGTGAAGGAAATTCCAAAACAGGACAGCATTCAGGTTATGGCATGGATATCGCTTGATGCTTTTGCCAGATTTACAGAAATAATCAGGAACAGAAAGCAGAGAAGAAAGATTTGAAAAGCTTGCAGGGGTGCCTAGAAAGCTTTTTTCCCCAGGACTTACTTCACTGTGCTCTCAGTCACCCAGGCACTCAGTGGAAACTATGGCTATGATCTAAGGAGGAATGGCTACCACTCAAGCTGGTGACACACCTGGCCTTCATCCGCATGGTGTTGGTTCTGCAGGAATGCAGTATGCTTGGGTGAAGAGTTCGTGGAAGCTTCCACTTAGAGTTCAAAGGAAGGACTGGGAAGTTAGGCAAAATTAGCAGAGTCAGAATCTCTGCTGTCAATGCCTGAGAGGGTGATGCATGAAACTGTGTAAATGAAGCTGAAACTGGAATGGAGAACCTGGGGATTAAGAAATGCCAGTAATACGAAATATATGCTGAGGAAAACTACTGGATATGGAAACAATCAGCCTAAGGGAGAAGCTATGCAATTAACAAGGCCATCAGGGCAGGGCTCCCCAAGCCCTTTGAAGCAAATATTTCACTTCAACATGCCCCAGATACCAGAATTGGAGCTTCTGGGCTTGTTCACCTTGATGAGTTTTGGTCTTGCTTTGGTCTCGTCCTTTTTCTTTTCCTCTGTTCAATCTATCTGGTATTGATGCCTTATGTATTTTTAAAAATTTCTCTGAATTGTATTTTCCAGCTCAAGAATTACTTTTCAAATTTTTAAATTTCTTTCTTCTCTTTGTTAATTTCCCCCCTTAAAGTATTAAAATGTCTCTCTGTGTTTTCCTCAAGCTCATTAAGTTTTCTTAAATTATGTGTCTGCCTGGTCCACAGTTACTGGCCTATGGTCAGACACTGCAAATTTTTTCCCAGCTCTGGGCAATCATCATGCTTACACTAGACTGTCTCTGTGTTACACATGTGGGTATCAAAGCAACCAAGTGGTATCACACCTTGAGTTCACGCCCATGAAGACTAGCATAACACCAGATTAGGACTAAGCACACGCTTACACAATTTGCATGTTGCTGAGCGGGCTTTTGGCCCAAGACCACTCTAACTGGCTACAACTACCCAAATCTTAGCTCTGTCCCAAAGTTGCAAAGGTCTCTACCTGATACTAGAGTTGGTCTAGAGGCTCCATATATGAGACTTGGCCTTCATACATGACTTCTGTTTCTGAGTGTTTTTTGTCACTGTGCTCGGCCTGGCAATGGTCTCTAAGACAAGGTCTCATGTTTGTTTTTGTGTACTACCCCTTATTATGCCACCTGAGCTTGTACACTTGGTGGTGGAAGAAATTTCTTTGATACCTGTCCTAACAAATATTCCGGAAGCTTAATCCACAGTCTGACTATAGGGGTTGAGGGGCCTTGTCATGTACCTTTCTCCATGATAGGCTGCTTAGAGTTAGGAGGAGGATATGATGCAGGCAACTTTTTCTTTCCTTCCTTTTTAAATGTGTCTTACTTTTGTTGTACTGAATGAGGCAATATGATCTCTCACCTGATTTCCTTAACTGTTCTGATGGTAGCTGGGTTGTGAATAGCTGTTGATCTTGATTTATCTATGGGAAATGATCCAAGGAATATATTACTCAACTGCCCTGTTGCTCCACCTCCACTATGCCTTCTTTTGAGAAATATCTATTCAGGTCCTTTGCCCAAATTTTAATCAGATTATTTGTTTACTTCCTGTTCTAATCAACTTTTCATCACTGTGACCAAAATACTTAATGAGCACAATTTGAGAAGGAAAAGGTTTGTTTTGTTTGGTTTGTTTGGTTTGGGAGGGGGTCCCACAGCTTTAGCAGTTCTCTCCACAGGCAACTGACTCCATAGCTCTGAGACCAAGGTGAGGCAGAAAGAACATCATGACAGTAGGGAGAGATGGAGGAGGGAAACAAAGAGAGGGAGAGAAAGGAACCAGGGACAAGATAGGATTCAAGAGCATGCCTCCAATGACCTACTTCCTTCAGTCATGCCTAACTGCCTGGATTTACCTCCCTGATTAGGTTATAGTTTTTATAATCTAATTATTTCACCTGTGATCATTCCTGCATTGCCTAATATATATGCTTGCTCTGAGTGTTTTGAAGAAAAATCTCATGTAATAAAGGAACCAGGAAATATTCTCCTATAGTATCTTCAGGCCTACTAGTAATAGGACAGGGGAAAAAAATATGGATAGGGTATTCAGTACCATACAGTGAACTCTGAGGTGGCATAATGAAAGAAAATACAGCTAAAACTTGAACAGATTTAAACATTAACAAAATTTAATTGAACTCATAGTTAATACCAGGTCTTAACTGGCTTGCCATACCCCTTGATATATAAATATGTACAAACAGATACTGGTGGCTTTATAACTGATTTCAATCAAATATTCTAGAAATTGGTTTTGGCAATATTATAAAACTGTTGAGAATTGGTAGTACATATTTTCAATATGTTCTATGAGGTTGAAGACATTTTTGGTAATACTAAACATGAAAATTTGGATAGAAATTTACCCACTAGAGTGGGAGGTAGAGGAACATGTGATCATACTATTTAAAATTCCAGACTTCAACTATTCTGATAATATGATATATCTTATTTTTTTGATGGGTATATGGGTGTTTATTTTACACCTTTTTATTTTTGTACATCTAAGATAATAAATTTTGCTTTTACAACTAATTGTTGCTGCAAAATTGATAAGTCGTTTAAGGCATACTTTTTGAGTTCATTGGCATTGAAACAAAGACAAGGGAAGACAGGTAATTAAAAGAAGGTGCATATTCTAAGGAGATTTCATGTTTCACGTTTTACAATAGGAGGTTCTTAACCATGTTTAATTTCTTGGGAGAGGTATATAAAAGGAGACTTTGAAAATACATGAGGCAAGTAGCTAGTGTTCTAGAAGGAATGAAGCAATACTGAACAATGAGTAATTTTATCAAAACAAAAAGTAGGCATATCACCTTCTGAAATTGGGAAAATTCAAAGACAATTAGATAAAAAGATAAAGAAATTTATATCTAATATGCTCAAAATTCTCTAGGAAGAGGAATGTATGCATATTGTTAGATATTTCAAAGCAGCCTAATCTATCTTCAGATAGATTGTGTCTTTTTTTATTTCTTCTTTCTTAATTTCTTTTTACCTGAAAAGAAACATTATATGCATTTATCATATAAAATATGTTGTTTCAAAATATATATACATTATAGAATGGCTACATAAAGCTAATTAATGTATTCATCACTACACAAACTTATTTTGGCAGTGAAAATATTTAAATCTAAACTCATCAATTTTCAAAAATACAATGTATTGTTGTTGACTATAATCATCTTATAATACAATAGTTCTCTTGAATTTGTTCCTCATATATAACTGAAATTTTTTATCCTTTATTAAATATCTCCCAACTCCCATTGTCACCATAGCCTCTTGTAACCCTCATTCTATAGGGCACAGTATGTCATTTTTCTCATCCGTTCATCCACTAATGGACCCTAGGTTGATTCCATATCTTGACTACTGTGACTAAATATCACAATGAACATGGGAGGAGAAGCATCTCTTTAATTTGCTGGTGTCATTTCCTTTGAATGTACAACCAATAGTGGAATTTCTGGACTAAATGGCAATTCTATTTTTAATATTTTGAGAAACTTTTATACTGTTTTCCATAATGGCTGAATTAGCAAACATTCTCACCATTAGTCTACAAGTGTTAACTTTTTTCCTCCTCCCTACCAACACTTGTCACCATTTCTCATTTTAATAATATCCAATCTATCAGATGTGGAGTAATATCTATTGTAGTTTCTTGTTGGTCGTTTATTGTTTTTTATTCCATTGAATTTTTTCTCTACACTTTTGAAGTTCACTGAACTTCCATAAAATAATTATTTTCAAATCATTTTCAGATAGTTTATATATCTACAGGTTAGTATAGTGCCTTATTCTGTAGGTGTGGTCTGGGAGCCTCAATTCAATGTCTATTCTGACACCAGGTTTACTAGGGTAAGCCTAGACCAAAGGTCTTCTAAAACCTGGGCCATGGTGACCAGCCTGCAACTTGGTGCTAGCCTGGTGTGGAGCCAGCATGAAGTCTGAGTTCAACAGAGCTGGTCTAGAGCTTAAGAACACAAATACCTTCCTTGTGCTTAGAGCCACTGGGATTGTCCTGGAGCCTGGGGTTTTATGAACCAGCCTCAAGCCTGTTTTGCTAGTTCTAACCTATAAGTTTTATCTCTGGTGTCTGGCCTGGATCCTTTGGACTAAGAGCCCAAGGTGGAACTTGAAAATGTGGTGGCAGTCCGGGAGCCTGGGTTCAAAGGGGTTGGTTCTATGTCAGTCTCCTGGGACAGGACTGATCGTTAGATCTCCTAGAGCTTGGGATCATAGGGTTAAACCTGGAATGTAGAGCTACAAGAACCTGAAGGCTCAATCCATGGTTGCTGGCTTAGAGTCTAGGGATATGAAACCTTCCCTGGCACTGGGTTTTACCTGAGTGGCCCCAGTTTTGTATCCAAAACTTACTCTAATATTCATTTTCATCTCTTTCCCCACACACTGGGTACTTCTCCTTATATTATTCTTCTTCCTGGGATTGAGAGAGAGATGGTGTGAGTAAAAGGAAATGAACCTTCCTACGCTCTTCAATTCAGCTTTTCTCATGTCCATGTTACAACCAGTTGCTATATTTGCTCTCACCTGGTTTCATTAACACTTGTAAAAGTATTTTTCTGCATGGGTAGTTTATCCAATTGATGTTTCTGGTACAGAAGAGGCACTGGAGAGTCTTATACCACCATCTTACCAACTTACATCCTCCAACTTGTCTTTTCTATGCTAGTGGTTTCTGAGTTTCTGTTTTAAGCTATAGCTTGTTATATGGTTCTACATATGTTCTTTGGGTAATCACATAACAATAGGCCTTAACTTTATACAAATTAAACATATTATTTGTCTCATCTTAAAATGTTACTGTTTTCTTTGCCCTCTAACTATAATTACAAAGAAACAATCGTTATCCTCTCTGATTTTAATCAGCTTTTGCATGAAAGATACATTGGCCACTTATACATCTCTAGAAGGTATACAAAATTTTAGTTTTATATAAATTATATATTCCAAGTATTTTGCTTTAGTTACATCTACAATAAAGCAATTATTCAGGTTTGAAATTTCTTTTGTTATAGCTAATTATGTTTCCAATTATTTTATGCTTTTTAATAATAGAATTAAAATCTTGTGATTGAAAAAAATACTGCTAAAATGGTTTCGGAGTTCCAATATATGATCAAAATTATTTTACTTGAAATATTTGGTGAATATTTAATACATTCAAGTACCAACTACTACTACTAACTACATTATATATACTGATTGCCATCACATTTTTGCATATTTTGGTTTTTCTTTTGAAACATTAAAATCAACTCCATTTCCAGCCTATAGTTTACATTCATTGAGTAACTTTGTACAGTTTGCAAGGAGTAATTGTGGGAATTATGATATTTTAAGGTCTCTAAGTCACCATTGTATTAGCCTTTTCTGGAGGAAACTGAAATTAATGCAGAACTGTCAAAATCCTTTTGGGTGCTATGAAACATAAGTTTAATTTATGAGAACCAATAACATATAAGATGGACAGAAAAAAGTATAGGACCATTTTCACTTTAAGATCACTATGTACACTTAAATATCAAAATTTTTAAATAACATTAAAATTTATTTCCTTCCACATCTTTGTCTTCCCTCTGTTTTAATCCTTATTCCTATCTGTTCTTTTTCTGAAAAAAATGGTTTTATCTATTATCTCATTTCCATTTTACCCATTGCTTACTATCTTATTTTATGATATTAGTAACTGCAACCAGAAATACTAGAAAAATCTCTGAACCAATCTCCATGTCTTCAGACATTTCCTCCCTCTTCAATAATCTATCTTGCAACAGCAAAGGACACTTTGTTTTTAAAAAGTGGATGATAATATTCCACTGTTCAAAAACTTCAAAAAAATTTCCTCAACCTCCATTCAATGTTCTTCACTATTTTCCCCAACCTGTCTTTCTAACTTTAGCCCATTTTACATCTCACATAGTATACTTCCCATATAAACTGGTATATTGGTTTTCCCTCACAATCAGCTATAATGATCTTGTTTCTGTGCCCTTGCTTAAACTTTCCTCTCTTGCTTCTCAAAGACTCATATCATATAATTCTATCCTTTTATGGCAAAGCATGGATTGCATTTCCCCTCAAAGATCGTAAAGCATAAATATTACAAGTATAGCTACTTCTGTCAGATTGACTGGGTTTCTACCTGGGATCTATCATTCACTACCTTTGAAACCTGAAATAAATCACACACTTAGTGCATATGATGTTTTGTAAGATATACCCAAATTTTTCAAGGTGACCTTGGGGAAAAATTAAGAACTTTTTATCCATGTATTGAATTTTCCTTAGTAGCAATAATTGGAAAGACTAAATTATTTAAATTAATACAAAATCTTTACCCCAGAATCCAGTAGGAAATTGAAATTTACTGATAAATAGTAATATTATATCAAACTAAAAATTTGTCAAAGCACATAATTCAAAAGGAAATATAGTAATATTAATATGAATGCAAGGAGTAGCCACACAAATGCGAGTGAAAATGTTCTCGAACTATGATGCTATATGAGCAAAGCATTCACTAGTACTATATTTCCAAGAATACTTATGATCATAATATCTATTTTATGTATTTTGTCAACATATCGTTTTACGTAAATAATCTCTTTTCTTCTCTCAGCAACCTTATGAAGTAGTATCATTATTATCCCTATTTCTTGGAGAAGGGAAACATAATCTTGGAGAATTAACTTACTCAAGATCCCCTAGACAGTCAGTGCCCTGCAGCCAGGATTCAATATTTGTCAGGCTGACTCCAGGGCTTCCATTCTTAACTATGATGCTCATCTGTCTTGCTTTTGCAAAAAGAAAAGGAAACATTTGTAAAGACTTCCCATGTACTTGGAATTATGTGAAAGTGTTTTCACATGTATTATCTGATTAATTCCCTTAACAATTAGAGTAAGGTACAAGTTTTCTCTCTGGTTTACAAGATTAGAATTAGGATTTGTGAGATTAATTTGCCCAATGTTACATAACCAATTAGTGTTAGAACCAAGATTCAAACTCAACTAAACTGACTCTAGAACTCATTTTGTAATTGTGGTTTACATTGAATCTAAACCATAAAGAAAAATCAATATTAAATTAATTTGAATGACTTACTTGTCAATACATCAGAATAGATAATGTTAGAATGCTTAAAATAATGCATTTAGGTATCCAGTGTCAATTTTATGCATGTGGTAAAATGATTCAATGAATTTACTCACAGGATAAAACCCATAAAATAATGAATAACTAAATAAATTAAATCTAATAGATCTTGGTATGCTAATGAATATCATAATAGTATGATAAGCAGCAAAAATGTTTGGAATGTAAAAAGCTTTCTGTTCTTTTTCTTTTGGGGTGCTGGGAATCGAACCCAGGGCCTTGTGCTTGCAAGGCAAGCACTCTACTGACTGAGCTATCTCCCCAGCCCCAAGTTTTCTGTTCTTAAAATCCAAAACAACCTTTATAATCCACTCCAATTATATTATCAATAATCTTATTAATCCATGATCATTCCTAGTACCAAGATGAATCCTATCATTACTGATACGCAGTGTATTACGAGTTGACTCATCATTTTCTTAAAAATCATAAATTATACTTCATACCACGAAGTATATTGGTAAGGCAATTTTGTATCCATACACGTAGAAAAACAAATCATATATATATTCTAATTAGGCAGTATTGTTAGAATCAGAAAAAGAAAATATCTGGCAATTCATGGACCCATGGAGTGGATCAAAGTCTATACCCATGATCAAAATTATTCCACTTGCCTTATTTATATGACGTTAGATTTTTTCTTCTTCAATTTCTGTATTGCAATAGAGGTGATATATGCCTTCCAGGATCTATTTCAGATGGGGACATGACAGGATATGATAGTTGTTCTCGGTGCCTTGCATCTTCCCTAAGATTATTATTTTCCACAGTCTTCCCTATACTTTTTTGTCTTAAGAGATCTTATTTCTTTAAATATAATTTTAAATGTAATGTACTCAGATAGGAAATAGCATAAAGAAATTAGAACCCCCAAATTTTTCTCTCACTATATAACACTTTTCTTCATATTTATTTCCATACTTCCTAACACTTAATTACAACATTATTCCTATAAGGCAGTGACCAGATGTCTTTTCTGCATTATTAAATAGTTAGTTCATAAACTAGCACCAGGGTTTATTACAAGGATACTGATTTGATATATCTTATTTAGTCATTTGTTTATTCATTTCTTTATTTCATTGTGTATGTGATTATGTTGCATCCCAAAATAAATTATGAGCCCCAAATTGCTAGTAATAATAGTTGATTTCATTATTTATTCTCGTTTTTAACCAGTAATATGACAATTATTAAAACAACCTTACAAATCAAGAATAATTTTACCTCTATTTAACTGATAAGAAAAACCAAGGTTTTTCAAGGTTATATAACTAGCCCAAGGGCACAAAATGAACTAATTGTGAAATCAAGATTCAACACAGACTTAATCTTCTTGCCAAGATGCAGTAACAGGTACTGAATATCACTTCCTACCTGAAACAGCTAATACATTAGGGGAAATATGAAAAACAACTGGAAACAATCAATAAAATATGATGATCATTGGGTGGGGGAAAAATAAAGGGTTACTGACCAGGAAGAGTTTCCAGTCCACAACATAGGGGAAAAAAAGATGATGGAACTCAACAACCTTATTGAGTTAATAACACAGAGCTGTAAGTCTGGTGAGGCCAAGGACTCTAGAATTCACAGGGAAGAGTAATAGGAGAGGGCTTCACAGCAAGCAGTCCCTAGGTACTAAGTAGTCCTTCCTGAGTTGTCAGCTGAGTACTGATCAACACATGCATGTGAAGAAACTACATGAGTTCAGGGAAAGAATCACCTGAAACAGGTAGAGGAAACAATCTGCAGAATTCATACAGAACTGAAAAGATTTCATGTTCTCACCAGCACAGAAGAAATCCTCACAATTCCCAGGGCATTGAGAAAAGTAGAAGAATAGTACCACAGGATTGGGGAAAATTGAGCCTTCCTTAGGTTAAAGATTATTCTGTTCTTATATAACAAAGCCTCAAAGCTTGCCCAGAAATAACCAAGTATTTCCAAGAACCATAACTGTGTCCAAAAAGAAATATCTATTTCACACACTTAGAACATCACTGTAAAATTCATGTATCTTGCCACTCCAGTCAAAAATTACCACCCAAAATAAAAAGAAAAATCACTAAAACTCACCCCACACATATGTATATTTGGTGTGTGACAGTTAGAAATAAAACTCATATTTAAAAAAAAAATAATGACTGGTTTGTTTTAGGAGATTTGTTGTATATCCAGGGGCAGAAATGGACACACTCATTCTAAAATTTTTATGGAAATTGAAAGGACACAGAATAAACAAAAAAAAACCTGCACCAAAGTAAAACCAAGACAGAATCTATCTGCCAATTGATTTCAGGACAAAATATAAAGATGCACTGTGCCATTGCTATAAGGATAGATTCACAGATCAATGGGACAGAATAGAACTCCCAGAAAAAAACACTATGCATATGTTTAACTGACTTCATACCAAAGGCTCTCAAGCAATACAATGAATAAAGTTATTCTTTTCAGTAAATTGTTCCATTGCAATTGTCAGTCTACACGCAGAAGCAAACCACAGTGCCGCATAAAAAGAGTAACTCAAAAATGGTTCACAGATACAAATGTAAAACCTAAAAATAAAAAAATTGTAAGAGAAAGCCTAGGTGACCTTGATTTAGGGAACGATCATTTCTACACCAAAGGCAGACCATGAAAGAAATATATAAAAAGTTAAACTGAAAAAATTGGGCTTCATTAAATTTAATTTCTACTCTTCAGAGAACACTGCTGGAGAATAAAAAAGAGAAGCCACACACAGGAAGAAAGTTTCTCCTAATGCTAGGAAGGGACAAAAAAACTCAACGTCATTAGTCCTTATGGAAGTACAAATCAAAACCACAATGAGACACTGCTGCATAACTATTTAAATGGCTAAAATTAAAAAAAGTGTCATACTAAGTATTTGTGAGGCTGTAGAGCAACTGGAACGCATACTCTTTGAGGGAAATGCAAAATAGCAGTCTCTTTGGAAAACAATTTTTCATTTTACTTAAAACTTAAACATACACTTCTAATGCCACCCAGTTATTACACTCCCAGATATTTACTCAAGAGAATGGAAAAAATTTGTCTACAAAAGACTTGTGCATGAATATCCATAGTACCTTTATTTGTAATAGTTCAAAATGGGAAACAGGCCTAATTTCTACCGACAGTCATAAGAATCAGTGAACCATTGATATATACAACATTGAATATCAAAATAATTACTGAGTGAAAAAATCTGAAAAATAGTACATACCACATGATTCCATTAATATAAAGTTCTAGAAAATGAAAATTAATATGTAGTGCCAGAAAGTGGAACAATATTTGTCTGGTATGTGGGATTAAACAGGTTGGGCATAAAGGAAGGGTAGTTACAAAAGATTAGGAAAAAACTATTGAGAATGATGATTATGTTCTTTATAGTGGTGTTGGTTTCATGAGTGTATACATATTTCAAAATTTATCAAATTGCATGTTGTAATTATGTACATTTTATCATATATAAATTATACTTCAATACTGTCTTAAAATAAAAAATAAAAAAAATGTAAACACAACTATCTGGTCTGAAAGTACTTAATGAGTGCAATATATACTCTGTTAAAGGCAGTATCTTTTCCTTTGAATCTACACTCTCTGGTACTGTGTTTCATATATAACAAATATGCTGTATTCTTCAAATTGAAGTAAGACAACTACAATCTTTCAGATCTTAGACAAAAAGAGTAATGTAATAAAGCATTTCATATTCAGATATTTTAGTTCAAAGTATTACATCACAGATTAAATGAGGTAAAAAATGTATGGGTCATTGTACTTTGCAGGTGACAAAAGCATCTTTCATGGCAGTAGGTTAAAGCCATAAATCTGAAAAAAAATTTTGTGGAAGAGTATACACAACCACAAGATAAATAGGTTATAGAGGCATGGATGTTGCAAACAGCAAATTCAAATATACCAAGAGTAAATTCTACTATCGATAAATCCATGGCCATATTTTTGTTACATGTTTTTGTTCCCTGAAATGAGAACTAAAATAAGATTTGCCAATTGTCTAATAAATCTTCACATTTTAAATAGCCTATGTTATGTCAATTTGGGGGAAAATGTAACTTCATTGTACTAATTGCTTCTAAATATAAATAACTGATAAGACTCCCAATGAATCCAGCATAACTTTGAACTTTATATTGAATCAATCCCCAGAGGATGTAAATTACTTCAGGAAGAAAACTGTGGCCCTTTTAATATTAACTTGTGCCTATTTTTTACAAGTCAGAAATTATAAATAGATGATGGACAATATCAACTGAGTCAATATGTGGTATTGAGAATAAAATAATAAACTATTGGCTCATTTTTTAGCATGAATTACCAACCACTGAGTAAGGGATGATTCTTGTATAACAAAGATTAATCATAAATGCTTTCTTTATTTTTTGAGTTTACAATAAGATAAATGAGACAGATAGGAAACTAAGTAGAAATCTTACAAAGCAGAATCAAATAATACTCAAAGAGCAATGCAAGCAATTTTATGTGGGTTTATAGAATAATTCTCAAAATATCATAGTACTTCATGAAGCGCAAGACAGAATTTTTCCATTAAATGTGGCTATTAGTTAATTTAATTATTAATGAAGCAAAGATTTTTAGGTAAATAAAACAGCAGGATTCCTTATCTGCTCCAGTATTGCTATACGGATGTCATTAACTGTCACTGATCCCATTCTTCATCATTAATAAGTTAAAATAATATCAGTTCTTTTCAAAGGACTTTTATAATGTTAGTCATTGCCAAAGTAATGACCACTGAATACCACAGCATAAAAGGACAATTGTTTGTGAGTTGTCCTCACAAGTGAAATTAGGATGCAAATGACATCCAAACATCCATTTTATTAATTTTATCTTGAACCCTTGTTACTAATGATTCATATTATCTTAACAAAATAAAATAAAATCACAATCATGTGATGGATATAACATAATGTTATTTGTTAATAAATAAAATACAGCAGCTTATTATATTAAATTTTATATAGCTTTCTCTTCTTCCTTCATGTCATGTCCTGAGGTCCTTTCTTCTGCCACACTCTTCCAATATGATATTCTGCTTCACCTTGGTCCACATTTAATGGGAAAATTCTGTTTTGAGCTTCATGAACTACTGTGATATTATGAGAATATCAAAGTATTATGAGAACTGTAATTCTGCTGACCATGGACTGAACCTCTAAAACTATGAGCCAAAATAAACTTTCCTCCTCTAAGTTGTTCTTTTCAGGTGTTTTATTTGCAGTGATGAAAGGCAAACTAAAACAGAAATTGGTACCATGAAGTAGGGTCATTGCTGTGACTAAATGACCTTGTGGTTGAGAAGCCTTTGGACCTGCTTTGTGGGAAAAATTTTGAGAAGTTTAGAGATGCAAAAAAATCAGAGATGCAAGCTGGAAAATCTTTAGAATGTTGCAAATGGAGCTTATTGAGTAATTCTAATGGGAGTTCAGAAGACCAGAATGCCAGCTGCGGACAGTGAAGACTGGCTCATGTGGTTTCAGAGAAGGAAAATTGTAATAGAAATTGGACTAGAGGCCTTTCATATTACTTTCTGTCCAAGAAGTTATCTATGTTTCATCCATGTCCTGAGATTTCCCATTAGGTTGAATTTAAAGGTGATGGAATCCCCATTGTTTACAATAAAAAAATAAAATAAAATAAAATAAAAAAAGGTGATGGACTAATTAACCTAGGAGAGAAAATTTTTTAATTATTTTTTACAGACTGCATTTTGATTCATTGTACACAAATGGGCTACATCATTTTGTTTCTATGGTTGTGTATGATGTAGATTTTTAAGGCACTACTGCATTCAGGCAGTGGCATGGCTTTCAACTAACTTCACATAAATACTTGGTCCAGAAAACTGCAGAAAAGTGTGAGTAAAACTGGAGCTAAGGAAGGTGTGGTTGTTAAAAGGAACTACAGATAATAAGGAAATACTTAGTGCTTTACCCAGAAACATTTGGAAAGATGGCTTGAGGGCATCTCAGGAATTAACCAAGACCACATACATCTCAAGATAAAGGGTGGGACCACAGGGCATAATGCTTGCACAAGGAAGGAGTAAGTATTCAAAGAGGCTTCCACTGAGATTTCAATGGAAGCCCAGGCAAAGGGTAGCAGTGTTGAAATCCCTGCAGAAGGACCCTGAGAGGGTTATGAGTGAAGATGTGAGAAGGCAGTCAAACCTTCGGTGGAGACCCTTGAGTTTAAGAGATGCCAGTAGTGTGGGACATATGCTGAGGAAAGTTGAAGGATTTGAGCAGGGATAAGCTAAGATACAGGCAGTGTAGACTGTGTTCAGCAATTCCACAGGGGTGGAGTTACACAAGCCCTTTGGAGAGAACATTATGCCATGGACTGGATATAAAGCTACAGGATTTCTTTGCCCAGTTGGATTTTGGTCTTGCTTTGGTCCCATATATTCTTTCTATGCTCCTATTTCTCCCCTGTGAAATGGAAATATTTATTCTATGCCATTATATATTGCATATATGTAAATTGTTTTTGATATTTATAGGGGAAAACATCCAAGATTGTGTCTTCCATCTCAGATGAGATTTTGGACATGAATTTTTGGGAAATGCAGGATTATGGGGACTCCTAAAAATGAACTAAATTTATTTTGTGTTGTGAGATGGAACTGAACTCCTGAGGGCCATGGGAAGAATGTTATGGTTTAGAAGTGAGGTGTCTTCCAGAAGCTCAGGTATGAGACAATACAGGAATGTTCAAAGGTGAAATTGTTAGATTATGAGAACTATAACCTAATCAGTAGATTAATACATTGATATGAATAACTGAGTGGTAACTGTAGACAGGTAGGGTGTGGCTAAAAGAAGAAGGTCTCTGGAGACATGCCTTTGGGTTTTATCTTTGTCCATGGTGAGTGGAGCGCTCTCTCTCTCTCTCTCTCTATCTATCTCTCTCTCTCTATCTCTGTCTCTAACTGTATCTCTCTCTCTGCTTCCTGGCTGTCATGTCTTGAGTTCACCTCCACCATGCCCTTCTGCCATGATGTTCAGCCTCCCCTTGGGTCAAGAACTATGTAGTTGGCTGAACATGGACTGAACTTCTGAAACTGTGAGCCATAATCAAGTTTTCTCCTCAAACAAAAATTTTAAAAGTAAATAAATTTGTATATGGTATTTTATTTTGCTTGAATAAATTGCCAAATATCAAGACTAAGCTTTGAAAAATTTACCTATGATGTAATGAAGAAAACTTATTTTGAAATTTCAAAATATAATATGAAACATGGTACTAGAAATTCTAGCCAGTGAAATTTGAAAATATATATATAACAGAAAAACACATACAGATGGAAAATTAGGAATAAAATTATCCTTATTAGAAGCTGAAATGATTGTATACATAGAAAATTCTTAAGAATCTACAATAGTGCGTAAGAAATTGAGATTATTAGTTCATAAGACTAAAAGGAAGGACGTGCATTTTTGTCGATGCCAGATAGACCTTCTCAGGCTTCCAGTAGCATGAGGATCTGAGGACCCTGCCCCTACAGTCTAATTGGGAGGACATCTGATTCATCTATTTACCCAAAGCTGGATCCCCTGTGTGGTCCATTTGACCTTGGAGCTGGTGGTAGAAAGTTCATCATCTCATAGAGAACCCCTCCTCCTTTGCTTTGTTTTATTTTTATTTTTATTTTTACAGACTGCATTTTGATTTATTGTACATAAATGGGGCACATTTTCTCATTTCTATGGTTATGTACAATGTAGAGTCATACTATTCATGTAATCATACATGTACATAGGGTAACAATGTCTGTCTCATTCCACCATTTTTCCACCTCCTCCCTCTCATTTCCCTCTATGTATTCTAATGTTCCTCCATTTTTCTCTCACCCCCCACCCCCATTATATATCATCATCTACTTATCGGGGAAAACATTCAACCTTTGGTTTTTGGGGATTGGCTTATTTCACTTAGTATGATATTCTCCAATTCCATCCATTTGTCTGCAAATATCATAATATTATTCTTCTTTATGGCTGAATAATATTGCATTGTGTATATATACCACAGTTTCTTTATCCATTCACCTGTTGAAGGGCATCAGGTTGGTTCCACAATCTAGCTATTGTGAAATGAGCTGCTATAAACATTGATGTGGCTGCATCACTGTAGTATGCTGATTTTAAGTCCTTTGGGTATAAACTGAGGAGTGGGATAACTGGGTCAAAAGTTGGGTCCATTCCAAGTTTTCTGAGGATTCTCCATACTGCTTTCCAGAGTGGCTGCACCAATTTGCAGCTCCACCAGCAAAAAAAAAAAGTAAAAGTGTGCCTTTTCCCCACATCCATGCCAACATCTATTATTGTTTGTGTTCTTGATAATAGCCATTCTAGTTGGAGTAAGATGAAATCTTTGAGTTGTTTAAATTTACATTTCTGTAACCACTAGAGATGTTGAACACTTTTTCATATATTTATTATTTGCCTGTACATCTTCTCTCTGTTCCTTCCCCTTTCCCCACCCCTTCTCCTTCCTCTATTAGACTTCCTTTCACTCTTTATTAATTTGTATTTGATTGGTTCTTTATTTAATGTTATCCTTTACTCCTCCTTTCCTTTATTTTACTCTAGCTTCCGAATATGAGAGAAAATATTTGACCTTTGAGTTTCTGAGTTAGACACTGGTTTTTATGTGGGTGGACTCACATTGAACCAGCAAGCTGTGATTCCATGTTTCCTATTTGCTTCATATCAATTTTTCATTGAGTTCTTCCTGCCTACACAGAATTTGGATTGGATAGGAGAGGTAAGGTCATTTCCCATATCAAATTGGACTAGTCGAAAGAGTTTGCAAAACAAATTACTTTTAGGTCTAACTGAAACTTTTGTTCATTTTCCAAAGAAATTACCCTTTCCTGTACCTGGGTAGAGGAGACATTGCCTGAAGGTGGATGCCTTTGCGTGGTTTTAGGAATCTGCTCAATAAGAATGGCTACCATTTCTTGAGGAGATTGTACATTCTCTGCACCATCAGATGCACTCTCTGCACATTGACTTTCTCTGAATCCTCACAGCCCAATGGGCAGCACACTTTTTTCTTTTGCACTCTTTATATCCTCATTTTAGATGAGGAGGTTGAGGATCAGAGAAGTTAAGTAGGCCTGTAACCTGCTGTAGCTTACAAGGAATAGTGGGCTAAACCCTGATCAAAAATTCTAAGAATTATCCTAGTCCATTCAAATTCAAGGAAGCCAGCCTAGCCTCTCCTGAGACTTCCTGTTCAGGAAAGAGACAGGGAGTTTCTATAAAGGACTTTGGAGCAGGGTCATATAAATTTGGGGATTCCCAAGGTGGTTTGAGTGCATGGTCCTGCCTTAAAGGGAGCAAACTGAGGACACATCCTGTTCATAATAGGGAGGCCTGTGTTGTTGGAAACTAATCTGATAGACTGATTAAGATGTAAAATGAGCATTTATTTGATCAACAATCCTATAGCTAATATTACACCTCACAGAATCAAAACCTCAATGTAGAAGGTCAAATGTTCAGGGAAAATGTAGGGAAGTTGGGAGGCAGTTGGTTTTATTTTAATTTTTTTGGCATTAGCAAAAAAATGGAAGCAATTTCGACATCTACCAATACAGGAATAGATGAATACATACTGCGCATTCAAGCAACATTAAAGACTGCTACAAATGTCAAAATTTATCAAATCATGTAATTTATTGTATCTCACTTACACCTCCTCAATAAAGCCATTTTTTAAAAAAATTTAAAAAAAAAGAATCTACAACAAACCATGTAGGGGTAATAAGTATGTTTAGTAGTGTTTTGTGTATAAGGACAATACAAAAAATCAATTATATTTTTGTGCATTAGCAATGAATATTTGGAAACCAAAATTAAAAATATAATACCACTTGCATTTTCTACTAGGAAAATTAAATATTTATATGTGCACTTAACCATAATTTTAAAATTCTTTTTTGTGAAAGTCACTTAAAAGAATGTGAAGAGAAAATTTTGACTGGGAGGAATATTTGTATATCACATATTCAACAAAGGAATTGTATTTAGAATATATAAAAACTCAAAACTCAACAGTGCAGAAGCAACCAACTTATTTTACTTTGATTTGATTATTTCACGTTATTTGTATTGAATTATAATATTGTACTCCAAATAGTTGTACAAATATTATATCAATAAAAAACTGGGAAAACACTTGCAGACACATCAACAAGGAACATATGTCAAATAAACACAAGAAAAATATTCAAATTCTACTAGCTATTAGGGAAATGCAAATTAAGAGTACCATAAAATATTACTACATACCTATCAGAGTGACTCAAATAAAAAATTGTGTTAACAGCAAATGATAGCAAGGATACAGAAAATCTGAATCACTCATAGAAAGCCCTTTGAAATGTAAAGTGATACTGCTATTTCAGAAAAGAAAATGACAGTCTACAAAGCTAAATATTCACTAATTAGTTACATAAATTTAATGATGAATACATAAAATATGTTTGAAGACATAATTCTATTCAACATGATGTATACATGTGTTGCAACATCATATGGTACTCCATTAAGAATATTTTTGTCCAATTAAAAATAAATTTAATAAAAATATATAAAAATGCATTAAACATATAGCCCAACAACTGTAACTATAGGTCATTTTCCCCAGGAAAATGAAAATGTATCACAAAAATCTGCAAAGAAATGTTCATAGCAACTGTAATTATAAAGCCAAAATGTAGAAACATCAAAATGTCCTTTAATATGTAAACTATGGTATATCCATACCACAAATTGCTGCTTAGTTATAAAAAGATACTAGCCCTAGATACATACAGCAACTCGAATGTATACCAATAGCATAACGCTAAGTGAAAAAACAATCTCAAAAGGTCACACAGTATATGACTCCATTTATGTAACATTATTTAAATAACAAAATTATAGAGATGGAGAAAATAGTAGGTCCCAGAAATGGGAATGAGGGAGGAGGTTGCTAAAGCTAAAAAAAAAGGAAATATAAGGGGGCAATGTATTCTTTGGTTAGAACTGTGGTAGTGAACATACGAGTCTATTGGAGGCAAGTAGAATTTGTAATCTCAATACATGTCACATCTTTGATATAAAAAGAGAAAGTGGACGATGATACATAATGGGGGTGGGGGATGGGGAGTAAGAGAAGAATGGAGGAACTTTGGATTGTGTAGAGGGAAATGAGGGGGAAGAGGGGGCAGGATATGAAAAATGGTAGAATGAGATAGACATCATTACCCTATGTACATGTATGATTACATGAATGGTGTGAATCTACATCGAGTACAACCATAGAAACGAAATGATGCACCCCATTTGTATACAATGAATCAAAATGCAGTCTGTAAAAATAAAAATTATAAAATAAAAAAATTTTTGAACTAAAGAAAATAAGCAGCAGCAAATGGAGCAAATGCTTTCCATATCTTCCATTTTTCAGCCTAAAGAAGGGATATAAATTCTCCTTTACTGAATACAAGTCTTTTAAACCCAGACATGGCACTAGAGGAATTTGCAAATAAATTTACTCCATTGGTTTCTTCCTTTTTTGCCTTCCGATAGTTTCCCCTCTTTAGAAGCCTAAAGCCACTTTCCTTTTTACTGTCATTTCTCTACAAATTTATTGTCCTTTGTTGAACATGTAATATAAGACAGGGTTCTGAGCTATTGCCTTGAGTTACCTTTCATTGACATTTCTTCCATACTGTTTTCACTTCCCATGTTAATAAACTTGTTTGATTTTTTTTCCTTTTAAATCTTCCTTTTATTATAGTGATCTGTTCCAACTACTATGTTATAAGAGATGAGGAGAACTTATATTTCCTCCTTGCATTAGAGTTTTTGTTGCTGTGACCAAAACAAGTGACAAGAATAATTTAGTGGAAGAAATAATTTGGGGGGGTGGTCACAGTTTCAGAAGTCTTAGTCCATGCTCAGTCAATTCCATTGCTCTGCACCTCAGATGAAGCTGAACGTCATGGAGGTAGGGTTAGGTTGAAGGAAAACTTCTCAGTTGTTGAAAACCAGGAAATAGACTGAGCTTGAATATACGGAGTCAGAGATAACATAATTTTAGATTCCACAAATGAGATTGCATACCCCCAGAGAACGAATTCCTACAGCCATTATCCACCTGTCTATAGTTACCATTCAGTAGTCCATTTATATTATTAATCCATCAAATGAATTAATCCACTGATGAGGTTACAGCCCTTATGATCTAATCCTTGCCTGAAATCTTCACCTCTGAGCCCTGATTCATTGCAGACCATACTTTCAATACATGAGCTTTTGGGGTGACTTTCCAGATTCAAACCATAACACTCCTTAACACTTTCTTGTGTTAAAATTGCATGGTACAAGTCGCATACACATACAAACTCACACACAGATTGACCATATAAGTGCATGTAAAATTGGTGAAATCTAATTAAGATTGATGGATACTATCAATGAATTTCTGGATGTGATATTTTACAATATTTATGTACAATGTTACCATTGGATAAAACTGGGTTAATACTATATGGGATCTCTCTGAATTATTTTTTAGAACTGCATGTGAATCTATAATTATTTCAAAATAAACTATTGACAAAATGTGATTCTGAGATTTGACGTAATGTTTTTCTTCACAATGACATCACATAGGAAACAAAACAACAGGCTTTTAATGATGTACATTGATGATGGGCTTATATTTTGCGACTTAAGGGTTATGAATTAGGAGCCAAGGTTGAAAGTTACACAGAAAAAAAATTGAGCTTAACATAAAATAAGACTCTTTAAGTATATTATTTAGAAAAGTAAAATCAAAAGCTGTGTTATGAGTTGCTCTTGTTGTTATAGTAGGAAAGACTGAAACACTGTGCTAGCAGGCAAAAACTATAGTTGTAGTATTCCTTAATGTTCAAAGTTTATAAAAAGAACAAACAGGAATATGAGAATACATCCACAGAACTTACAAAGTGTTCCAAATATTATTTGACAGTGGAATGAATCTGACCTAGCTTTTCTATGTACATATATGAATATACACAGTGAATCTCAACATTGTGTACATCCACAAGACTGGGATCCTAATTAGAATAAGATATATTCCATGATTGTATAAATACATAAAAATTGACTACTCTCATACATAATTAAAAAGAACAAGTAAAAATGTAAAGAAGAAAAATAAATAAAATGTGGTAAAATGAAAAAAATAATAAGTGCCCTAAAAATTTCCCATAAAACTATCTAATTATATCACTTTCTAAAATGAATTTTATTGTGTATATTTGAAGTATGCAACATGATGTTATGGGATACATATAGATAGGGAAAAGTTAAGTATAATGAGGTTAATTAACATGTCCATTATCTGAAACTCATGTTGTCTTTTTGTGGCAAGAGCAGCTAAAACCTATTCATTTAGCAGGAGGTCCATATACAATATGACTTTATTACACATATTCCACATGTTGAACGTACATTTAATCTCTAGACTTGTTCTGCAAATATGCTACTTTTTATCCTTTATATATATCTCCTCATTTCCTCCCTGCTCTCTGCCCCTTTTAAACAGTTTCATTGTCTACACATTTTTTTCCGATTCCACAAATGAGATTGCACAATATTATTAATTGTATTAATCATAACTTTTTTCCCCATTTTATTGTATAAATTTTCACTTCTGAGAAAGTATGTTCATCTCTAAGTAAGACTGTAGATATGTCACTTTTCAATTTTCCTTCTGCTTACACTAGTTGATTTTTTTTTTTTTGTATTTTAAAACTCAGTAATTAGGTGCATTTTTTGATAAATGATAAATGGTTGTTAACTCTGATTGCATTATTTCAATTTGTGTACAATCATAAACTATCAAAGACATCATTGCTTATTCCTTTCAATGTTTTTACTTTGACTTCCATTTTTTTCATATATGTACAATACACCTCAGCTTTGATTCTTTTAGTACTTCAATAATAAATCTTTTAATCTTCCTTTATTTTTAATTTCTCTGTATCATTATACTTTAGAAGTATCAAATGTGAACTGCTTAATGTTAGATTGTTCTTGTATGTTTCACATTTTTTTAATCTATTTTGAAATTTCTGACCTTCCTTAGAGTATTTAATACATTCACATTTATTACAATTTATGGAATGATTAGTATTGACCCCATTATTTTATCTAATATAACTTTAAAAATTTTCCATGTCCTAAGTTTTTGTTTCTTTTACATTTTAAAAATTTATGTTGAAAAAAAAACTTGTGAAATTAATGTAATTTTTTTCATATTTTTATCTGTGTAAAATTTACACATCTTACATTACTTGATAAACTACCAATTAAAAATAATATACATAACTCATCTGTAATGTTCTAGAATTAATACCTATATCCTATTTCAAAGACAAGGCATTTACTGTGAAATCACTTTCCCTGTTTATATTTTCTTTGTAATAGATGTATAAATATTGACAGACTCACTACAAAATTGATAGCATAGACATTTTTGCATCATTAAGTATTTATGAAGTTCAAATTAAAGTAAACAAGGCCATTTAAGGAATAAAACAAAAATTACTCTGAATTGACAATTCTAAATAACTTATTTTAGAATTTACCTTTAAAATGCTTTTATGCCTGTACTCATATAGTATAAATAATCATATAATTATATATTAATTATTGTAAATAATTAACATAAATATATGATTATTTATACAAATAATACATATAATTTTATTATTATCTTCAGTACACCACTGTTTTAGTCAGTTTTTTGCTGCTGTGACTAAATGATCTGATCAGCACAATTATAGAAGAGGAAAGGTTTATTAGAGGGCTCTTGGTTTCAGAGTTCTTAGTTCATAGAAGGTCGGCCCCATTCCTCAGGACTTGAGGTGAGGCTGAACATCATGGCAGAAGCATGTGGCAGAGGGAAGCAGCTCACATCATCAGGAGGGACTCCACTTTCCAGATACAAAATATATACCCCAAAGTCACACCCCAATTCCCACCTCCTCCAGCCACACCCTAGCACTTCAATTAATCCAATCAGGGATTAATTCATTAATTGGGTTAAGAGTTTCACAACCCAATCATTTCTCCTCTGAACCTTCCTGCATTGTCTCACATGTGAGCTTTTGGGGGACACCTCACATTCAAACCATAATAACCACTCTCAGTGGTAAGAGTGACATATTCAGAGCTCTGCCATATATCATCAGTGAACTTTGTAAAGGTTATTTAATACTCATGTATTTTCTGAATACATTGCCCAATAACTTCTATCATCCAAACGGTTGAATTTATGCATATATTGAATATAAATATGAGATTTGTTATATCTCCAATCAAGAGGAACTAAGATACATTTTAAAGCATAAATCTGATATACCAAAATATGCTAAACATATTTACAACATGAAGACTAGCATTTCCATTTTATCACTTGTAACAATAGTTATGCTAAGGAATCATTAAGAAAAATCTAAATAGGGTTAGTATAAAGTAAAAAGAAATGGGCAGAAGCATTGTTAGGTTGACTAACTGAAATTTATCTGAAGTTGACATCTATAAAATGTTATAAATGGGATCAAAACCACCTCTGTATTTTAAAGCAAGCTCCAGGTACCTTTACTTACTTTGATAAGAAGTGTCTATTCTTAACTTGATAAATTTTTAATACTACACAATAGATTGCTTTCTATGGTTTATGCAGTTTTTTTATATGATTCATCTTCTCTTTTTCTCATTCCCACTATCAATTAAGTTCACAATTTACTGAGAACCTATTTATGTGCTAGTCTGGTGAATATATGCAACAATGAAAATTAAAGAATTAATGTTTTTGAAGGAGTCACTCTAGCAAACTCTATCAAGTGTACTTCTCTGTATCTCAGGTCCAATCACTTCTCTCCATTCCTACTTTCACCACAAAATTTAACCCTTTCCTTATTTCTGGAATATTAAAATCATGTAAAAATCTTTGTTCACATAGACTTACTTTATATATTAGAAATGCTAACTGTCATGTTTCCTCAAAACATTTCCTACCATTTTGTGTCTTTTTAACATTTTAAGATAATTTTAGACCTGCAAAAGAATACAGTGCAGAGATTTCCCTTACCTATTTTACCCAGTTTGAACTAATGTTAATATCTTACAAATGCATAGTACCATATTCAAACTAAGAAAGTAACCATGGTATAATACTACTTTCTAATCTGTGATATAAATCAGATTTCATCAGATTTTCAACTAATATCCTTTTGCACATCCAGGAACCAATACAGGATCCTTTAGTTATATTTCCTTAGCCTTCTCTATCTATGACAAACCCTAAGTCTTATTTTTTTTTTTGTCTGTTTGTTTTGTTTCATTTTTTTGGCTATGAAACAAACTCTGAGTAACTATTTGTAGAATGTCCCACAATTTGTTGATATTTGATATTTTTCTTGATTAAACTGAGGTTACAAATTTGGAGGACTTAATACTGCATAGGTGTTGTGCCCTTCTCATGGCATCATCTGCAACCACGCATGATGTCCGTAAGTCTTGACAAACCTCAAGAACTTGATTAATTTAGTTGGTCGTTAAATTCAGCCTCCACTCAAGAGTATGAAACTTAAGCTACACCTACAGAGGCATGTGAAAAATGTGTAGACAACCATTAAAACTACCAAAGTTTTGAAATTTTAGAGGGCATATTTTGAGTCTATGCAAATATGCTATTCTTGTAAACTTTTGTGAACTCATATTACTTTTCACTGTGAATTTTGCCTGCCATATTTCTTCCTGGGATGTTTTGGTGGTAATTGTCCTTTTCTCCCATTCCCTCTTCATTTATTAATTGGAATCCATTTGTAAGGAATAGTTGTCCTCTCGCCACCATTCATTCATGATTCCTATTATTTTTTTCATCAGGATTGGTTCATGAATATAAGTTATATTCATTAGATTTTAATTCAAGAATGTTTTCATTCTTAAAATTATTCCAACTTTAACCACTTTGGTCTCCTTCTGTTTGGCAGTTGTTTTATCACCTTACCTCATTTTTTTCTCCAAAAATATGTAGTTTGTCACTACAAAGTATTCTAGGTCCATCACTCGTTTCTGCAATTAACCATCATTATATGATCTCTGGCTTCTTTTATTGTTTTTGTTTGGTTTTAGCTTTTTTATGGTACTGGGGATTGAACCCAGGGGCACTTTACAAGTGAGCCACAGCCTCCCCTTTTTTTTAAATTGTGAGACAGTGTCTCACCAGTTTGCTCACAGGCTCATTAAGTTGCTGACACTAGCTTGAAACCTATGATTCTGCCTCCTTAGCCTCTTGAGCCACTGGGATTACAGACATGTGCCACCACACCTGACCTTTTATTATTGAATGGCATTCGTAGAAAAAATTCTGGGAGCTAGGGGTGTGTGTGTGTGTGTGTTGCTGCTGGTATGTCAGTATTTCTTGGCCCTCTAGAAAGAAAGAACTATGAATTAAATGTATGCAAACTAATCTAAGAGTATAGAAATAGTTATCTTTATTTACTTACAGAACTATACACATAGTAAAATATACATAGATTAATAATGATATCTCCAGTTGTAATCCACTACCAAAGGGTTTGTTTCAGCATTTCCACATCTTTAACTTTAACTTCTTGTTTGAAAGTGAAAAATCTTGGCTTGCATTTCTACAATGTATGTCCTTATTTTTCAAAACTTAGTGTGTATGTGTGTATATATATATATATATATATATATATATATATATATGGTGATTTCAGACTTGTTAGCCAATATTCCTATCCATATTTCTGTTCAGTTCTCTATCTCATGCCTTTGGAAGTTCTGTTTTTTAGGCACACACACATATTTAAGATAAATTTTAACATGATTCTTATCAGAAATCATGTATAACAAAATAAAATAATATTTACAAGAATCATTAAGAAATTTTCACTGAAGAATAGTGAAGGGTCAGAGACATCAGGTTTTTTGTGTCCAATCTTATGCTAGGCTGGCACAGCACAATCACCAGTGCTGCCATGGAGGAGGAGATGTTTTGGTCCATGTTGCCTTCTACCTGGTTGCCACTAGAGTGGAAGGTGCCTCCTCACTCCCCTGTGTCTGAACCTGTGCTCCCCTTTGAAGTCTGCAC
This sequence comes from Sciurus vulgaris, assembly GCF_902686455.1. Lineage (NCBI taxonomy): Eukaryota > Metazoa > Chordata > Mammalia > Rodentia > Sciuridae > Sciurus > Sciurus vulgaris. Next base: position 9,201,614 of record NC_136471.1, on the reverse strand, counting down.
ATCCACCCAGATGAACAATGAAAAGAAGTCCTTCAACCAGAGCATGGTCAAGTGGAAACACTTTTATCTATAACCTAACCACCAGAAAGTTGCCAGGGCACACCGCCAAGAGATAGGGTTTGATCTTGCTCTTCTGCCTAATTTTTTATGGGTTCTTGGCTGCAGTCTTCTCATTCCCCAAGAAGTCTATGCTTCAGACTCTGAATGATGAGGTTGAAAAATACTGTGACCATCTTCCATGTTCAGAACTTACAATCTTTCCAAAATAAGTAACTGAGTTGGCATATACATATAGTGTATCTGATCCAAGTTTCTATGAAGGGTTCATTAAAGATCTAAGAAGTTTCTAAAATCATATTCTGTAGAATACCAGAATAATCTTAGTCTGTCTTGATAGGATATTTTTTGAACAGAAGGGTCCAATTTATTCTGCATGTCAGGTTCCCATTTTCTTACTTCAGCATGTAGTGGTATGAATCATCCTGATTTTGGCTATTCCCCAGGATCACCTTGTATTCTTGTGAAAATGAACAGATTAGTCAGATTAAAGCCTGAAGGTCAACCAAAGATAGGATGTGTTCCAAAGGATGAAAACATAGCAACTGTAGCAGCTTAGTCTAATTGTGGAGATAGACTTAAAGTACTTTCCATATCATAGGGAAAAACTGCATGTGGGATATCTACAGTTGCTATCCCTGTCTTATTTGGGACTAATAGTGTGAAGAATAAAGTAACAGTTGAGTGCAAAATTGATGGATCACCCAATCTAAAAAACAAAGATGAGTATGACATGGTTTTGGGGATGAGTTATGTTCAAAATCACAACACATACATAATACGAGCAGGCTCTCTCTCCAGGATAAATGTTCCATTGTCTGTCTTCATTTTGCATCAACTAGACTTGCCATTCTAGAATTAAGAGACCACCTTGGAGAAAGATTTGTGGTAGTTGACACTTGGGAAACTGCATAATGTGCTTCTAGATCCTAGCGTTGAGTTTACTGTGAAGTAAACTGCCTGTTGCCTCTGCTACCCTTTGAACCAGTGTACAGTTGCCTAATCAGGACCACTGAACACCTGATTTCAAACACATAGAATGGGGGGTCTTGTCCTCTTTTTATGAGGTTTAGCTGCCAAGTGTCTAAAGCTTAATGTGCTGTGCTTTGTAAATATTTTATGGATTTAACAGTAGTTAACTGTCATATTTCGATGCCGACAGTGTTTTAGGGATAAAATGTTACCTGGCCAACATTAAGTGACTTCGTAGCTACAAGAAATGTGTGTGATGTTGTTTTATATGTGAGGAAGAAAACCAAAAATAAAAGTGGATCTGATAAAAACAAAATAATAGTAAAGGAAAGAATCCCTACAGGAATTACAATGTGCTAAAAGCAATTTTTATAAAGATCGAGACATTAGCACAGAATTAAAAATTAACACAGTGACATCAGATTGCATGCCCACTAAGAATTCTGAATCCTCATGGAAAATATATTACAAATGTGCTTTGGCATAAATGTTGCTTATTCTACTTCTTAAAATTATGACCATGTGTAAGGTATTTAAACTATATTTCTTTGAATATTTGGTAAACTTATCATTGTGTAACATGTTTTTTTTTCCATGATTGTATTTCTCATTCCGATTTTCACTTTGTCTAATATGAAGAAAGCTACATACTTCATTTTGTGTATATTATACATTGCTTTCATCCTTTTGGTATAAGGCTATATATATATGTCTATATATACATATATATAGAGATATATAGATATCTCTATAAAAAGTGAATTTCTTGAAGACGGGGTAGATGTGGCTTGACTTTTTAAATTCAATTTTATAGTCTGCCTTAAAAGCAGTATTTAGAGTATTCACATTTAAAATCATTATTGATTTAGTTGAATTGAAATCTACATTTCAATGGTTGTTTTCTGTTTTCTATCTTTAGTTCTCCTCCTTTCTGCCATCAATTGAGCTAATTGAGTGTTTTTATTCTACCTTCTGTCTTTATGTTCTCATCATATATATTTTTTAAAAAGTTTGTTAGCTGTTGCCCTAGGGTGTATTGTATATATTTTATTTAATGTCAGGCTGCCTTCAAATAAAAATAGAATATTTCTCCATGTTCCCTTGAAGTTGGGAGTGTCTCACATCATTAATCCAAAGATAATTCCAGTGTAAAATGAGGATGTATGGAAAATCATTTTGTCTGATGACAGCATAACTTCTTCCAATTTTTCTCCTTTATTCTACCACCTAAAATAAGGACATAATACCTGGAGATACAATGAGCATGTTATAGTCATAACTAACAAAACCACTGAATATAATTGTTATGAATGGGAATTATTAGATCTTTGGGAGTGTTTCCTCAAAGGGAATTGTGAAACCCTGCTATCTTCCTCTCTTTTTCTTACCCCAACCTACTATGATGTGAGCAGTCGCTCTACCACACTATCCCCAATATGATGTGTTAACTCACCACTGGTTCAAAAGTAACAAGACCAACTGACCATGGACTGAAACCTCTGAATTCATGAGCCAAAATAAGCCCTTCTTCTTTAAAAGTTGATTATCTCATTTATTTTGTTATAGTTACAGAAACTGACATATTTACAAATCAAGTATTTTTCCAGTTTTGGTGGTTTGTTTTGTTTTGTTTTGTTATTTACAGAAGAATCTAAATGAACTTCAGACATAGATACTGTTATTTAACTTTTACAAAAGAGAATTTGGTCACAAAAGAGATAACTGCTTATGGTTACATCTTTCAAAACTTAAAACGTTGAGGTTTAAACCAAAGCATTTTAGATTGCTATGCATATTTTGAACTTTTCCAGTACTTTTCAAATTGGTTTCATTAAGTTATCCACTAGTTCATATGCCCATACCACGTATTACATTAAAATTTATTTTAGTTGGTTTAACTTCTTTAGGGATTAATTCTCTTGTTTTTATTTTTTTCAAAAATATCTTAGTATTTCTTTTAAATACTCTTTCATACTAACTTTCTATTATTTCACTATGGACTAGTATACACATATAAACCTCACCACTTAGATGAAATGATTTAATTCCTCAAAGAATGCAAACTATCAGAACTCATTCAATACAAACTAAATCATTTGAGTAGTTCTGTAGATCTTTAAGAAGTTGAGTTTATAATTATTAAACTGCTGTGCTTTGGAAGGAAGTGTAATGAAAAAGTACAAAATATATAATAGCCAAATTCAGCACTTTTCACAGTAACCAGGATATGGAATCAACATAAATGTTCATCAATTGATGTCTAGGTAAAGTAAATACGACATATATATATATATATATATCTATATATATATATATATATATATGTATATAAAATACTACTAATCCATAAAAAAAAATTCTGTCATTTGTGAGAACATGGTGGGCCTGGGGGATATTGTGCTAGGTGAAATAAGTCAGACTCAGAAAGGAAACACTGAATAATCTCACTGATAAGTGGAATCAAAAAAATTTGATCTCATATAAATTGAGAGTAGAATGATAGTTCTTGGGGAAAATAAAGGGAAACAGAGAAGGGCAGAAGTTGGACAACTGATACACCAATATTTTATGATAGGAGAAATAAATTCTGCTATACTATGTCACAGCACGGTAAGTATCATTAACAATAATTCTAATACTTAGAAGAGGGAGATTTTAATTTATTCACCATAAAAATGATAAAAGTAAAGATTATGGATTAACTGATTGCCATCAATTGACCTGATACCCAGTATATGCATAAATAGAAAAACCATATTGTACTTCTTTACTATGTGTCATTCTAAAACATTTCTTCTTTATTTATTTTTATTGTAAGGAAATGGAATACCTGTTTTTTCAGTGGTTCTACATGAAATAAAGGCATACCATTTGTGTAATCACACATTTACATAGGATAATGGTGTTTGATTCATTCTGTTATTTTTTCCTTCCCCCCACCACTGCCTCCCCTCTTTTCCCTCTATACAGTCCTTCCTTCCTCCATTCTTGCCCCCTTCCCAACCCCTATAAGTGTCATCATCTGCTTATCAGCAAGATCATTTGTCTTTTGGTTTATTGAGATTGGCTGATCTCACTTAGCATGATATTCTCCAATTTCATCCATTTGCCTGCAAATGCCATAATTTTATCATTCTTTATGGCTGAGTAATATTCCATTGTATATATATACCACAGTTTCTTTATCCATTCATCAATTGAAGGGCATCGAGGTTGGTTCCACAATCTGGCTATTGTGAATTGACCAGCTATGAACATTGATGTGGCTGTATCTCTGTAGTATGCTGATTTTAAGTTCTTTGGGTATAGGCCAAGGAGTGGGATAGCTGGGTCAAATGGAGGGTCCATTCCAAGTTTTCTAAGGAATCTCCACACTGCTTTCCAGAGTGACTGCACTAATTTGCAACCCCACCAGCAATGTATGAGTGTACCTTTTTCCCCACATCCTCGTCAACACCTGTTGTTCCTTGTATTCTTGATAATTACCATTCTAATTGGGGTGAGATGAAATCTTAGGGTGGTTTTGATTTGCATTGCTCTTATTACTAGCAATGTTGAACATTTTTTCATTCATCTGTTGACTGTCTGTAGATCTTCTTCTGTGAAGTATCTGTTCATTTCCTTAACCCATTTGTTGATCGGATTATTTGTATTCTTGGTGTAGAGTTTTTTTAGTTCTTTATCTATTCTGGAAATGAGTGCTCTATCGGAAGTATGAGTTGCAAAGATTTTTTCCCACTCTGTAGGCTCTCTCTTCACATTACTGATAGTTTCCTTTGCTGAGAGAAAGCTTTTTAGTTTGAATCTATCCCAGTTATTGATTCTGGCTTTTATTTCTTGTGCTATGGGAGTTCTGTTAAAGAAATCTAATCCTAAGCCGACATGTTGAAGATTTGGACCTACTTTTTCTTCTATAAGATGAAGGGTCTCTGGTCTGATTCCGAGGTCTTTGATCCATTTTGAGTTGAGTTTTGTGCAGGGTGAGAGATAGGGGTTTAATTTCATTCTGCTGTATATGAATTTCCAGTTTTCCCAGCACCATTTAATGAAGAGGCGATCTTTTCTTCCTTGCATATTTTTGGCACCTTTGTCTAGTATGAGAAAATTGTATTTATTTGGGTTTCTGTCCATGTCCTCTATTCTGTACCATTGATCTACCTGTCTATTTTCGTACCAATACCATGCCATTTTTGTTACTATTGCTTTGTAGTAGAGTTGAAGGTCTGGTATTGCGATACTCCCTGCTTCGCTCTTTCTACTGAGGATTGCTTTAGCCATTCTGAGTTTCTTATTCTTCCATATGAATTTCATAATTGCTTGCTCTATTTCTGTAAGGTACATCATTGGGATTTTAATTGGAATTGCATTGAGTCTGTATAGCACTTTTGGTAGTATGGCCATTTTGACAATACTAATTCTTCCTATCCAAGAACATGGGACATCTTTCCATCTTCTAAGGTTTTTTTAATTTCTTTCTTTACTGTTCTGTAGTTCTCATTGTAGAGGTCTTTCACCTGTTTTGTGAGATTGATTCCCAAGTATTTTACTTTTTTTGAGGCTATTGTGAATGGAGTAGTTTTCCTAATTTCTCTTTCTGAAGATTCATCACTTATGTATAAAAATGCATTGGATTTATGAGCATTGATCTTGTAACCCGCTACTTTACTGAATTCAAATTATGAGTTCTAAAAGCTTTCTAGTGGAATTTCCAGGTTCCTCTAAATATATAATCATGTCATCAGCGAACAGGGATAGTTTGAGTTCTTCTTTTCCTATTCGTATCTCTTTAATTTCCTTGGTCTGTCTAATTGCTCTGGCCAGAGTCTCAAGAACGATGTTGAATAGAAGTGGTGAAAGAGGGCATCCCTGCCTTGTTCCAGTTTTTAGGGGGAATGCTTTCAGTTTTTCACCATTTAGAATGGTATTGGCCATGGGCTTAGCATAGATAGCCTTTACAATGTTAAGGAATGTTTCCACTATCCCTATTTTTTCTAGTGTTTTGAGCATGAAGAGATGCTATATTTTATCAAATAATTTTTCTGCATCTATTGAATTAATCATGTGATTCTTGGCTTTAAGTCTGTTGATATGGTGAATTACATTTATTGATTTCTGAATGTTGAACCAATCTTGCATCCCTGGGATAAAACCCACTTGATTTTGGTGCACTATTTTTTTAATAAATTTTTTTTTTTGTGATTTGCTAAGATTTTGTTGAGAATTTTTGCATCAATGTTCATTAAGGATATTGGTCTGAAATTTTCTTTCCTCGATGTGTCTCTGTCTGGTTTAGGTATCAGGGTGATATTGGCTTCATAGAATGAGTTTGGGAGGGTTCCTTCCTCTTCTATTTCATGGAATACTTTGAGAAGTATTGGAATGAGCTCTTCTTTAAAGGTTTTGTAGAACTCGGCTGAGAACCCATCTGGTCCCAGACTTTTCCTTGTTGGTAGGCTTTTTATGACTTCTTCTATTTCATTACTTGATATTGATCTATTTAAATTGTGTATGTCCTCCTCGTTCAGTTTAGGTAATTCGTATGTCTCTAGAAATCTGTTGATATCTTTGCGATTTTCTATTTTGTTGGAGTATAGATTTTCGAAATAGCTTCTAATTATGTTTTGTATTTCACTGATGTCTGTTGTGATATTGCCTTGTTCATTCCGAATTTTAGTAATTTGAGTTTTCTCTCTCATTCTCTTTGTTAGTGCGGCTAAGGGTTTATCAATTTTGTTTTTATTTTCAAAGGACCAACTATTTATTTCATACTGCTTAAGGGAAGCATAACTCAGCAAGACATAACAATCATAAATATCTATGCCCTGAATATTGGCTCATCTATGTACATCAAACAAATCCTTCTCAATTCCAGAAATGTAGTAGACTACAACACAACAATACTAGGGGATTTTAGCACACCCCTCTCACCACTGGACAGATCTTCAAAACAAAAATTGAACAAAGAAACCATAGATCTCAATAACACAATCAATAATTTAGACTTAACAGACATTTATAGAATATACCATCCAACAAAGAGCAAATACACTTTCTTCTCAACAGCACATGGATCCTTCTCTAAAATAGACCATGTCTTATGCCACAAAGCTACTGTTAGCAAATACAAGAAGATAGAGATACTACCTTGTACTCTATCAGATCATAATGGATTGAAATTAGAAATAAATGACAGAATAAAAAAACAGAAACTACTCCAACACCTGGAGATTTAATAATACTTTATTGTATGATGAATGGATAACAGAAGACATCAGGAGGGAAATAAAAAAATTCTTAGAAGTAAACTAGAACAAAGACACATCATATCAATATCTCTGGGACACTATGAAAGCAGTTCCTAGAGGAAAATTTATTTCATGGAGTGCATTCAATAAAAGAAGAAAAAAAATCAACAAATGACTTAATACTACACTCAAAGCCCTTGAAAAAGAAGAACAGAGCAACATCAAAAGTAGTAGAAGACAGGAAATAGTTAAAATCCGAGCTGAAAACAATGAAATTGAAACAAGAGGAACAATAGAAAAAAATTGACAAAAAACATTTTTAAATAATTTTTAAAAAACAAAATGGTCAGCTTAAAAGAAATTTATGGATTATCTGATTATATATTAGTTGACATACTCATATTTGTGTTATGGAGCATGAGATCAGAAAAGTGAGAAAAACAGGTTTTTATTATGCAAGGTTTTTCTTTGGTATATTTATATACTTTTATACACCATTTCATAACTATATTCATAATTTCATTTGTCTCCCCAAACCCAATTTTAATCACTATTAATTTTACTATTTTTGATAATGATAGCAAACATATATAAGTCATATTATCTTTCAGGTAATATTCTATGCTTTTACTTTTATATATTCATTTAATCCTGTCAACAATCACATAATATGAGTAATATTATTATATTTCATTCATTTTTAAGAAATCTAGGTCCTTAGATATCCTTCAATTGATGAATGGATAAAGAAACTGTGGTATATATATACAATGGAATATTACTCAGCTATAAAGAATAATAAAATTATGGCATTTGCAGGCAAATGGATGAAATTGGAGAATATCATGGTAAATGAGATAAGCCAATCTCAAAAATCCAAAAGGCGAATGATCTCACTGATAAGCGGATGATGACACATAATGAGGGGTGGGAGGGGGGCAAGAATGGAGGAAGGAGGGACTATATAGAGGGAAAAGAGAGGTGGGAGGGGTGGGGGGAAGAAAAAATAATGGAATGAATCAAACATCATTACCCTATGTAAATGTATGATTATGCAAATGGTATGCTGTTACTCCATGTACAATCAGAAACAACATGTATCCCATTTGTTTACAATAAAAATAAATTTAAAAAAACAAAAGAAATCTAGGTCCAGAAAATTTAAGTAACTTTTCCAAGTCTATATAGCCATTGAATGGCAGAATCAGGGTTAAAATGCAGGCAATATGAGTCCATCAAATTTCCATTTAACCAATCTACTATGCTTTCTTAGAAAGAGTAAATAATTTCCCCATCTCAATTTCAATAATTTTCAAAGTTAGGATACAAATCCAGCTGTCTCTGACTCCAAAACCTGTCATCCTTCTACTCTTACCATAAGCAAGAGTGAAAAGGGCTAGAGGTTTGGAGTTCAATTTGGTCTTTAGGCATTTTATTTAGGTAACCATAGCTTTTCATTTTCAATTTATTTTCATAAGAGCTGTGACAGGTATAGGGCTGCATGATACTGATAGGTGCTAAAACCTATCAGTAGCAAATAAATAATCAGCTCATAGAGAAGTCATGGTCTCAGCAATGAGCTTCACAATTGTGCTTGGGAAAATAATGTTATTGACACATGAATCAGTAATAGAGTCTTTTTCTAATTTTTTATAATTTTCTATTTTTATAGATTACATTTTGATTCATTGTACACAAATGGGGTAAAACTTTCAATTTCTATTGTTATACATGATGTAGATTCACATCATTAGTGTAATCATACATATATATATAGGGTAATGATATCTTAACATGACTCCAAGCCTAACATGGAATTTGATTTTAGATCAGGTAATTTGTTGTTAAGGGGGATGATTAATGTATTGGAAATTGTCTTTGGATTCAAAATCAGGCATCAATAGGTGAAGGTATATATTAGGCAATGGAACATAGCAGCATCTTGCACTTTTAAATTTTCAGGAGCAAATCAAAGTAAATGAATTATTAGAGACTCCACAATGAAACATTTAAGGAATCAACAGAGTTTTAGGTGAATTAAGCTTAGCACACAGACATATAGCTGACAAAAATAAATCCATGATAAACAGATCACATATGTAAGAATGTGGAATCCGGTGAAATATATAGTCTTGTTATATAACTTTAAAACTATCTTTAAGTAAGATGAATAGACAATCAACTGTATATATTTTAAGACTGAAATTCATAAATTTAAAAATATGTATACACACACAAAACTATTACCATTATAGGGAAAGGAACTTATCCATAATCTCCCAACAATTCCTCATGTCCCTTTGAAATCTCTCCCTTCATTCACCCCCCCCTCCCTTCTCCCAAACACTATTGGTCTGCTCTCTATAGTATGCCCTTTGTATAATTTTAAATAAAAAGATCCTGGCAGCTTGCACTTTTTTGTCTGGATTCTTCTGCTGCAAAATTGTGTTGCATTTCCTCTATTTCACTGTTTGTACCAGTATTTCCCTTGTTTTATTGCTCTGTTATGTGAATATATAGCCATGTGTTTATCCACAGACCTCTTGATGAAAACTGTTTCTTACATTGGACATAAGTATATATAACTTTTTAAATCTGCCAAACTGTTTTCGGTAGTAATTGTTCCATTTACCTTCATACCAGCCTTTAATGTGAATTCCAGTTGCTCTACTTTCTCATCAACATTTGTTATTTTGTTATTAAAACATTAGCCATTTTATCCATCAGCTTGATGTTACTATGACAGCATGCTTGAGAAAATCAGCTTAAAGGAAGAAATAGTTATTTTGGCTTACATTTTAGTAAGTGTCAATCCATGGATGACTGGCTCTATTTTTTCTGGGTCCATTGTGAGGCAGTACATCATGTCAGAAGGGCATGGAATAGCAAAACTGCTCACTTCATGGTGACAATGCAAAGTGAGAGAGAAGAAAAAGAGGAAGAGTCTGAAAACAAAATAAATCATTCAAAGTCATGTTTCCAGTGATCCATCTCCTCCAACTAAGCCCCATCTACTAAAGTTCCTACTCCTTCCTAAAAGCATTAACAACTGGTGACAAAGCCTTTAGTACATGGTCTTTGGGGGACATTTCATATCCAAACCATAATAGTCATTCTAATAGATAGGAAGTGATATGATTCAAATGTTCACTGTACTCACATGCAGCCAGATTGGCTTGAAGAGATTCCTAAGCAACACATTAAAATATCAGATAAATTTAAAGGTTGGAGAAGGTAACCATCATTACCCTCCCCATATCATACCCTTTTATCATCTGGATTCTAGCAGTCTACCTGACATTTCTCCCTAACTAAACGTACTCAGAAACACCAAGTCCCTATCTTCTTTGTCTGAAGGATACAGTGTTCATGAAGAAATTGTCTTCACTGCTTAGCCCTAAACCAGTCCTAGCTATAGTGAGGTACAGAGGCACACAACTATCATCCAAGCAGCTTGGCAGGCAAAGGTAGGAGATTGTGAGTTCAAGCCAGCTCTGGCAACTTAGTGTGACCCTAAGCAACTGAGTAAGACCTTTTCTCTAAATAAAATATAAAAAGGGCTGAGGTTGTGACTCAGTCATTAAGCACCCCTGGATTCAATTCCCAGTTTAAAATATATATATGTATATATAACTTTTTACCTCTGTCTCCGTCTCTCTCTCTCTCTTAATATATATATATACATATATATATATATATATATATATATAAAGTAGTAGTAGTAAGTGGAAAACCACTTATATGACTATCAGAAAGATATTTTAATTATTTTTGGCACATGCATACTTAAGAGTTTGTGCAAATGTGAGATAGACTATATGTGTCATCATGGAAACCTCCTGCATCTATTTTAGTAAGTGGCAAAGGCAAATGCAGATTAATATGTTCATAATTACCCATGTATGTTAAAAATATTTTATGGTACTTATATCTCTGAAGAATCCTAGACTATGTTTGCTTTTTTCTGCTGTCTAATTGGGGCATCTCTGAATCATGTGGCAGACATTCTGCTGGAAAAATGGTGGGGACATGAGCCCATCCTGAAGGAACTGAGAAGCCTATAACTGAGTGTCATACAAGCATGCTTGCAGGCACGGGAATGAACCCATGAATCCAGGGCAGGGCCTTGAAGAGGGACTTCAGGCTGGCTGGTTCAGGAACAATCAACTAAATAGAGGACAAGTTGCCCTTTTCTGGGGTATTCCTACTGGGATAGGTGGGAGCTGGTGGGAACTAAGGAGGACAGCCCTCCTGTGTTGAAATCTTTATAATCCCTCAAGGTCTGCTGCTTGACATGGGATCTGGTGTCACCATCTTAACATTCCTGAACCAGAGCCCTGGTGCTTTCATTTTTCAGTTGGCCCTCAAATTACACAACTGGTTCTGGGTCTGAAAATCACCCTTGGGTGTTCAGAAAAGGCAAGATAGGCAAGAGTTACTGGGTTGTTTATTCAGAGCATATTAGGTTTAGGGCAACAGAGGTGTTCCTCATCTGCATCCACTCATTGTGGGGTCATGTACAGAGCTGTTGTTGCCAATCCTGGTACATGACTGCATCCAAAATCCCATATCATTTCCTAAACTGTGGCTAGGCCTGGGGAATCTTTTGTGAATGGATAAAGAAAATGTGGTATATATGCACAATGGAATATTACTTAGCCTTAAAAAAGAATAAAATTATGGCATTTGCCTGTAAATGGATGGAATTGGAGAATATTTTGCTAAGCGAAATAAATCAATGCCAAAGAAACAAAGGCTGAATATCCTCTCTGATATGCAGATGCTAATTCACAATAAGGGAGAAGGTGAAGAATAGAGATACTTTGTATTGGACAGAGGGAAGAAGGAAGGGGAGGGGGCATAGGGATCAGAAGGATAGTAGAATGAATTGGACATTACCCTATGTGCACATATGATTACATGACCAATGTGATCCTACATCATGTACAACCAAATGAATGAGAAGTTATACTCCATTTATGTATGATGTGTCAGAATGCATTCTATTGTCATGTACAACTAATTAGAACAAATAAAAAAATTTTTAAATAATGGTAAAATGCATGGTTGGTGATCTTTACCATCAAGAATGGTCAAAAGGCACACTTAGGTTTTTGTTTGCTTGCTTCTGTTTGTTTTTTCACATTTTTAATTGTTGCATTATAGTTGTACATGTCGCTGGCTCTTTGCGGTTCCAAAATCTGTGGATATTTGTCACCGCCTGCAGCAACAACTTGCATGGGTCTTATGGGTGGTGGAATGGAAACAGAGGCACTTCTATCTTTCTCTTTGGTGCACTGCTTTCTTGCTTGTTTATAGAGGATAGAGGAAATGAGGTTTACTTGCTTTGAGAGGAGAGAGAGAGAGACCCCGCTTACCAGAGAGAAAGAGACTTTGCTTAAGAGAGAAACTTTGAAAGAAAGACAGGCTTTTCTTAGAGCTTAGAAGGAGAGAGGCCTGCCACGCCTTAAAGTCCTGCATCCTGTAACCTAAGGTGCCCTAGTGATGCGTCTCAGTTCTCCGTTCGGCAATCTGCCTTCCGCCGCTGCCCCTACTCGCTGCTGTGTTCTTTCTTCTGGCTTTTTTGCTAGTGGCTGCTGTGGCGTGTCTTCTCAGGCTACTGCCCCGCCGCGTGACTTCTGCTACTGCTTTTCTTCTGCTAATGGCTGCTGTGGTGTGTTTTCCCCTCTGGCTGCTTCTAATGGCTGCTGTGTCTCTGTCTCACTCCGCCTACGCTTATATCACCTCCAGGACGTGGAGAGCAGGGCCACGCCTCTTACGCAAAGATTAGGCCAGACGCTCTGAGCAGGCAATTAGTGCTCGAAAACACATGTGCATACATTGTGTGCGTGGAGGAGAAAATCACCTGAGTGTGCTTATGTCAATTAACCTCCTCGCTGCCGACGTGATCAGGTGCCATCCCGGCACTGCCAACATGGCACAGCCCCCAACAGTACATACTGATGGGAATATGAGAATATGACATATGTTTAAAAACAATACACCTCATACTATTAATCATGCTTACCCTTGAAGAGGGTGCTGAATTTTGGAAAAATATTATAAAAAGGAGAGCTGTGACCTATTTGTATTTTTTCAATAAGAATACATAAATTATTATATTCACAATGAAAATACTTATTCCTCACAACAGAAAGGGCAGTTATGTATTATTCAATAGAAGGGACATGTACCTAAGGTACCAAAAATATCTGAAATTTAATAGACCAAAACTTTATTTTTCTGTCCATAAATTCTGATGTCCATTGGCAGGGACTCTCAGGTGACCCAGGAATCCAGAGTACTTCCATCTTGTAGCTCCACATGTTAACACAGAGTCACCATTTTTTATGGTTTGGGTGTGAGGGGTCCCTGAAAGCTCACAAGTGAGACAATGCAAGAAGGTTCAGAGGAGAAATGATTGGGTTGTGAGAGTCTTGACCCAATCAGTGCATTAATCCCTGATGGGATTAACTGAGTGGTAGGTGTGGCTGGAGGAGGTGGGAATTGGGCATGGCTATGAGGTGTATATTTTGTCTTACTCTCTCACTCTGTCACTCTCTCACACATTCTTTGCTTTCTGAAAATTCAAGCTGCTTCCTCTGCCACACTTTTCCTCCATGATGTCCTGCCTCACCTCAATCCCTGAGGAATGGAGCCAGCCTTCAATGGACTCAGGCCTCTGAAACTGTGAGCTCTCAAATAAACTTTTCTCCTCTATAATTGTGCTGGTCAGATAATTTAGTCACAGCAGCAAAATAGCTGACTAAAACAGCATTTTTGCTGCTGAACAGAAGAAGAAACATAAAAACAGATCAGTGGCTCATGCCTAATTACAAGTCAGACCACTGAAGGAGAGAAAGAAAAGATGTGGATGAACACTAATGTGTGTCTCATAAGCTACCACATAGTAGGTGCTCAATAAAAAGCAATTAACATAATTCATTATAATAGCGACTCTTTTCATTTCTTGTAGAATTTTCTCAAAATACCATACTTCCTTTGAAATTCATCAAGTTTTTAAAGTGCCTAGTATGTGCCTAGTATCTAATTTTCAAAGGATCCCATCAATGTTAGCAGGGAGCATCTACCCCTTTTCAATCAATAGCACATTTTGAAACCAACCTTTCCAATATTCTATTAAATCTCATCAAGTTGGATTTAGGAATGTGTGTTCTGTGTGGGAAGCACCAGGTGCAGTGTGTGGCATGCCCTGGATCCTTAGAGACCAATGAGTAGTCTGGGTCCTGGTTTAAAACCATAAAATTATTTTTCAGGCTGCAGGCAATTATAATGACTTTACTTGCCAGGTGTCACAGGGGAAAGCTGCCACACTTACACCAGCCTTGGTCCCCAATGTGATGTAGTTTCCAGACAGAGCAGCAGTTAGTCTTGGGCCCCTCCCACAGGCCATCCTCTTCCCCTATTTGCATTGCTAGCCCCAGCATCCAACACCTCAGTTTCTTTATCTGAGTCTTTAGGAAAAAGGACTTTTGGTTAGGCATTTTTACCAGGACTGGGGTGGAAGACACTTTTTCCCACCTGCATTTTCACTCCTAGCTCTTCCCTTTCATCCTCCCCCTGTCCTCAGTGTCCATAAAACTGTAAGAGCCTTTTGCTCAGCCTTTGTTTGGGGTCTCTTTCACTAGTGAGATGAACTAAACATCTATATTGTTCCACCTGGCCCTCAACCTATGTACTGTTCTGGCAGGAAGTGGAGGAGTGTATCAGCATCTTTGGTTTTTGACGCTTGCTTATAACGATCACATTTAGTAGTTAAAGGCTTGACTATCACTTTTGGTTATTGCTTTAACTGATTACTCCTGGCAGATCAGTTCTCTCTACCATCTCAGCTGAGCTCCTAACAAATGGTGGTTGGTGTTGATATATTCAGATGGTACAATTTACCACTCTATTCTCTGGGAGAGTATGTATTTTAATCCAGGGCATTTCAGAGAATATGGGGTCCTCTAACACACCAGGTAAAAACCATCAGCCAAAAATACTGCTTTGTAAATGAAACTCAGTAAATTCTCACTCAAAAAATGATTCATTTTTATATTTGGGTGTGGATTAACCTTCCCCAACTTGACTCAACTCAAAGTTCGTAGATTCAATTTCAAAACCAACTCCTCCCTTCTCTCCCAGTTGCTCCTCCATCTAAAAATACAATGCTTCATTTCATCCCCATCAAAAATCTATTTCCTGCTTAATGTTGGCTGAATTACACTACAGATAATGTAATTATGCCACTTTAGTGGGGCGGTCTCTTGCTCCACTAGGTCAAGGAAAATGAGTGCCAACCTAGTGGCTTCTGGACATTATTTTAAGGGCACCCCACCCTACCTCCAAGAAACCCTTTTAAGAGATGTATACAGAACACATAGTTCATGTAATAAGCTCAACTGCAATGGAAAAAGAACACAAGATCTCTTCTCCACCTGCCCAAGGTAGATTCCTTTCTGGATTATCCATGAATCCAAAATGAACTACTCTGAGCCACTTTCCATTCCAGATTTTTCTCTCAATGATAAGAAACTATGTAAGAGTTTCCCTGCCTCTGCAAGTTAAAATTCCCTCCCACAGAAGACACTATGGCCTCACAAATTCCCAAACTCTCATGGTTCAGGAATTTATACCAAACTGTTCTTATCTGGAGTCCCACTTTCTCATTCTTTCTTTTTATTTGTTCTTTAGGTCTTATAAGGCATCTCACCATCATCCTTATTGCTGTTCCTAGGCTCTACAGTTCTATGGAACTTGTTACTAATTACTAATGTAGTGCCTTCCAAATAACAGGTATGCAATATTTGGGGAATTAAGGAATAATTGAGAAAGGAGTTTCATGTAAGATTTAATTTCTCCTACATTGTTGAATCAGCAAAGAAAATCAACATGTAATATTTAGTTTTATAGAGTGACTAAAAGAGATAAAGGGATCTAAGAATCAACCACTCTTTATATTTTTGTTTCTCTATTCCTTGAACTCCTTCATTTTATTGCATACATTTTTCACTTTTCCAAGGAAATGCTTATTTCAATGCCATCTTCTGTTTCAGATTTCTCCCCCCCACACACACACATTAGAAATTTTCCCAATTTGTTTTGCAAAAGAACAAAGCTCTTATTCTTAAATCTGATAAGGAGCTATAAATGTGTGACCCCTATCATTGGTTAAAAAAAATTCTGAAGCTAAATGTTATATTTCAAGAATATGCATTTGAAGAATACCAAAAGAAAAAAAACATAAAGTTAGCTTTCACATATCCATGTAGAATAGGAACACAGAGATATTATACAGTGTGTTCCCTACTCCCTCAGCTTCACC
Organism: Sciurus vulgaris; assembly: GCF_902686455.1. Classification (NCBI taxonomy): domain Eukaryota; kingdom Metazoa; phylum Chordata; class Mammalia; order Rodentia; family Sciuridae; genus Sciurus; species Sciurus vulgaris. Next base: position 9,185,012 of record NC_136471.1, on the reverse strand, counting down.
CTAGCTCCATTCCACTACTCAGAACCCTGACTGTTCTGTTGAACCTCAGAATAAGGAACCATCATCAGACATTACTTCATGGCAGGAGAAACTGCTGGACTTGGCTTTGGAATGTGCACTGCCCATGGCAGTAGTACCACCTATGTTGGTAATTACAGAATGAGCTCTCTTCCTCACCTCTTGAAGCTTTCCTATAAAATGAGAAAGAAGTGACATAATTCCAACTGACCTTGGAGAAAAACTCCAGGACTTTCATCTTGCTGGTTTTAGCACAGGCCTTTGGATCCTAAATGAACTCATAGCGTGGAGGATCATTCTTGCACACCTGCTGGTACTTCAGGTACTTTTCCTGCACCAATTATCTGGTAATGAGCTCCCTGAGTTGCCCACAGATGAAATCCTTTCTTTCAGCATATGCCCTGATCACTCTCAGCACTTCCTAGATCTTCTCAGATGCAGAGTTGTCCTCCATGAATATGACACCCAGGATAAGTATCATGAGACTGGTCTAAGGCATTTCCTGGTCATCAATCTGCCTCCCAGCTTTAATGTTAGTTGAAGAGGAACAGTTCTTTGAAGACTCTGGGGAGGCCTCAGTGTTGCAGTAGCAGGCACTTCCTCAAAGGGTGCCCCCAACTAGAGTAGAGGAGGAGGCAGCTGTGGCATCCACCTCTTAATCTTCAAGAACCTGCTGACCCATAAGGCCCTGTGCCATTCTTTGTGCCTGAGAACCCCTTCATGCTTGCATTGCTGAATCTTCTCACCATAAAGCATCATGATTAATGTCAGGGATAGCCAAAAGACAAGTGAGCAGGAGGATGGGCAACAGGAACCCACAGACCAGGGGGACAGAGTGAGAGAGTCAGAAGCCTCAACCCTGGCATCTCTGACAAAAGCCTATATACAGATCTTCTCTTTGGCAGATGCTATAGTACCACAGAAGTCTCTTATCCTCCTGGTTGGACTGTCCCCTGACAATCTGAAGAAACACTTGAGATGGCTCCTTGGGGTTCAACCAGCCAACACAGTCGGAGGATTCCAGATTTGACAGTATGGTAGGTGGAGTTGGGTTCCTTCTAATGTACACATCAAGGTGTGTACCTCACGATTCCTGGTGTTCACTGCCTACTTGTCCTCTGAGGATACTGCATCATACCAAGACCTTTACACCAGGTTCCTGGAACTCCAGTAAGAGGCACTGAAGGGTTTTCAAATCATTAAGGATTTGTGATGGTTAGGGAAAGTGTATCCGCTCCATAGCTTTGCCTATGACTTCCTAGCATTGACAGGTTTCAGTGCAGGCCTCTTTTGTTTTCACTGAAATGTTTCCTTAGTCCCCTCAGGGTCTTCATTGTAATGCCTGACAAAATCTGGGATTGTTTCCTCTGTTGGCTTGTAGAGAGTCATCACTTTCCTGAGACCTCTGATCCAGAAATGGGAGGGACCTTCAGCCTTATATCACTGCCACAGGTCTTCAGGCCTAACAATGCAGGTCAGGGTGAATTTCAATAGGGATTTCTCTGCGTTGTGAGTTGATGGTGTATGTACTCAGGCTTCCTCAAGTTAATCATATTTACTACAGACAGGGCCCAGGACCTCTTCTGACCTGAGACTGTGTCCTGCAGGCCAAATCCAAGTCCACTATCTCCCTGAGACTGCAACAGGTAAGTAAGTAGGAAAGTGCTTTGTCAGCCACACTTGGGGCCTCCCAGAGCAGATAGTAGAAGAAAAATCTGTGGGGACTCCCCTCTATGTGGGGTGAGAGATTCCCTCAGGATGATCACGCTGATCATTGACAGGGATTGGGACCTCTGTCCACTTGAGTCAGATTGCCTGAAATAAAGCCCCACCTCCTCTGTATTCCAAAGGCCCTGGTCAACAGATAAATGTACCATGTAGGAAACATGGTATACATACACAATGAAGTTTTACTCAGCCATAGAGAAGAATGAAATCACAGCATTTGGCAGTAAATTGATAGATAAAATCATGCAAAGTGAAATGAGTCAGACTCAGAAAATCAAGGTTCAAATTTTCTTTTGTGGAAACTGAAGAAAATAAAGAAGTCAGTGGTGAAGGGGATCAGACATCATAAATTTATAGGGAAGATCAGGGGAGTAGAAGGTGGAGAGTGAGAGAGGAAATATGGAATTAATTTAACAAAATCATGTTATATGCATATATAAATGTACCAAAGGGATTTTCATCTTTGTACATTCTATAGAAAGTTCCAAAGACCCTAGCTAGGGAACACTACATGTAAAGTCCTTATCTGACGGCCTCTCAGAACTGAAAACCGGTTCTGTATTGAGCTGGAGCTCTTCCCTTTCTTCTCTAATGGGAGGTCAGTTCAGTTTTCCATCAGAATTCTCACTTTAGCTCCTGGAATTTCTACTACATACCTGAGATGACCACCCTCAAACCAAGGTCTCCGACACCCAGAGTTCCCAGAATTGGAAATGTTGGGGGTTATTGATTATCCTGACAGCCTGCCAGAAGTTTCTTGGGGCTGATATCACAGGTGGAGTGGAATTCTGTGAGGTCCATAACATTCTGGGATACTTGGACTTCTCAGTCTTCATCTTGGCTCCTGGATCCTTGTTTAACTGCTCCTAGAGGAAGGGGCCCCACTCTGCCAGCTCTGACCATTTACCAAATTGCAGCTGCTGCAGAAAAAGTTCTAACTCCTAGACTGGATGCTAGATGGAGACAGGTGGTAAAGATTCAGAGAAACATACCTACTCATGGGATCTCTTCACCAACCAGACTTAGACTTCAGAAATGTTTTATTACAAAAGATTGATTTTCTGCAGGGAAGTGGCTGAGCAGTATGAATTTGGGAGTTCCTGCTCTTTTAAGATTAATAGACATAGCATTATTTTCATGTTTCTTAGTGCTCATTGGTAGGAGGGAATAATATTTTACATCTCTCCCAAATTTACATTTAGAAATACACCTATATACAAATGGTTTCAAACAAAAAATATATCTACCCTTACCATGCCTGGTTTACTCTGACACTTTTTACATGTTTAGTTTCTTCATTATATTCTATTAAACATATAATTTTTAGAGACTGAGTATTAAGTCAGTGTAAGGCACTTGCCTACCATATTCAAGACCCTGGGTTTGTTCCCCTATACTAAAATTAATTAATTAATTAATTAATTTGAAAGGCCAGTCCTCACTCACAAAAGAAATTTCAGATGGTTATTAGTATAGTCTCTGGAGTAATCCTGCATTAATCTACCGTAACTTTCCTTATAACTGCTCTTCCCCTCGGGCTGTTGGCATCTGTGGTCTGAGGTATTAACTCTTATTTCTATAATGAAGCAGGAGTAGAAGTTTAAAGACTTTCTTCATACCCAACTGCCATCTGTGATAGGCTATGAACTCTCTCAATACTCACAGCTGCCCCCTATTGAAAACACTAGTACCAGTGCAACATAGTTTTCAATCTCTCCACCAAGGGGTTTCTAATGTCTTGTTTTTTCAATGTTGTTGTTGATATTTTGGGGCAGTTGAAAAACGGCCCCCCAAAACATGTCATACAGGATCTGTAAATGTTGCCTTATTTGAGCAAAAATCTCTTTAGACCTGATATCATTTGATGGGGGAATTATCCCAATTATCCAGTTGAGGCTTTAATGCAATCACTTGTAGCCTTAAAAAAGAGAAGCAGAGAAAGTATTGACAAACTGAGGAGAAGGTGATGTGAAGATGGACTGGGGAGAGATTTGAGGATGTTTTTCTTGAAGATCTCAGTGATGCAGCCACAAGCCAAGTAATATTTTAGCCACCAGAAGCTGGAAGTATAATTGTACTGAAACCTTGATTTTAACAAATTTTGAAGAACTATAAGAGAATATGTTTCTGTTGTTTTAAGTCACTCAGTTCATGATAGTCTGCTATATAAGCCTAAGAAATGAATATATTCTTGCTTTAATTCTCCTTTCCTCTAATTTTCCAGGGTCGATTTGGGGAGTGGAAGATAGCATCCTGAGTTTGATCATCATCTTGGTGGGTACAAATAATATATTAAATCTGTAAATAATTTAAGGAAAGTGCATGTTTACTATTATCTTCTACATCAGTTTATGTGGTCCACTTCTGTATTTGGGAGTGCTTTTACTTAAGTTTTTCAGTAAATTTTACAGTTGTATACATAAAGATCATACGCTTTTGTGATCGTGCTTCTTAAGTAAACATTGGATTTATTCCTCTTGTGAATGTGATATTTTCTACCATATGTTCTATTAGTTATTGTTTGGGTAGCAAAGCTCTTGATTTTGCCACAGCAATCTTCCACACACTATTTTTCTGAAGAATCTTATCCATTTGAATATTCCATATGCCAATTCCTTTTAATTTTCTAGGCAGATAATCATATTGTTAGCAAATAGTATCTCTTTTTAGTATCTCTTTCTTTTTTACATCCTTACCTTTATATTCCAGCAAGGTTTTGAGTAGTAGAGGTAATATTATGTATCTATCTTTTCTGATGTTAATAAGAATACTTCCAACATTTCCATTTAACTATTTGCTACAGAATTGAGGAAAGGAAGTTTCCCTTTTTTTTAAGTTTGTTTCATGAACTCATGTTTAGTCCTTTCAAAGGCTTTTGAACCCACTGAAACAATGAATTTCTTTTTTCTCCTCTAATTTGCTAATGTAGGAAATATAATAGAAAAATCTCTGGCACAGCCCACATGATCATTATTCGTTGGTGTTGAATATGCTATTAATTGTTTTAAAATAGTATTTGCTGCTTTGTGAATGAGATAGGTTCAAGTGCTCTTTGAAGGTCAGGTACTCAACAGGTTTTTGAATCAAGGGGTGCTAACGAGGAAAAATGAGTCAAATAATTTCCCACTTTGTGTATGCTCGGGAAGGCTTTACAAAAACTGACAATTAATTTTCCAGAACCATTTAGTGGAAGTGGCAGTATATACAGTTTTTTTTTTTTATTTCAATAGTACAGTTTTGTTTTGGTATGTATGAAGGTGGCTTGAATTTTTATTTTTGTGTTAAAATGTTATACTTATTTATGTGCCCATTACTTCATTTATTTTTAGTAGTATATTTCTTTTTATGTTTTGTCAGTGCATTATTGTCATGAATAATAATGGGGTTAATCTTGACATAACTATTTGTGTGTGGAATGCAATTTGCTCCATATTCAGTCCCCAGTATTTCCTTTTTACCTCTCCTCCTCCCCCTCCTTCCTCTATTCTACTGGCCTTCCTTAAATATTTATTTACTGTTTTCTTTATTGGGGATTTACATATATACTTAAGGGTGGAATTCACTATGTTATATTCATAGATGTACATAGTATAATGTGGTCAATTTCATTCCCCAGTTCTTTCCTTTTCCCACCCCTTCTGCCTTCCTCTTTTCCCCCTGCTTCTGCTCTACTAATGTCCCTTCTATTTTTGTGAGTTCCTCTTTTTTAATTATTTTTTTCTCTCTAACTTCCACATATGAGAGAAAACATTTCACTGTTGATTCTTGATTTTCTTTAAATCTGGCTTATTTCATTTTAACATGATGTTATCTAATTCCATCCATTTCACAGAAAATGCCATAAATCTGTTCCTTTTATGATTGAGTAAAACTCCATTTTGTGTGTGTGTGTGTGTGTGTGTGTGTGTGTGTGTTTCACTTAAGGTTTTCCATTTAACATCATGAAATTCCTAATACAAACCTTTTTTAGCATAAATTCTCAAACTTTTACATTTGAGACAATAGTATCATGAACCCAAAAGACCTGACATTCAAATTTGTCTATCATCAGTACATGAATACTATGTTTCCAGCTATACTCAAAATTGTATTCTTTATTTTTCAACATTCTTTTCATTTATTGTGATTCATTTAACCTTTCCATATATATTTTTAAATAAGTTTTTCTAAAATTGCAAAAATCCTTTTGGAATTTTTACCAGAATTTTATTCAATTTATAGTCCAATTTGGAGATAGTGGACATATTTACTGTTTTAAGTCATTCAACTCATTAAAATGTCATCTTCATTCTTCAGGTTTACTCTTCTTTCTTTAATTGGTAATGTTCATTTTTTAGCACACAGATGAAATATGCATTGTTATACTAATGCCTTAATATTTTCACTTTTAGGAACTGGGGAGATAGCTCAGTTGGTAGAGCCACAAGGCCATGGGTTCAATCCCCAGCACCAAAAACAAAATTTTTACTTTTAGGGTTAATATAAATGGTATCTTTTGAAGAAATTTCACCTTATAATTGTACATTGGCAGTATATAGTAATTGGGTTGATCTTGGGCCTTGTATCTTAGGAACTTGTTAGGTACACTTATTATTTCTATGTGTCATGTAGAGATTTAACAGTAGACATTGGTCTGAGAGGCATAGATATGAAGAAGTTGACACTACAGTTTTCCCCTTTCTTGTTTACCCTTCATATATCTTTGCATTATATGAAATCAGGTAGAAATTTTATTTTTCTATGAAATCAGGTAGAAATTTTATTTTTCCTAGAAGCAAAAATGCTTACTTTCCCATTTAGTCCTGGACTTCCTTCTTCCTGTACAAAGCCAAAGTCTGCCAAAAAGTCACTTTCATTCATGAGGTATATTCTTTAATTTCAATTATCTTCACAACTTACTGCATTTGAGTCTATGCTTATATCACTCCACTAGTTCATGCATTGCTGATTTTAATAGGCACTTCTTACTCAGAATTTATTTTTAAATTATATTGTTTTATTTTTGATTCTTTCTTCACCCTATTATTGGTATAGCTACATAAAAGGAAGAAAATTGTTTTATTTGCACAAAAAATACATTATTTCAGGTATGTATGTTAAATTTTTTACAAATATGGTAATGACTTTTCCAAAATTTTGGCAAAAATAACGTTTCTGGTTGATAAATGAGAAATGCCACAGCCTCTGAAGTGGAAAGCATGCTTTGTTACAAAGGCAATCGAGGACTTTCACTCTTGCTATTTTAGGTATTATATCTTAAAATGTATCTTAAAATTTTCTCTCAACAAATGTTAATTTTTGAACATTTTTCTGTAATGTAGATTTAGAAAGAGTATTTCTCTATCAAGGAGAGTATTACATATATATTGGGCTGCTTGAAATTATCTCACAGCACACTGATGCTCTTTTCATTGGGTAAAAGAGAGGTTATTTTCATTTTTTTGTAGTTTATATGGCTATGCCTACATGTTCACTAATCTTTGATTCTCTTATGCCTTTTATATCATTAATCCCACCTAATGTATTTTATCTCATAGTTATTATCTCTAGAAGCTTAATTAGTATATTTTTAAAAATATTTTTAGTTGTTAATTGACCTTTATTTTATTTATTTATATGCAGCACTGAGAATCAAACCCAGTATATTTTTTACAGCATCCACATTGCTGTTTTAATTTTGTATGTTCATACAAGTTATACTAACTCAGCCCTTGTGAAGTCCTTGGAATGCTCATTCCATTATAGCATCATGTAAGAGTTCAGAATCTCATTATCATAAGTCATATGTGAATTAGGATTTTGTAGTATTGTTCCTTAAGTGAATTTCCTAAGGCATAATTCTTTTCCATCTTTGAACTTGCGAAACTGAAGAGACAAGTTATCTTTCCAAAACACCCAACATACAAAGCAGAAATGTACCTATGGTAACAGCTAATGATTTTCTTGTTGTAAAAGAGAGGAAATTGGGGGCTAGGGTTGTAGCTTAGTGCTGAAGTGCTCACCTAGTGTGTGCATGAGGCTCTGAGTTCAATCCCCAGCATTGCAAAAAAAAAAAAAAAAGGGGGGCAATGGGAGCCATGGAAGAACCCTGCTCTATACCTACCTGAAATTTAGAAGAGCAGATATTGGAAGTTCCATATTTCCCTCTCAAGTTCTGTGAAGACTCTTTTCAGTTCACAGATCTGACTTCTCTTCTACTGGTTCTGTTACCAAAAGCTTGGTCTTTGTCCCTGATGCCAATCCAGTAAGTAAGATACGAATTTGAGAAAAAGGAAAAAGGTTTATTGCTTTGCTAGCAAAGGAGAAACACAGGGGACTCTTGTTCCAAAGGCTGTGATTTTGCCATCAGCAGGAACTGGGCTTTTAAAGAGGTGATTCAAAGCCTACATTTTCTTGGTTGGAGCTGTAATTCACTTGTTAATTTGGGAGATAGTCCTTTCTGAGATCTTCTGGTACCATCCACAAAGTCTGGATTACTTTGTTCCTATGGTGGGTGTGTGCTCAGGGACAGAGAAGTCTGCCTAGGATGGGGAAGAAAGGTAATCCTGTTTCCCCTCAGATTAGGTAGGGGGAGAGGTAGGGAGCAGGAAGGAGGGAAGAAGAGAAACATCCATCTTAAAAATAACTTACAGTGGCAGAGCAGCAAGGACTAAATTCAAAGCATGAAGTGGACCACTGCTACAGTTCTGCTCTCTAAACCTTCTTTTTCATGAAACGTAGTGAAGTTGAAAAGGACAGGAAATGAAGAGTACAGAAGAGACAGTAAAGGTCAACAGAGGGCAAGCATAAGAACAGGCATTTTAACATGCCTCAGCATATTGTAAAACAGTTCCTGTTTCTCAAAGAACGTAAATTTCCATCTCATGGAGAGCAAGTGTGTAATTCAGCCCACATGCACCCTGGGACAACTGAAATATCAAGAACCAATAAAGAAAGAACAGAAATTCATTGGATTAGACAAAGGGGAATGAAGGGAGGGAAGAGGACAGGAATAGGAAGGAGAGTGGAATGAATCAGACATCACTTTCCTATGTTCATATATTACATGACCAGTATAACTCTACATCATATATAACCACAAGAAAGGAAAGTTAAACTCCATGCATGTATGATATGTCAAAATACATTCTACTGTCATGTAGATCTAAAAAGAGCAAATTTTAAAAATTTTTAAAAGAACCAATCAGGATGAGCTTATCAACTTCTCCTTATGTGACTTTAAAGAAAGAATGCTATAACATGTAAATGGAACTCTTCCCCTTCCAGGTGCAGTGCACCTGGAGTTCTGAATCTTTTATTATATTTTTAAATAAAATTCCTACTTGTTTACTTACCTGGGTGGCATCTGCAGTGTTCTTTCTTTCATTCCATAGAACACAAATCCAATCCCCACTCCTATGGGTAAGAGTAGCATGTGTTTTGTTTAATTTTTTTATTATTAAAAATTATAGTTATTCATTACATTAGGATTCATTTTGATGTAGTTATAAAAGCATAGAATATAATTTGTTTTAATTTAGTACTTCCCCTTTCCCTCTCCTCTTCCCTCCCCCTGTTCCCTTCCCTCTAATCGACTGATCTTCCTGCTATTTACTTACAGATTTCTTTCTATTTAGTGTCCTGTGTCTGCACATGATGGTGAGATTCACTGTGGTATATTCATATATATACATAGGAAATTGAGAACTTCTTTCCACTGTTCTTCCCTTATCCCATCCCTCCTTCCTCCCTCCCTCTCATTCCCCTTCCTCTGGTCCACTGATCTTTCTTCTATTTTGATGGAATTCCTTACCCCATACTGTTTTTCTTTTCTTTTCTTTTATTCTTTCTCAATGTTTCTCTCAACTTGCTTTTCTTCTAGTACAATTCTGGGAGTCCAAAGGGCTATTCTTATTCTCTGTTTTCCTCCCTCCAAGATTGTGTTGTTTCTTCATACATAATTAGAAGAATCATGAAGGCATCCTTGAATCATCTTAAGAGGCTCACTCTGTGAAACAAAAGCCCCACCCATGAACCTCTTTGAAATAAACCTTTTTACCCTTGGACTTCTGAAGAGATTGCTAAGGAATAACAACCCTGAAACTTTCTGGACAATCTACCGTTTTGTTGAACATAGGCTTAATCTATATAATACTTTGAAAACCTAGCTTTGATCTCCCTGAGATTTTAACAAAATGACTTAAAGTTGCACTCTTTGCTTCATCTTTAGACCACTTTGTCCTGGAAGTACCCTTGATTTGAATTTTGATAAGAACATATTTCTTAATTTGTTATATCTTGTCATTTTTTGAGGCTGAAAAAATTTCAAGACCTTTGATGAATCTAAAAATATAAGAATCCATTTGTATTTGTTCAACAGATTGTGAAGAGAATGCTAATGCAATCTCAAAGTTCCTTTAAAACCATCTAGTTTTCTTGTTACAATGACAGCAAAAGTCTATTTCAGCTATTCCACATGGCTAGCAACATTAGTTGCTAATTATATCCCAATATTTTGTTTGGATTTTGATTTTAAATGGTTTATACTTTTTCTATTAAGGTTCTTTTTGATCAAATAGTATCACAAATGATTTCCTGGGTCAGTAAGCAGATATTTTCCATTTGTAGCTTTTTGTGAATAGGGCATTCCTGCATCAATTCTGACTTTGATGAAGATGGGGCAAATTTCTTTTCATCTCTGTGCTCTATGGAGTTCTGATCTCTTATCACCTGCTTGTGCATTAAACCCCAGAACTATTTTGCTAATACTCAAAATCAATGTAAGTACAACAACAAAGTGTTCTTTAACCTACTTTTACTACCATGTCTGTTTTGTGATTTTTTTTTTTAAGTTTCACATATTAAATGTACATAGCAGTGAGTTTGGGGATAAATATATACCCATAGGACCATCATAACAATCAAGACCACATCTATCACTTCATAAAGTTACCTCCAACCCTCCTCATCTTCTCTTCTTTTTTCTTTTTCATCATCATCATATTTACTATAAGAACACTTAGTACAAGATCATTCTTCTGCTGGGCGTGGCAATGCACACCTGTAATCCCAACTACTCCAGAGACTGAGGCAGGAGGATTGCAAAAACAAAGCCAGCCTCAGCAACTTAGTGAGGCCCTAAGGACGCAGTTAGATACTATCTCAAAATTAAAAGCAAAAAAGCATTTTGAAAGAACTAGAGATGTGGCTCGGTTGTTAAGTGACCCTGGATTCAATCCATCTTCAGTATTACAAAAAATAAAAATTAAAAAAATCTTCCTTCTTAGAAAATTATAAGTGTACAGTAAAAGTATTGTTAGCTGGAGATGCTATGTTGTATATAAATCATTTAACTGAAAGTTTTCTCTTCCTCCCATACCCTGTCAATCATCATTTTACTGTTTCTATGAATTTAGATATTTTATATTTAACATATTATTGACATCATACAGAATATGTCCTTCATACATGAGACTCATTTCACTTAGCATAATGTCATCCAAGTCTATACATGTTATTAAAATGGCAGGGCTGTCTTAAAATTAAAAAAATATTCTGCTATAGGAATGGACCATGTTTTCATTGTTTATTCATTCACTGATGGACATTTAATTATTTTACTCATCTTAGCTACTGAGAATCATGCTACAGTGATTATGAGAGAACAGATAGCTGTTTGAGATCTTGATTTCACTTTCTATGGATAAATACCCAGAAGAGCAATTGCTCGATCATATGCTAGTTCTACATTTAAGTTCCTCAATAGGTTTGATTCCCCATACTAGTTGTACTAACTGAACATTCTTACCCATAGTGCAAAAGGATTTCCATTTCACCATATTCTTGTACTTATTTTTTAATGACATATATCCTAAGAGGTGTGAGGTGGTATCTCCTTGTGGTTTTGATTTGCATTTCCTTGATGATTAATGAAATTGAACATCTATGTCTTCTTTGGAAAAAAATCCTGTTCAAGTCTTCAATTCATTTTTTAATATATTAAGACCATTTTTTCTCCTTCTGAGTTTTAGGATTTCCTTACATATTTTGAAGGTGAGTCCTTTCTCACATATATGGTTTTCAAGATGAGTTAAACTTATAGGCATAGGTTTATTTCTAGGCATTCAATTCTCATCTGTGTGTATGCGCATATATATATATATATATGATCTTCTTATGTCAGTACCATACTGTGCTAATTATGATGCTTCTATAATACATTTTCAAATTAGAAAGGGTGATGCCTCCATCTTTTTTTTTTTTTTTTTTGCTCAAAATTACTTCAGATGTCTGAGATTTTGCATTTCCATGTGAATTTGAGGATTTTTTCTATTTCCGTGAAAAATATCATTGGAATTTTGATATGAATTCACTGAATCTATAGATGGATTTGGATAATAGACACATTTTAGTAATATTAAATCTTCCAGTTCATGAACAGGAAAATATTTCCATTTATTTGTCTTTTTCAATTTCTTTCATCAATGTCTTATAGTCTTCAGTGTACAGATCTCTTATCTCATCTCCTTGATCAAATTTATTCCTGAGAAGTTTATTTTTTTTGATGCTATAAAAAAGAATCTTCACTGGGTGTGATGGTAGTGCACACCTGTAATCCCACTGGTTTAGGAGGCTGAGGTAGGAGGATTGCAAGTTTGAGAACAGCCTCAGCAACTTAGGAAGCCTTAAGCAACTTGGTGAGATCCCATCTCAAAACAAGAAAAATAAAAACGGCTGTGGATGTGAATCAGTGCTGAGGCACCTCTGAATTCAATCCCCAGTACCAAAAAAAAAAAAATTTTCTTTATTTCTTATTTGGATAGTTCTTGTTACAAAAACAACTGATTTTTGCATATTGCTTTTGTATCCTACAACTTTAATTTTTTTATTCCAGCAGGTTTTTGTGAAACAATTAGGATTTTCTATATATAAATAAGATTATGATATCTGCACGTAGAAACAGTTCTATTACTTCTGTTTTGATCTGGCTGCCTTTTATTCCTTGTCTTAGGACTAGGAACATTTTGTTTGAAATATGCTTTAACTGTATCTATTAAGATAATCATATAGTTTTGTCATTCATTCCCTTAATATGACAAAACACATTTATTGATCTACCTAGGTTGAGCCTTTGTTGCATCCAAGGATAAATTCTATTTCATCATGATGAATGATTCTTTAATGTGCTGTTGAATTCAATTTGTCATATTTTGCTGATGATTTTTGTCTGTGTTCATCAGGTATAGTGACCTATAATATTCTTTTCTTATAGGTTCCTTACCTGTCTTTGGTATCAGGAGAATTCTGGTGTTGTAAAATGAATTTTTTTTTAAGATTTCTTCTTCTTCTTCACTTATTGAAAGAGTTATGGGATATTTAGCCTTAATTATTCTTTAAATGTTTGGTAGAATTAACCATTGAAACAATCAGGTCCTGGGCTTTCTGGGGAAAGGTTTTCGATTACCAGTTCACTTTTTCACCTGTGTTTGTTGCTATTTTGTGCTGTTATGTATATTTTGTTTTTGTTTTCTTGGTTTATAAAACTTTTTGAAATAATTTCAAACTCAGAAAAATATTTGAGAATTATTTATAGAGAGCATACACATTTACCCACTTTAAACTTAAATATACACGTTTTTAAGAACAAGGGCATGTGCTTATATATATCCATTATAAAACTACAATTCAATTATCAGTTTCAAAAAGTTTAACAGTGATAGAGCAATATTATCTAATTTACAAGCCATACTAGAAATTTACCAATTGTCCCAGTGATTTCCTTTAGAGAAACATATTCCCTGACCCAGAATCCAGTCCAGAAACAGTCATTGTGTTTATTTGTCATGTCTCTTTATTTCATAAACAATCCCTCACATTTTATTTTTAATTTAAAATATTGAAATTTATGAAGAGTAAACATACATTTTTGTACACTGTCCCTTGATTGGAATTTATGTGTTTCCTCATAATTAGATTCCAGTTATGCATTTTTGTGAAGAATACTACATAGGTGCTGTTATATCTTCAGATCATATCAGCAGGCACATCATATTGCTTCAACTTAATATTGATGATGTTGACATAATTTTTCTAATGGATAGGGATTATTGTATGTGTTGTTCATGATCCTAATTATTTTATGGTGATAAATATATGAATGGGTACTCATGAAAACAGTCTGTTTCTGTTTTTCTGTTAATTTGTTTTACATCTTTGATTATTTCCAACCGAAATGATAGAAAATGACAATTAGCATATATATAATTTCTTTTTTAATGAACCATGTTAATTACACATATTAATGAGATTCATTGTGATATTTGCATACATACATATAGGGTACATTGGGTATCATTTGTTTAACTACATTTCTGAACCCAGTAGTTATTTTCTTTGTCACTGACCTAAATAAAAGGGTAACACCTAAATGATACCTAAATCTGTGAATAGTGAGGGTAATCAATGGTCATTTCATTTTTTGTTTTAAGTCTTTGTATATCTGAAAATGTTGCATAAAGAACTTTTGCACTCATTTAATTTACTATGAAACTTTATAACTATTGTTCATTTACCTGAGATTCAACACTATAAAAATTATTCTGTAAGCAGCCTAACTCTATTCTTCACTAGAAATAGCCTTCATTAATAACATTTTTTTTTTTTTTAGTTTTGGTGTTTATAGGATTAATTACTTTCAAAATATCAATAGAACAAAAACAAATGAAAGGAAGAAAAGAATAAATATGTTCTTCCACTTCTCTATTTCTCTTGTATTAAAAATTGCAAATGTCAGGCTGGGGTTGTGGCTCAGTGGTAGAACACGTGCCAAGCATGCATGAGGCACTGGGTTCGATCCTCAGCACAGAAAGAAATAAAATAAAGGTCTATCAACAAGTAAAAAAATATCTTAAAAAATTGCCAATGTCTATGATATGGATATTTCAGTTTTTCTTCAGCTTAGAAAAGACTTCTATAACTGCAAGTTTTAACTGGCTTCCTATTTTCTCTCTTCTTCTACTATTTTCATCCAAATATTGAACATTCATTGTCTAAAATTTATACCTACTCTCTTTAAATGAATTTATTTCTTTGCCCATTTTTAATTTCTCAAGAAATACTACACTATTACTTTTTACATTCTCTATAGTACTTCTCTACAATTATGTTTGTGGTATTAATTGCTTTGTGTTATTTTGTTATCTCATTATTTTATCAACTATTCAGATATGTAAAGAGAGAATTGAGTGGTAGATATAGACATATAAATAAGTACAGGCCTAGATATACATGGATTTGGATATAGATACAGAACTTTCCCTTGAACTCAAGTGGAATTCAGTATTTATTTAAAATCCACAAGAACAGGAAAAAGGCATACATTTACATTGCTGGTGGAGTTGCAAATTTGTGCAGCCACTCTGGAAAGCAGTGTGGAGAGTCCTCAGAAAACTTAGAATGGACCCAACTTTTGACCCAGTTATCCTATTCCTCAGTTTATATCCAAAGGACTTAAAATTAGATTACTAGAGTAACACACACACATCAATGTTTATAGCAGCTAAATTCACAATAGCTAGATTATGAAACCGACGTAGATACCCTTCAACAGATGAATGGATAAAGAAACTGTGGTATATATACACAATGGAATATTACTCAGACATAAAGAAGAGTAATATTATAGTGTTTGCAAATGAATGGATGGAATTGGAGGATATCATGCTAAGTGAAATAAGCCAATCCCAAAAAACCAAAGGTTGAATGTTTTCCCTGATAAGTGGATTATGATATAATGAGGTTGGGGGTGGAGAGTGAGAGAAGAATGGAGGGTCTTTAGACTATGTAGAAGGAAATGAGAGGGAGGGGGGTATGAAAAGTGGTGGAATGAGACAGACATCATTACCCTATGTACATGTATGATTACACAAATGGTATGAATCTACATCGTGTACAACCATAGAAATGAAAAGATGTGCCCCATTTGTGTACAATAAATCAAAATGCAGTCTCTAAAAAATAAAAATATAAATAATTTTTAAAAATAAATTAAATAAAAAATAAAAATCCACAAGAACATAAAACAGATAGTTTTTAAGAATGATATATTCTTTTAGCAAATTGTTTCAATAATATATTCTTACCTTTACTTGCTAAAACTTTTAAATATAAAAATAGGGAGATCCAAGATGGCAGACTAGAGGGTGACTGCATCTCCAGTAGCTCCAGAACTCAGGATTCAATAAGGGGAGGTGTTCAGAGAATCAGACCAACACAGAGCCATGGGTTGAGTCTCCCCCACCAGGTGAAGCTCGGCCCGGGCGGCAGGCCCGGACAGGGGCAGCTTCTCGGAGCAGGGCAGCCAGAGTCTTCCACAAGCAGCCTGGGTCCCTCCAGCGGCAGGCTCGTTCTACAGCCACCTTCTAGGAGCAGGCCGGCCAGTGAGAGCTTTTCCGGACAGAGCCATCTACAAGCCCTAAACCCACCAGCCAGCCCCAGCCTGCAGGCGGCTTCTGGGACCAAGGCAGAACAGGGAGAGGCTTTCCCCAGCAGACTGGTTCCCTCAGGCGGGGGCAGGCCTTGCCTATAGGCAGCTTCTAGGAGCAGGACCACCCAGTGAGAGGATTTCCACGCAGAACCAGTCCCAGCCCTGGACCCAGAAGCAGATAGGGGCAGCTTTCTTCAGAAGCACTGCATTATCAAGTTTCTCCAAGAATTCAGGGTACTGAAGGCTGGGAGGTGATATACTGGAAATTTACAGGGACACTATTAGCCAATAGAGAAAATCTGCAATATCTCAGAGTCCCACTGACATCTGACCAATATGAGAAAACAAGGGAAGAAAATGTCCCAAAAAAACCTAGATACTATATCAATAAAACCCAATGACAGCACAGCAGAAGAAATGTCAGAAAAGGAGTTCAGAATGTACATAATTAAAACAATCAGGGAAGCAAACGAGGAGATGAAAGAGCAAATGCAGGCATTAAATGATTGCACCAATCGACAGTTAAAAGAGCAAATACAGGAAGCAAGAGATCATTTCAATAAAGACTTACAGATACTGAAAAAAAAAAAAACAGAAATCCTTGAAATGAAGGAAACAATAAACCAAATTAAAAACTCCATAGAAAGCATAACCAATAGGATAGAACACCTGGAAGACAGAACCTCAGACATTGAAGACTAAATATTTAATCTTGAAAACAAAATTGACCAAACAGAGAAGATGGTAAGAAATCATGAACAGAATCTACAAGAATTATGGGATAACATGCAAAGGCCAGATTTAAGAATTATTGGGATTGAGGAAGGCTTAGAGAAACAAACCAAAGGAATGAACAATCTATTCAATGAAATAATATCAGAAAATTTCCCAAATCTGAAGAATGAAATGGAAAACCAGGTACAAGAGGCTTATAGGACTCCAAATATACAAAATTACAAAAGACCTACACCAAGGCACATTATTATGAAAATACCTAACATACAAAATAAAGACAGAATTTTAAAGGCTGCAAGAGAAAAGAATCAAACTTCATTCATGGGAAAACCAATAAGGATATCAGCAGATTTTTCAGCCCAGACCCTAAAACCTAGAAGGGCCTGGAACAACATTTTCCAAGCCCTGAAAGAAAATGGATGCAAACCAAGAACCTTATACCCAGCAAAACTTACCTTCAAATTTGACGATGAAATAAAATCCTTCCATGATAAACAAAAACTAAAAGAATTTACAGAAAGAAAGCTGGCACCACAGAACATTCTCAGCAAAATATTCCATGAGGAAGAGATGAAAAACAACGACGCAAACCAGCAACAGGAGGAAAGAGCCTAAAGCAATAGCCAAATAAAGGAGAAACCAAATCATGTCAGAAAACAATAATGAGTCAAATGACTGGGAATACAAATCATATCACAATAATAACCCTGAATGTTAATGGCCTGAACTCATCCATCAAAAGACATGGAGGGCGATTGGATTAAAAAGAAAAATCCAACAATATGCTGCCTGCAAGAGACTCATTTCATAGAAAGAGATACCCATAGACTAAAGGTGAAAGGATGGGAAAAAAAATACCATGCACATGGACACAGCAAAAAAGCTGGGGTATCCATCCTCATTTCAGCTAATGTGGACTTCAAGCCAAAACTAGTCAGAAGGGATAAAGAAGGACATTTCATACTGCTTAAGGGAAGCATAAATCAGCAAGACATAACAATCATAAATATCTATGCCCCAAACAGTGGCTCATCCATGTATGTCAAACAAATCCTTCTCAATTTCAGAAACCAAATAGACCACAACACAATAATACTAGGTGATTTTAACACACCTCTCTCACCACTGGATAGATCTTCCAAACAAAAATTGAATAAAGAAACCATAGATCTCAATAACACAATCAATAATTTAGAATTAATGAACATATATAGAATATACCATCCAACAAAAAACAAATACACTTTCTTCTCAGCAGCACATGGATCCTTCTCTAAAATAGACCATGTTTTATGCCACAAAGCTACTGTTAGAAAATACAAGAAGATATATTATCTTGTACTCCATCAGACTATAATGGATTGAAATTAGAAATAAATGACAATAAAAAAGAGAAACTTCTCCAATACCTGGAGATTAAATAATACACTATTATATGATGAATGGATGACAGAAGACATCAGAAGGAAATAAAAAAAATTCTTAGAAGTAAACAAGAACAAGACACATCATATCAAAATCTCTGGGACACTATGAAAGCAGTACTTAGAGGAAGATTTAATTCATGGAGCGCATTCAAAAGAAGAAGTAAAAATCAACAAATAAACAACATAACACTACAGCTCAAAGCCCTAGAAAAAGAGCAAACCAACACCAAAAGTAGTAGAAGACAGGAAATAGTTAAAATCAGAGCTGAAAACAACAAAATTGAAACAAAAGAAACAATCAAAAAAATTAACAAGATAAATATTTGGTTCTTTGAAAAAATAAAAAAAAAATTAATAAACCCTTAGCCTCAGTAAGAGAAAGAGAAAGAAATCTCAAATTACTAAAATTCGGAATGAAGAAGGAAATATCACTACAGATACAAGTGAAATACACAATATAATTAGAAGCTATTTTGAAAATCTATACTCCAATAAAACAGAAAATCTTGAACATCACCAAGTTTCTAGAGATATATCAATTACCTAAACTGAACCAGGAGGACATACACAACTTAAATAAATCAATTTCAAGCAACGAAATAGAAGAGGTCATCAAAAGCCTACCAACAAGGAAAAGTCCGGGACCAGATGGGTTCTCAGCCCATTTCTACAAAATCTTTAAAGAAGAGCTCACTCCAATACTCCTCAAAGTATTCCATGAAATAGAAGAGGAGGTAACCCTGCCAAACTCATTCTATGAACCCAATATCACCCTGATACCTGAACCAGACAGAGACACATTGAGGAAAGAAAATTTCAGACCAATGTCCTTAATGAACATTGATGTAAAAATTCTCAACAAATTTTTGCAAATCGCATACAAAAAAATATTTAAAAAATAGTGCAACACCATCAAGTGAGTTTTATCCCAGGGATGCAAGGTTGGTTCAACATCCAGATATCAATAAATGTCATTCACCACATCAACAGACAAAGTTAAGAATCACATGATTATTTTGATATATGCAGAAAAAGCATTTGATAAAATACAGCATCCCTTCTTGCTCAAAACACTAGAAAAAATAGAGACAGTGGGAACATTCCTTAACATTGTAAAGGACATCTATGCTAAGCCCATGGCCAATATCATTCTAAATGGTGAAAAACTGAAAGCATTACCCCTCAAAACTGGAACAAGGCAGGGATGCCCTCTTTCCCTACTTCTATTCAACATTGTCCTTGAAACTCTAGCCAGAGAAATTAGACAGACCAAGGAAATTAAAGAGATATGAATAGGAAAAGAGGAACTCAAACTATCCCTGTTTGCTGATGACATGATTACATATTTAGAGGAACCTGGAAATTCCACTAGAAAGATTTTAGAACTCATAAGTGAACTCAGTAAAGTAGCAGGTTACAAGATCAATGCTCATAAATCCAATGCATTTTTATACATAAGTGATGAATCTTCAGAAAGAGAAATTAGGAAAACTACCCCATTCACAATAGCCTCAAAAAAAATAAAATACTTGGGAATCAATCTCACAAAACAGGTGAAAGACCTCTACAATGAGAACTACAGAACACTAAAGAAAGAAATTAAAGAAAACCTTAGAAGATGGAAAGATCTGCCATGTTCTTGGATAGGCAGAATTAATATTGTCAAATTGGCCATACTACCTAAAGTGCTATACAAATTCAATGCAATTCCAATTAAAATCCCAATGACGTACCTTACAGAAATAGAGCAAGCAATTATGAAATTCATCTGGAAGAATAAGAAACCCAGAATAGCTAAAGCAATCCTCAGTAGAAAGAGCGAAGCAGGGAGTATCACAATACCAGATCTTCAACTCTATTACAAAGCAATACTAACAAAAACAGCATGGTATTCGTACCAAAATAGACAGGTAGATCAATGGTACAGAATAGAGGACATGGACACAAACCCAAATAAATACAAGTATCTCATACTTGACAAAGGTGCCAAAAATATGCAATGGAGAAAAGATAGCCTCTTCAACAAATGGTGCTGGGAAAACTGGAGAACCATATGCAACAGAATGAAATTAAACCCCTATCTCTCACCCTGCACAAAACTCAACTCAAAATGGATCAAGGACCTTGGAATCAGACCAGAGACCCTTCATCTTATAGAGGAAAAAGTAGGTTCAAATCTTCAGCATGTCGGCTAAGGATCAGACTTCCTTAACAGGACTCCCATAGCACAAGAAATAAAATCAAGAATCAACCACTGGGATAGATTCAAACTAAAAAGCTTTCTCTCAGCAAAGGAAACTATCAGCAATGCGAAGAAAGAGCCTACAGAGTGGGAGAATATCTTTGCCAATCATACTTCAGATAGAGCCCTAATTTGCAGAATCTATAAAGAACTCAAAAAACTCTACACCAAGAATACAAATAACCTAATCAACAAATGGGCTAAGGAAATGAACAGACACTTCACAGAAGAAGATGTACAAGCAATCAACAGATATATGAAAAAATGTTCAACCTCTCTAGTAATAAGAGAAATGCAAATCAAAAGTACCCGAAGATTCCATCTCATCCGAATTAGAATGGCAATTATCAAGAACACAAGCAACTATAGGTGTTGGTGAGGATGTGGGGGGAAAAGGTACACTCATACCTTGCTGGTGGGGCTGCAAATTAGTGCAGCCACTCTGGAAAGCTGTGTGGAGATTCCTCAGAAAGCTTGGAGTGGAACCACAATTTGACCCAGCTATCCCATTCCTTGGCCTATACCCAAAGGACTTAAAATCAGCATACTACAGAGATGCAGCCACATCAGTGTTCATAGCTGCTCAATTCACAGTAGCCAGATTGTGGAACCAACCTAGATGTCCTTCAATTGATGAATGGATAAAGAAACTGTGGTATGTATATATAATGGAATATTACTCAGCCATAAAGAATGATAAAATTATGGCATTTGCAGGCAAATGGATGAAATTGGAGAATATCATGCTAAGTGAGATAAGCCAATCTCAAAAAACCAAAGGACGAATGATTTCACTGATAAGCAGATGATGACACATAATTGTGGGTGGGAGGGGTTAGTGTTAGGGTTTGGTTTAGGGTTAGGGTTAAGGAAGGTGGTAAGAATGGAGGAAGGAAGGACTGTATAGAGGGAAAAGAGGGATGGGAGTGGTGGGGGGCAAGGGAAAAAACAGAATGAGTCAAACATTACCCTATGTAAATTTATGATTACACAAATGGTATGCCTTTACTCCATGTACAAATAGAGAAACAACATGTATCCCATTTGTTTACAATAAATAAATAAATAAATAAATAAATAAATAGATAGATAGATAGATAAATTTGTACATCTTATAGAGTAATGTGATGTTTTCATACCGGCATATGATGTATAATGATTAAATCAGTGTGACCATATCTCATTTTTCAAAAATTTGTTTATGTATGGTGGAAATATTCAAATATCTCTAGTGTTTTAAAATATGTAGTACGTTATTGTTTATATATTTTTATTTGTTCAAATTTTCTCTTTCTTCATGATTCAATATGGGTTGATTATAAGTTCCTAGAATTTTTTCTGTCTCTTCCAGCTTATCCAGTTGGTTGGTGTGTCATATTATTATCCTTTGTATTCAAAAATAGTAGTAGTAATGTGCCATCTTTCATTTATTCTCTTGTTTTTCCTTAGTGTAACCGAGTATCTATAAAATTTATCTGTTTAAATACCAACCCTTAGTTTCACTGATCTTTTCTAGTTTTTCTACTTTCTACTTCATTTATTTCTGTTTTAATCTTTATTATTTTCCTCATTATTATAACTTTGGCCTTAGTGTTTTTTTTTTCTTTGAAATGTGAGTTTGAGATCTTTCTTTCTCTTAATGCAGGTATTTCCCACCATAAACTCTGCTCTTAGAACTGGTTTTGCTATATGACATAAGTTTTAGAATGTATTTCTATTTTCAATTATCTCAATATATTTTTTTAATTTCCTTTTTGACTTCTTGACCCATTTGTTATTCAGCAGTGTGTTGTTTAATTTCCATATATCTACAGATTTCCAATTTTCTTCTTTTATGTATCTAGTATCATACCATTTTGATCAGAAAAGATCCCTATTGTGATTTCAGTCTTTTTAAATTTATTAAGACTTGTTTTTTAGCCTAACATATGATCTCTCCTAGATAATTTTGTGTACATTTGAGGAGGCTATTGATCCTGCTGCTGCCCAGTAGAATGTTCTGTATATATGTGTTAGGTCTGTTTGGTCTACTCTGTTGTTCAATTCTATTTCCCAATAATAGGGAAGTCCTGGAGTCTGGGTTTATACGGGCCTAGTGCTGAGATTTGTATAGAATCAAACCAACCTGCAGGTTGGTTTGTCACCAGGGACCACTGATGAGAACCTGATAACCATGTCCACAGGGACCAGCCTAGCATTAGGGTCCACTGGAGTTGGCCAGGAATCTGGATCCATGTTGAAGTCAAATGCTTACTTTACTATTCCCCACTAGGAACTCTCAGAGGGAAAGTCTGTCTCTCAGTCCTGCACAGAGCAGGACAGGGATGGGGGTTAATCTAGCAGAGTGAAACTGCTCTGTCCTCTTCAGTGCATCTTTTGTCACTTTTTGCTCTGAATAGGTACTGTAATCTCTTGCCTGAAATCAAGAGTTCTCACAAAATATTTTCATGCACAGATGGTTGTTTGTATGAGTAGTTCTGTGAGGAGACACGGTGAAATTTCCTATTCTTCTATCATGTAGATATACTGTTTTTTTTTTTTTAAATCTGCATAATTCCCTGTACTACATTTAAGCCCAGCATTTTGGAATTTGTGAATAAGGATGTTGTGAGTAAGGGATCATAGTAAAATGAATAGCACTGTAAAGAAACTGGAACTATGAGGACAATGCAAAAGATGGATAAAATACATCTCATTTCACTTTACCTTTTATGTTATGAAGAAAATTAAAGCAAAGGGAAGAATTTGTCATGGTGGTGGGTGCTATTTTGTATTGAATGTAAATCAGAAGTCCTTACTGATAAAGGCAATAAAGGTAATTTTTACCAGAGAACTAAGGAAGCGAGGGAAGAAAGAATGCATGGGGAAATTTTTCCTGGAAGAGGGAATATCAAGTACAAAATACCTGGAGCTGATAAATGCATCATGCATTTTTGACATAAAAATCATGCCACTGTAGTTGATAATCACCATACCTGGAGCAGGGTAAGCAAGGAGGAATGTAGTAGATTAAGTATAAGACATAAGGAATGAGAAGACAGATTTTCTAAGGAAACATACTATAATACATATTTCGTCTCTTATTTACAAGGAACCACTAAAGGATATTGGAAAGGTAAGGAACAATCTGTTCTAACAGATTCACTCTGACATTCTTTTCCTTTCTCACTGTCCCCAACTGAATTATGCAAACTCAATACTTCATACTTAAATTGTTTTCTCCTTTTCACTTATCTGTACTCACTACTCCCTCACTTCTGTTTTCTAAGTTCATTACTCAAACTCCTTATATTGAAATTCTTGTCTTAGGCTCTGATTTTAAGACAATAAAAACATGATTCTGACATTAGAAAAATGCAGAATTTTAATGTTTACCCACCATAATAAAAATATGAAATGTCATATACTTGTATCATTGCAATTTTATGTGTGATGAAAGAGAATTTATATGGAATTTATGAGCCCTAAGGCAGACATTAATTCATTCAACACATTTATTGATATATGAACTATATAAGACTATGAAACAATGGAGGATGGGACTTAATTATACTGGCTTATGAGTTTAATAGCCTTCAATCTTCCAGGTGGTCATATCCAGGTGAATGATAAGAATATCCATTCCATTCCACCCAAAGGTCTCCCCTCTTTTAAGGCAGCTTATTTTGAAATCACACTGGATAATGCATACTTGTGGGTGTGTTAGTCACCATTTTTAACTGCCTACTTGAACCAGTATACTACAGCTGCAGATGGAGTTGGAAATGTCCACCAGGGCTGTGACTGTAATAATAAATAGCCTAGGGTGCATGGCATAAATACCAAACACCTGATAAAGTAAACTAAAGGCTAAACAATTTGAGGCATATTTTTTGAATAAAATACTTCATTTACACTCCACAGAATCCCAGAATTTCCTCTGTTGTGGCCAATTTTCCTCTTGCATCAAAATATGCACATTATTGAAGCTCTAAAGAAACTACAATTTTAGTGAAAATAGTCTCATAAAAGCAATAACACCTTGGAAACCAATTTAAAAGACCATACCATGTGCAATAACATTACTTATCACATTGTAAGGCGAGGTAACCTTAAGCATATTCATTTCTTTTCAAATAATAAGCTACTTTAACACTGAATTATTATATACCTTGATAAATCAGCCTCATAATTTTTAAATTAAACTAAAGTAAAATGGAGCCCTTTAATGGCATGCTATTGAAGACAATATTGACATTTGATGTGTACTTTAATTACAGATTTAAGATTCATTTAAATATAAATTCACATGATCATCTGCCTTCTTATTCTCTAATGTAGGAATTGGAAAATTGAAAATTAGTGACAAATTTTGAACAGGCAAATATCCATTAATACTTAAGGCCAAAGTAGGTCCTCTGAACTCTTTGATTAAAACAAATTTGGATACTAGTGATTTTAGGTATGTGACATTTTAAGGGACGCTTTGTAAAGAATTACTTGTAAAGAAGTAATTCTGATTTGTGTGATTAACACAGGAGCCAGTATTTGAATATCTAGAAATTACGAATGGGTTATGTGTTAGTATTTTCTTTTTAAATTTTATTAGTCAATTTTATTTATGCATAATATTGGGTTTCATTTTTACATAATTATACAATAAAATTGTAAAATTGCTGCAATTCAGTCCCCATTACTTCCCTTTTCCCTATCTTCCTCTCCGCACTGTTCCCTTTTCTCTACTTTACTGATCCTTCTGTGTATTTATAGTTTATTAAATTTGTGCATTTTGGGTATGCATAAAATTGAAATTCATTGTGATATATTCATATATGTTCATAGGAAAGTTTGGTCACATTCATTCCACCATTCCTCCCTCTTCCCCATCCATTAGTATTTTCAAAAGAATGTTATGAAGTATGAGAAAAAAGGAAAATCCTAGAGATTAAAATATATAAAGAAATTTCTTATCCAATTAAGGTGAATAAAAATGTAAACAATTTTCTCTGGCTAGATTAAAAGAACTACATAAACCAATTTTTCTTAGAAGTATCTAAGTCATATGCAAACAAAAATATAAAAAATTCATTTCCAGAGGGATTAGCCTTTCCTACATGATCAAGGGCAGAGTATTATTTCATCCCTGGGGAAAATTGCTTAATGGGACCACACAGGCAGAAGGATGTGCAGTCTTAGCTAATAAGAAGGTAGCCAAACATGTATTGATCTTGTTTTTTGGAGTGCTGATTTTTAATGAGGAAACTAACAAATTCCCAAAATAATCACCTCCATTATGTAGTTTTCATGATATTTTAGTTTCACAAACTAGAAGAATTTAAATGCCCCAGATCTGATGTCTGCTGGTTATTTTTTTAAGTTTTAGACTTCCTTTTTTCCTTTCTTTTTTATTGTTATTATATTTTGTTATTAGTGTTTTATAGTTATATATTTATAGTAGTTTCATTCATCCTCATTCTCGCATAGAAATCAATTTCAGTTCAAAATCTCTTCTTTTTCCTTCCCCTTTTCCCTCCCATCCTCCCTCCACTCTCCCATCTAGAGTAAAAGTAATCTTGTTCATTCCATCCTTCCCTCACCCTTTCCTTTATTTTACTCTATCTTCCACATATGATAGAAAACATTTGACCTTTGATTTTTCATTTTGGCTATTTCACTTAGTATTGTATTATGTCCATGTCCATCTATTTACTGAAAAATGATGTAATTTCATTCTTTTTTATGAATGAGTAGAACTCCATTGTGTGTATGCACATATGTATATATATAGGGATTACACATATATGTACACATACGTGTGTATCACAATTTCTTAATACAGTCATCTATTGACAGGCATCTGGATTGATTCCATAATTTAGGTATTGTGATTTGTACCACTGTAAACATTGATGTGGCTGAGTCACTATAGTATGATGATTTTAGAAATTTTGGGGATATACCCAAGAGTGGGATAGAAGGATCATATGTGGTTGCTTCATTGGTTTTCTGAGGAATCTACATACTGCTTTCCAGAGTTGTGTTACTAGTCTGCAGACCCACCAACAATGTACAAGTTTACCTTTTCTCCCACAACCTCACCAGCATTAATTATTGCTTGTATTCTTGATAATTGCCATTCTGACTGGAGTGACATGAAATCTTAGTATAGTTTTGATTTGCATTTCCCTGATTGCTAGAGATATTGAATACTTTTTTCCTATAGTTGTTGAGCATTTGTGATTCTTCTTTAAAGAAGTTTCTGTTTAGATCTTTTGCCCATTTATTGATTGGCTTATTTATTTTTTTTGGTGTTAAGATTTTTGAGCTCTTTGTATATTCTGACTGTTGATGGCCTATCAGAGCACTAGCTGATCAAGATTTTCTTTAATTCTGTAGACTCTCTCTTCACATTCTTAATCATTTCCTTTGCTGTGCAGAAGCTTTTAAGTTTAATGACATTCCACTTATTGATTGTTGGATTTACTTGTGCTTTTGGGGTCTTGTTAAGGGAGTCAGTGCCAGCACCTACATGATGGAGTGTTTAACCTATGTTTTCTTCTAGCAGTTGTAAAATTCCTGGTCTAATTGCTAAATCTTTGACACATTTCAATTTGAGTTTTGTGCAGGGTGAGAAATAGGGGTCTAATTTCATTTTTCTACATATAGTTATCCAGTTTTCCCAGTACCATTAGTTTTAAAGGCTTTCTTTTCTCCAAGATATGTTTTTGGAACCTTTGTCAAATATCATTTGGCTCTAAGTATCTGTATTTGTTTCTGAATCTTCTATTCTATTCCATTGGTCTTCATGCCTATATTGATGCCAATACCATGCTGTTTTTGTTACTACAACTCTGTAGTATAATTTCAGGTCAGTATTATGATGTCTCCCATTGATTCATATTGCTTTGGCAATTCTGGGTCTCTTATTCTTCCAAATATATATTTTTTCTAATTCTGTGAAGAATATCTTTGGTACTTTGATGGGGATTGCTTTGAATCTGTTTATCACTTTTGATAGTATGGCAATTTTGACAATATTAATTGTGCTTGTTTGTTTTGAGGTTATTGTGAATGGATGGGTTTCCTCATTCTTCTTTGGCTGAATCACTGTTGAAGTTTAGGAAAGCTATTGATTTACAGGTGTTGATCTTATATACTGTTGCTTAGCTAAATTCATTTATAAGTTCTAGAAGTTTTTGGGTGGAGTTTTTAGATCTTCTAGATATAGAATCATATTCTCAACACACAGATAGTTTGACTTCTTCTTTTCCTATTTGTATCCCTTTGGTTTCCTTTTCTTGCTAGATTACTCTAATATTTTGAGAACTGTATTAAATAGGAATGTTGAGAGTGGACATCCTTATTTGTTTCTAGTTTTAGAGGAAAACCTTTTTGTTTTTCTCCATTTAGTGTGATATTGGCTTAGTTTGTCATAAATGACCTTTATGATTTTGAGTTTAGTTCCTTTAATCCCTAGCTTCTCCACAATATTTAATGTGAATGGGTATTGGATTTTGTCAAAAGCCTTTTCTGACCCTATAGAAATGATTATATCATTTTTGTCCTTAATTCTCTTTATTTTGTCCTTAATTCTGTTTAATTATGAATTACATTTATTGACTTATGTGTATTGAAACAACCTTGCTCTCCCACAATGAAACAAAATTGATCATAATGTATTTTATGTACTTTTGAATGTGGCTTGCTAATATTTGATTAAGGATTTTTGCATCTATGTTCATCATAGATATTGGTCTGAAGTTAACTTTCCTTGATGTGTCTTTGTCTGGTTTTGGTATCAAGGTTATACTGGCTTTATAAAAAGTATTTGTGAGTGTTCCCACCCTTTCAATTTCATTAAAATTTTGTGGAAGACTGGTGTTAGTACTTCTGTAAAGGTTTGGTAGAACTCAGCTGAGACTCCATCAAGTCCTGGGCTTTTCTTTTTGGAAGGATTTTAATTGCTGCTTCATTTTCATTACTTGATATTGGTCTATTTAGGTTTTCTATATCTTGCTGATTCAATTTAGAGAAGTCATGTGTGTCTAAAAATTTGTCTTTGAGATTTTCCAGTTGATTAGAGTAGAAATTTTCAAAATACATTCTTATAATCCTCTAGATTTCTGAGAGGTCTGTGGTGATATCTACCTTTTCATATCATATTAATTTTTGTCTTCTCACTCTCCTTTTTGGTTAGTTTGGCTAATGGTTAGTCAATCTTATTTATCTTTTCAAGGAACCAACTCTTAAGTACATTGATCCTCTGTATTGTTTTCCTATTCTTAATTTCATTGATTTTGTTTTCCTATCTTGTACTGGTTTTGGGGTTAGTTTGTTCTTTTTTTCCTAAGGCCTTGAGGAGGAACATGTTTATTTATTTGGGATCTCTAAATTTTTAATATAGACACTCAGTGCCATAAATTTCCTTTCAAAAAAACCGCTTTCATCCTGTCCCAGAGATTTTTTTATGTTCTGTCTTTATTCTCATTCATTTTTAAGACTTTATTGATTTCTATTCTCATTTCTTCTTTGATCCATTCTTCATTTAACAGAATATTGTTCAATCTCTATGTGTTTATGTGTTTTCTATTATTTGTCTTGCTGTTGATTATTAGTCTCATTCCATTATGATCTGATGAGATACATGGGATTATATCACTTTTTGTATTTGCCAAGATTTGCTTTTTGACCTAGAATATGATCTATTTTGGAAAAAGTTCCATTCACAACTGAGAAGAAGGTATATTCAGCTATTTGGGGGTGGAATATTTCTCTAGATGTTAAGTCCATTTGATTTATACTGTTGTTTAGGTTGGATATATGTTTATTAATTTTATGTTTTTATTACCTGTCTATTGGTGATAAGGTTGTATTGAAATGCCTCAATATTATTGTGTTGGTAATGTCATGTAGTATTTTTTCCATGTAATTTGGTGCATTGACATTTGGGGTGTAAGAGTTTACTATTGTTATAGACTTCTTATTGAATTTTTTCCTTTAGCAGGATGTAGTGGCCTTTTTTGTTTCTTCTCATTTTTACTTGGCATCTGCTTTGTCAGAAAACAGAATAGCTACTCCTCCTCCTTTTCTTGGACCTTGTGCCTGGAATATTTTTTGCTATCATTTTACCTTTTGCCTTTGCATTTCATTGCTATGAGTTTCTTTTGAACAGTGTGTACTTGGATCTTATTTTTTGATCAATCAGATAATATGAGTATTTATTTGGGGAGTTGAGAACATTAATATTTATCATTAGTATGTATATGTGTTGGTGATTTCATGCCATTTTGATTTTTTTCTATATTTTACCTTGTCTTGACTCTCATTAAGTGGATTATTCTTCTATTGATCTTCGTCTGTTTGTGGACTTTGGGGATTATTTTTTAGTTCCTCTTTGTGCAGTTTATCTTTGAGTATTAATTATAGTGCTGGTTTGGTGGTAATGAATTATTTTTAATTTATTCTCATCATGGAATATTTTTTTCTACCCCTGTAATTTGAAACTAAGTTTTACTGGGTAATAGTAACCTTGGCTGATGGTCGTTTTCTTTTAGGGCTTGGAATATCTCATTCCCAGGCCTCCTTGATTTTAGGGTCTAAGCTGAAAAATCGCAAATGAGCCACTTTGGTTTGCCTCTAAATATGACCTTATGTTTTTCTCTTGTGGCTTTTAATATTCTTTCCTTTTTTTCTATGTAAGGCATTTTGATTATTATATTTCTTGGTTAGCTTGTCATTTGGGCCTATTTGGGATCCTGTAAGCCTCCTGCATGTAGATATCTATTTGATTTGTTATTGGGAGAAGTTTTCTGAAACTATCTCATTGAAAATGTTCTTTATGCCTTCAGTTTGTACTCCATATTCTATTCTATCCCAATAATTCTCAAGATTAGTCTTTTAAAATTGTCCCAGAGTTCTTGTATATTCTGACATTTTCTATATTTTTCCCTTTACTGCCTTCTGTGTATTCAAGATCATATAGTCTTTCTTCAATGCCTGAAGTTCTGTCTTCAAGACCTGAGGTTATACTTTCTACAAAATCTAATCTGTTAGTGATGCCTTCAAGTGAATTTATAAATTTATTGATGGTTTTTCATTTCTAGGATTTCTGCTTCATTCCTTTTCACTATTTCTGTTTCTTTATTAAAATGGTCTTTCATCTCCTGTAATTGCTCTCTTAATTCCTTCCTTAGATATACTTTTAGGTCATTGAACATATTGATAATCAGTTTTTTATAATATTTCTCTAGGTTTTCATTTACCTCACAATTAGTGGGTTCCTCTTGGGGAGGATTCTGGGGTTTTGTAGGGGAGATTTGTTTGCCTATTTTCTCATGTTTTCAAAGGTCTTGGTCTCATGCATTAATTGATATATTAATATATCATTCTGTTTTTGATATATGAATATATGGCAATGTGTAGGACCTGAGTTCCCTCCCTGGTTGTTCCTCCTTGGATTCTTGTATTGCTTTTGTCTCTTCACTTCTTTGAGTCGGACTAATGTCAGGGAATGTTTAGTTCAGTAGCAGAATCTCTAACCTGTGAACTTTCAGTGTCCCTATAGGTTACCAGTACCTCACAGAACAGGGGCAAAAGAATAGAAACAACTGTTGCAAACAACAAAGAGTAAACAGGGTTAAAGTAAATACTCAGATCCTAGTATGACATCTTCAACATTACTGTCCACCAATGAAGAAGAATGGTGGATTCAGAGATTGCAAGCACTAAAACAATACCACAAACTAGATCTGGCTTTAAAGCAAACAGCAGGTGTCAAATCTTTCATCCACAGCAGTAATTATTGTGTTATCATTAATGGTGGGGGCATGAGTTATAAAAAACAATTAGTTTTAAAAGATAGTGAAAATACAGTTGATTATGTGAAAAGAAAATGTGTTAGGAATTTAGAAAAGAGTTTACAATTTCAAAACATGAACAGAGAAAATATAGAAGAGATGTAGCTAGTAGGTGATGTTTATATGGAAGGAGAGGAAAAATAAAAGAAGCAAGGTATTAGGGGAGAGGGACAGAAGAATAGAATTTGACTACTAACAGAAAAAGATAAGAGAAAGAGTAATGAGAGAAATAAACAAGTGAAAATAATAAAAAAAGAAACGAAAATTTACCATCAAAAAAGCACAAAACCTCAAAAGACAATGCCAGGAAAAAATATTTACATTTTAAAATGCAAAAATTTAGAGAAAAAGATGTGTATGTATATTTGTCCCTGAACCAGTCATCACAGCAACACAGCAAGAATTCACATACATTCTCTCTCTCTCTCTCTCTCTCTCTCTCTCTCTCTCTCTCTCTCTCTCTCTCTCTCTCTCTCTCTCATACACACACACACACACACACACACACACACACACACACGGAAGCAATTAAAAAATCAAATTTAATTCCAAATTTTATATAAAACCCACAATCTTAGTGCAGAATGAAGGAACCTTCTCCACCGAGGTGGTCCAAATAGTCGACCAGATCGGGACGTCACTCTCTCTGCCCCACGCAGTCTTTCCTTCCCTTCCCATTCTTCTTGCCTTAGTACTGATAGGGAGAGCGAGAGGTGGGGTGGTTGACCCCGTCCTACTTGGGGTCGCTCTCTGAGCAGCCAAATGGAGTGGCCTAAGACTGAAGCTGCTGGACATA
Organism: Sciurus vulgaris; assembly: GCF_902686455.1. Classification (NCBI taxonomy): domain Eukaryota; kingdom Metazoa; phylum Chordata; class Mammalia; order Rodentia; family Sciuridae; genus Sciurus; species Sciurus vulgaris. The sequence goes on along the minus strand of NC_136471.1, from coordinate 9,152,767 downwards.
GCACTCTGCGTCCCTTCTCCCAGCGTGGGGTGGGATGGGTTAGGACCACCCATCTGTCAGCGGGCATTTAGTCCTTCAGGACGGTTCAGGGCACTCCCTGGGTGCAGCTTCCGCAGCTTCTGTGAGTGGGGTCCCAGCAGGTGGTGCTGAGGTCTCATCAGGCCTCAGGGGCTTTGTGGGTGGGGCCTTCTTTGGAGAGACTAGATTGACGCCCCCCCAACCCCCAGGGCGGGACAGTAGCTGATCCCTGTGTGGGTCTGGTTCTCAGGAGCCTCCCAAGAAATCCAGCGGTGGGGCAGAGGGGCGGGTCCTCCACCCACTGCTGCTCAGGAGCACAGCCTTCCTGGCCTAGTCCCTGAGTGCATTCACTCCAGTCACTCAGACTCCAGGCCTTCTTCAGTTTGTTACACGAGCTGCCAGACATAAAGGAGAAGCCTGACGGGCTCCTTTTGGCCCTTCTGACTTGAATCTTACTGTCTATAGTCTACTCCATTCCCATTTTTCTCACATTCAACCAGGTATCACCTAGGTCCCTCAATAGGCACCTGCCCACATAATATGGCTGAGAGTGTGTCTGTTTTCTGATTTCCTGGGTCCTGCAGACAGTATTGGAGTAGGCACACCCCAAGATGGCTACTCTCTGAGCTCTCTGCTGCCACTTCAAATACAGAATGGGCTTATTTAAGCACCCAAATGTGCTTTCCAAGGACCAGCATGTAGTGCAGCCTTTTCAGTCAGGTATCTTTAGGCAGCATTTTTTATCTCAGTTTTCTCCTTACCAAGACATGCCATGGCACAACTTGGGATTGGCTTCCTTTACTCCATCAGCCACTGGGGGTGGGGCTTTCTTCTTTCTTTATTGTAGCCATGTTTCTGAGTCCCTAAGTCACTTTCAGTGTCCAATATTAAATTTTAGTGAAATCCCTCTTTCACTCACATCACTGAGAAGCTGTACACCGCTGCTTTGATCTCACACCATGACTAGCTAGGTATGAAGCTTTCCTCCACTCTGCCAACATTTGGACCCTCTGAAGTCTAGCAGTTTTGCCTTATTGGTTCTAGAGTCCAACTGGAAGGAGAATACTAACCTCACCTTCATAGCCAGACATGAACTATGACTACGCAAAGAGTTCACTAAAAACATACCCAAATTACTTTATAGTACAATGAAATATATCAACTCTATTGTGACAAAAATGTCAGTGTATTGGCTTTAAAACAAAAAGAATTAGGTTCAGACTTACGGTACTTTAATATCAAACCTTTGCTAGAAGGATTAAGGTTGCAAACCTTCCCCAAATCAGTTCAACTCCTGTCTAGATCAATTTTATTAGTAGCTGTCAAGTATTTAAAAAAGGATTGGACACTCATAATCCACGGAAACAATATATACAAGTGTGTCTATGTGTTTATATATGTATCATATATAGAGAGTAGGAAATAGTCTCTAACTAGTTACACATACAATGTACACTGCATAATATGTTTAATGCGTGATATATAATATCTGATAAGTAACCCTTTATACACATATTGTGTGATTCTTTAAAATTTCTTAGACACAATAACTGATATGCAAATGAAAACTTACAAAATGAGAAGATACAGAATAGAAGCTGTACTGAAGAGAAAAAGTAGCCAATAGAAATAGACCCAACATTTATCCATAGGATGCAATTATCAAATAAATATTTTAAAACACATATGAAATATTGCACTAAAATTATATAAAAGATGAGGAAACTCAGGGGAAAAAAACAAACGGAGATGCTTGAATACAAATAATCAGTGTCTTGTACTTAAAAATCACTGGATAAGAAGTGGACCTCTAGAATCATAGATTGAGGACATTAGTAAATGCCCTCTCCCATCCTCACAAAAGAAAATGCTGGCAAAACAACTAAATTTTGATTCTCAAAATTAACCAAAACCAAATAACAAAGTAAAAGTAATCTGTCCAAGATATACTAGTGTACCTCATAAGACACTGGTGTCTTTTTTTAATTGATTTTTTTATTGTAAAGTAATTTTAAGATTCTAGATCCTTTCTTGTCTTTTATGATTACAAAAAGAACTGGGATAAGTATTTTAACCAAATCTCTGTTTTTAAATTTCATTAATAAATACATAAATATCTTCAAGAAAAAAAAAAGACATTGGTGTCTGTGACATTTCAACTTGGAACTTTTTCAAACCTATCTCCCTTCTTTCCAACCCATCAACGTAGTAGCTGTGAAAATTCAACATTAGAAAGGATTAACTCTATGCATACCTAGACATGACATGTAATAGAAATTAAATTCATGAAAATCAAGCACCAAAATGAAAGCTACATACACAAAGTGTAATGGTTAATTTGAATTGTCAATTTGATTGGTAATTATATTTTGTTCCTGACTCATTGCCCTCTCTGTCTGCTTTCTTGCTGTCATGAGTTGAACACCATTCCTTCCTCATGCCCTTCTCCCATGACATTTTGTCTCACCTCCTGCCAGAGCAATGGAGTGGGCAGACCACAGATCTCTGAAGCCATATGCTCAAAAAAAAACTTTTCTTCTTTTAAGTTGTTGTTGTTATTTGTTTGTTTTGTACCAAGAATTGAACTCAGAGGCACTCAACCACTGAGCCACATCCCCAGCCCTATTTTGTATTTTATTTAGAGACAAAGAAAAACAATAACAAAATATAAACTTAAGTCCTAATGTTATTAGCCAGGACTTCTCTAGAGAGAACCAACAAAATATGTATAGACATCTATAATAGATATTTTTCTATAGACACACATAATGGATATATAAATATGCATCTATATGTATAATTGTTAGAGAGTTCAACATCCCCTTTTATTAATATTTAGAGCAAATAGGTGGAAGAAAAAGAAGGAATTAAAAGACATTAACACAACTATAAAGTAATAGACTTACTAGGTATCTATAGAAAACTACACCCAATAAAAGCAGATTATATGTCCTTTGCAAATGCACATGAAACATTACCCAGGAAAAATAATATTTTTGGGCTAAGAACCAAGCCTCAGAAACTAGAAGAATTGAAATAATACAAAGAATGTCCTGCAACCACATTTGAATTGTATTAGAAATCAACAAATGATGTAAATTAGGAAAACTCACAAATCTGTAGAAATTTAACCACATAATTATAAATAACCAAAGGGTCAAAACTAAAATCACAAGAAAAGTTAAAAATATTTTTTAGTTGAATGAAAACAATACAATATACTAAAATGTATGGAATATAGCAAAAACACTTCTGAGAGGATATGTTAGTCATTTTCTCACTGCTGTGAACAAAATACCTTTCATGAATAACTTAGAAGTCAGGTACTGTGGCACACACCTGTAATTGCAGTGGTTTAGGAGGCTGAGACAGGAGGATTATGAGTTCAAAGCCAGCCTCAGCATCAGTGAGGAACTACTCAGCTCAGTGAGACCCTGTCTCTAAATAAAATACAAAATAGGGCTGGGGATGTGGCTCAGTGGTTGAGTGCCTCTGAGTTCAATTCTTGGTACAAAACAAACAAATAACAACAACAACTTAAAAGAAGAAAAGTTTTTTTTTTGAGCATATGGCTTCAGAGATCTGTGGTCTGCCCACTCCATTGCTCTGGCAGGAGGTGAGACAAAATGTCATGGGAGAAGGGCATGAGGAAGGAATGGTGTTCAACTCATGACAGCAAGAAAGCAGACAGAGAGGGCAATGAGTCAGGAACAAAATATAATTACCAAGAGCATGGCCCAGTGACCTGTATCCTCTAGCTATGCCCCATATGACTACACTTACCACACACTAATCCATTTAAATTATTATTTCATCATATTGGTTAATCTACTGATGAGGTTGCAGTCTCATAATCTAATCAGTTCACCTCTTAACATTGCTGCATTGCTACATGAGCTTTTTAAGGGGACACCTCATTCCCAAACCAAATCAGAGGTCAATTTATAGTTGTAAATACCTGAAGTATAAAGAAGAAAGTTTTCAAATCAAAAGCCTATATTTCAATATTAAGTATGTAGCAATACAACAGCAAACTCAATTCAAAATAAACAGTATAATGAAGACTAGTGTTGAAAATAAATGAAACAATATAAAAATGATAGAATCAATAAAATTAAAAGTTGCTCATATTTACAGGCACAAAAATAGACATAAAGGACAATATAATAGACTTGAAAGTTTAGAAATACAACCTACTATATATGGCCAACTGATTTTTGTTACTCATAGTATGAGTAACAATATTTGTTTTCCAAATAATAAGGAATATATAATATTGTCAAAATATTGATGGAATAACTAGATCTCCATATGCAAAAGAATGAAATTATACCTTATCTCATACCATACACTGAAATTAATTTGCAATGGATCATAGAACTCTAAGTCAAAGTAAAATTATAACACTCCTATTAAAAACATAGGAGTAAGTATTTGAAGCCTTGAAATAGTGATGGCTTCTTATATAGGACAAATAAATAAAAGAAAAATACAGAATTGGATTTCATCAAATTTAAAAACTGGTGCATCACATTTAACTTTGAAGAAAGTGAAGGACACATAGTGGGAAACATTTTTAAACATAAGAAAAGGACTTCTATAGAATATATTAAGAACACAAATCAATCATAAACATTTAAAACAATTAAATTGAACCAATATCTATCCAAAGAAGATATACAGAAACTTATTCATTAATAGTGAAATGCAAATAATATTATAGTGAGATGCTGTTTCTCACCCACTACATAAAGATAATTTAAAAAAAATAATAAGCCAGATGTGGTGGTATATGCCTATAATCCCAGCTACTTGGGGGAATTGAGGCAGGAGGATCATAAGGATCACAAGTTGAAGGACAGCCTGGACAACTTAGTGAGAACATGTCTCGAATAAAACTCATTGGTAGAATACTTGCCATAGCATGTGCAAGGTTCTGGGTCCAATTGTCAGTATGAGAAAAAAAGGAAAAAATATAAAAATGAATGTTGGAAAACTTATGGAGATATTAGAACCTTTATTCTTTTGGCAATGTGAACTGGTGCAACCAAGATACAAAACAATCTGATAGTTCTTCAAATGAATAGAGAGTTACTATATAATCAAGAAATTCTGTTCCTAGGTATATATCCAAGAGAAATGAAAGCTTCTGTCCCTATAGAAACTTGAAAGCATCATTTTTCCTAATAGCCCACTATTGGAGAAAAAACAAGTGTCCATCAGTGGGTTAATAATATAAATAAAATATAGCATATTCATACAATGAATATTAGTTTTCAATTAAAAAGCGATAGAGTATACCCATTTTATCATGACTTTTAAAACATATAATAATGTGTTAATATTAATTATATATCATATACATATTTTAAAAGTGACCAGCCACACTATATATTGCCTTATCTATTTATTAAGAATATTAAGAATAACCAAATATATAAAAAAAAGATTCATGATTTTTGGAGTTACTTTGAGTAGGTAGGAAATGCCAGTGGAAAAGTAATTTGTGTATATGGTAAAAGTATTTGAAATTAGATTATTGTGATGATTGCACAATTCCATTAATTTATCAAAACCATTGAGTTGTGCACTTAAATGGTTGTGAATTTTTTATGTGAAATATATTTTAATAAACCTGTTAAAAATTCTGAAAGATAGAATCAATAGCCAATGAATTCAACATCACTTTTCTAGTCAGCTTCCACTGCTGTGATGAAACTCTGGAAATAAGTCAACTTAAGGACATTTATGGTTTACATATGTGGTGTCCTCCAAAAGTTTGTGTGTGATACAATGTAAGACAGTTTAGTGGTGAAATGATTGGGTCATGAGAGTCTTCAGCTAATCAATGCATTAACCCACCTGAGTGTATTTATTGAGTTGGGGGTAACTGTAGGCAAGTACTATATGGCTGGAAGAGATAGATCACTGGGGGTGTGACTTTAGGATTTATATTGTGTCCCTAGTGAGTGGATCTCTCTGCTTCCTGGTTGCCATAACCTGATCGGCCTTCCTTTTGGACACCCTTCCTCCATGATGTCCTGCCACACATTGGGCCCAGAGGAATGGAGTAAGACTGAGACCTCTGAAACCAAGTGTGCCAAATAAACTTTTCCTCCTCTAAAATTGCTCTTGTCACAGCAGTTAAAATTTAAAAAAAAAAGCTGAATAAAACAAGGTAACAAGGTGGAAGGACTTATTTTGGCTCATGGTTTCTGAAATTGCTGTCCATGGTTTCTTGGCCCATAACAAGGTCATCCACCATGGAGGAAGTACATTGTGGAAGAAAGAAGTTCACTTCAGGGTGGTCAAAAAGCAAAGGTAAATCATACTTTTATAGCAAAGTCCCTCCCCTGAAACCCATTAAGGTATGAATCCCTAATCGGATTATTTCATTCATGATATCAGATCCTTCATTATCTAATCAAATCCCAAAGGCCACACCTCTGAACACTGCTGCATTGGTGACCACACCTTCAACACATGAGCATAGAGAAAATTATTTTTAATGAGCAAATTATCATTGACACTCAGTAAACTATGAGAAATTATAAATACATGTAAATGACAGTAGAAATATGAAATAGCAAGGGAATAAGTTTAAATATTTTAAAAAATATTAGCTGAATTTGATCAGATATGATCAATAATAGTATAATAGCATACTAGGAGCTGGGGATATAGCTCAGTTGGTAGCGTGCTTGCCTTGCAAACACAAGGCCCTGGGTTCAATCCCCAGCATCACCAAAAAAAAAAAAAAAAAAAAAAATAGCACACAAATGACCTAGGAAATTCAGAAAAATCTCAAGTCATATATCTAAAACTGCAACAGTATTAGATGTATTGTAATGAAAATCATAAAAATGAATAAAAACCATTTAAGGAAGCTGGTTAAAAAGGATTTACATGAAGAGGAAAAGGTAGGAAAACTACTAATTTCCTATCAGAGACCATCATAATCTAGAATAACATTTTAACAAGATTGAAAAAAAATCATGCAAATTTTTATAATCTGCTGAAAATGTCTCTCAGAGTTGATCGTCTCATAAAATACATTTTCAAACCAATGACAGCCTAAAAACTGTGTTTCCCAGCCAGGTGTGGTGGTATATAACTATAATTCCCAGAAACTTGAGAGACTGAGGCAGGATAACAAGTTTGAAGCCAGTCTGGGTAAACTTAGTGAGACATTTTCTCAAATAAAAAAGTAAAAGGGCCTGAGGATATAACTCAGGGGTAAAGGTAATCCAAGTACCCCCAAAAAATGTGTTTTCCAAAGAGCTTTCACCATAGGAATACAAAAAAAAAATTTTCAGGCTAACATGATAGAATCCTAAAGAGCAACAGAAAGGATAAATAACTAGAATGTATAAATTATTTTATTTTTCTATATATGTGTCAGTTTATATATATGTGTGTGTGTATGCATATATAACTTCTCAAAGAGTATTGATAGTCAAAGGGAAAGTAATATATGCTGCAGAACCTATAAAATATGTAAAATGAAACATTAGAAACACCAAACCATGTATATTGTGAGGAGATAAAATAACTTATACTGTTGTGAATTGTTACATCATCAGATATTAGTATAATATTGTTTGAAGATAGAATGTGATTTAAGAAACTTTGTGATTTCTTGAGCAACCACTAAAAATTCACAAGAGGTAAGTTTACCGTAGGTTAATAGGTTAATTACATTAACATTTAAAATTTCTGCTGAAGAAAGGGAGCTATAAAGACATTGAAAGAGAAGCCACACACAGAAAGAAAAATGCCACATGTTCTCAAGTATATGTGAACAGTCAAAGGGTGATCTCAAAGAAGTAGAAGATGTCATTGAAGTTACAGAATTTAGGAAAGGTGTGGAAGAGGGAGGAATAGAGAGTAAGCTAACTTTTATACAAAAGCCCCTCCTCTGCAATCCATTAAGTCATTCATGATATCAGATACTTCATTATCTAATCACCTCCAAAGGCCCTCACCTCTGAACACTACTGCATTGGGAACCAAGCCTTAAACACAAGGATACAGGCATGCAGTTGGATATGGGGAATCAGTTCTAATGTTGTATAACATGGTAATTGTGATTAAAAACAAGTAATTGAATATATGAAAATATGTAGCAGAGAAGATTTTGAACATTCACAATAAAAAATAAAGGTGATAAATATGCCAATTACCCAGATCTGATCTTTCACATTGTGCATATGTATCCAAATGTCATACACTACCCCACAAAGATGTAGTTACTAAGTGTCGATTAAAAATAAAAAGTTATATATGTGTACATGTATACATATTAACATATATGTGTGTGCGTGTGCATGTGTATGACGAGCCAATGGAAGGGAGAAGATATTTCAATGACTGTAAATGACAAAGGTAGCATCAACTATAAATCAAGAATTAAACAAAGTGATAAAAAGCAGGAAAAATATATGAACAGTGAATTTACTGTAAAGGGAAAACAAATGGCCAAATAAATACATGAAAAGATGCTCAGCATTACCAGTAATCTGGAAAATACTTTTTTTTTTTGCAGTGCTGGGGATTGAACCCAGGGCCTTGTGCTTGTGAGGCAAGCACTCCACCAACTGAGCTACATCCCCAGCAGGAAAATGTTAATAAAAGCAAAAGTGGTCATTTCCAATGTATCAGCATTGCATAAATTTTAAAAAGTGATAATTGCAAATATTGGCAAGAATGTCAATCGAATGGAACTACAAAATGCTAATGGGAGTAGAATTTATTACCAAAATTCTGGGAAAATTTTTATAAATATTTTATCAATGAGATTATAGACAAACTCAGTGATCCTACAATTTTATTTAAATATCTATCATTACAATATGGCATTGTATTTATTCAAAAATGTTTATACTATACAACAGTGAAATGAACTAACTAAAGCTACATGTAAAAAACACAGATAGAAACCTTTACAAGTATTATATTTTCTAACTCTTGATAATACTTTAACATTTAGACATTATGTTCCCTAGTGTACACATGAGTGAATTAAAGCTTAGGCTAAGTACCCCAGAGATATAACCTGGATCCATATTTTGAATTCAGATACAAATCTACATTAATTCCAGGTTCCAACTCTGTATTACTGTACCAAAGTTTCAGGGATTTTCCTCAATCAAGATAAAATGAAACATTTTCCTTCTTACTAGTCCCTGATTCCACTTTGTCACTGAAAGTCTATTCAATTCCAAAGATCTAGGATGACTAAAATGGAAGACAGATTTGCAGTTCATAATATATAATGTAGACATCAATTTTATTTTCTGCAGACTTCAGTCTATTTTTAATTATACTGATACACCTAATGATGCATAATTTGCTTTTCTACGTAGATCAATACTAAGAATGATATTGATTCTTTTCATAATCTCATCCACAAACTTTTTGACACAGCAGTTCCATATAATATTGATAAATGTCTGCTCCAAACTGCAATTACAGCAATATCATCAGTTTATTTGTGTGATTTTCTGATTGAACTTTTGTCCAAAGTTTAAAATGTAGTTATTTAATGCAAGACAGTAATATTTCCTATTTATTGATGTTCCCATAATTAAGCATTAATAAAATCTTACCTGTGTATCTAAAGGGCATAGATTCAAATGCTTCACAACACCAGCACTAATAGGCTTTTTGCTAGTCTAACCAAGAAACTTCTCTTGTCTATAAGTAAATAGTAGACATGACTGCACTTCCATTATCACAAGTATTTCTCAGTGATAACATCCTAAGAGCAAAAAAATAGATTTTACATGAAGTATTGGCTATTATAACTTGCACAGATGCTTATATATTTATATGTTGACACATTTATAGAAAACCAAATGTACATGCAAAATCACAAAATACATATTTGTAGGACAAAGCATAAACAAACTGCTATTTCTCTAGTTGTGACTAAATTCGTTTTATCTGAAAGCCTAAACATGAAATCATTTTACATATGCAAAACCCCGAATATATATAATTGTATAAATTTAGGGAGAAATAATAAAAAATAAGGAGGTGTTCAGTCAGCTTTTTCACTGCTGTTACGAAATGATCTGACCAGCACAATTATACAGGAGGAAAGGTACATTTGAGGGCTCATGGTTTTCAGGGGTCTTAGTCCATAGAAGGCTGGCTCCATTCCTCGGGGCTCCAGGTGAGGAGGAATATCATGGTGGAAGAGTGTGGTAGAGGGAAGCAGCTTGCATCATTAGGAAGCAGAGAGAGAGAGAGAGAGAAAGACTCCACTCTCCAGATACAAAATATATTCCCCATAGCAATGCCCCAATTTCCACAGCCACACCTACCACTTCAATTAATCCCATCAGGGATTAATTCACTGATTGGGTCAAGACTCTCACAACCCAATCATTTCTCCTCTGAACCTTCCTGCATTGTCTCACATGTGAGCTTTTGGAGGACACTTCACATCCACACCATAACAGGAAGATTTCTCTAATGCAGCAGTTAACATCAGACAGACCACTCCAAAAAGAAAAAAAAAAAAAAAAACACTCAAACCCCTTGAAACTCTTGAACAAAACTTGACCAGAGAATTTAAAAGTATGGCCAATGAGCACATGTAAAGATATTAAACATCATTTGACTTTAGGCAAGTGGAAATTAGGATCACAAAGAGATACATTTCTATACTTTCCAGAATGGCTAAAATTAAAATAGTGACAGCAAAACTATCTGACAAAGATGAAGAGAAATTAGATCCATCATATATTGCTGATGAGAATATTAAACCATATAACTATTTTGGAAGCTAGCTTAGCACTTTTTTAAATAATATGCAATAAACATGTGACTACCATATGATCCAGAAGTTCCAGTCTTTTCACTAGAGAAATAAAAAATCGTGTTTATAAAACCTATATAGGAATATTTGTAAGAACTGTTATTTGTAAAAATGAAAATGAGAACAAATTAGCTTGTACCCTCTGGGGGCTGGTGCTGGCCCAGAGACTAGCTGTGTAGGGGCAAGCCATAGGGACCCATACCTATGAGGCTGGGGTGAGGTCATGGGCCTTGGGGCATGCTCCAAAGCATCTAGGTACACAGGGGCAGTCCTAGGGCTTGAGTCCACAAGAAACAATCCAGCAGTGTGATCTACAGAATGAGGCCTAGTACCCTAGTTCTGTGTGTGAGAGAGAGAGAGAGAGAAATTGAGATTGTACAAATGCAATGGATCAAAAATAGCTAATGCAATACTGAAAAAGAGGAGTAAAATTGGAAGATTCACACTACTTAATATAAGACACTATAAAGCTACAATAAGAGAATTTGCTAATGACAAACTAATACATGCTTACATCATTGGGGTAGAAATAGACTAGAAATAGAAGCACACAAATATAATAAACTGCTCTTTGACAAATGTATTTCAGTTGAGGTTAGTAGGGTTTTTTAGCTTGATTCCATCTAATTCATTGATTCTTTTTTAAATTAATTTCTTTATTTTTACAGACTGCATTTTGATTCATTGTACAAAAATGGGGCACATCATTTCTTTTCTATGGTTGTGTATGATGTAGATTCACACCATTCGTGTAATCATACATGTACACAGGGTAATGATGTCTGTCTCCTTCCACCATCTTTCATACCCCCTCCCTCTCATTTCCCTCTATGTAATCTAAAGTTCCTCCATTCTTCTCTCACGCTCCACCCCATGCCCCCCATTATATATCATCATCCACTTATTGGGAAACCGTTGTGGGAGTTGCAAATTGGGGCAGCCATTCTGGAAAGCAGTATGGAGATCCTAAGAAAACTTGGAATGGACCCACCCTTTTGACCCAGCTATCCCACTCCTCAGTTTATACCCAAAGGACTTAAAATCAGCATATTACATAACGCAGCAAATCAATGTTTATAGCAGCTCAACTCACAATAGCTAGATGTTTTTTTCTTCAAGTTTGTAAAAATTATAAAACTGTCTTTTAAAGTTGCTCTACCATTTGTATTCCCTATAATACAATTCTGTTTTTCCACATTTTTTGTATATCAGCTATTATTATAAGTATGTGGTGATATCTCATTATCTATTTAATTTGTAGTTCATTAATGACACATGATATTGTGTCTTTCCATATGCTTATTTTCCATTAGTATAAGTTTTTTGATGAGATGTGAGTTTAGGTCTTTGTGTACTTTAGGAACTGGATTGTTTTCTTATTGTTACAGTTTAAGAGATTTTGGGTATATTTTGGATGAAGTTCATTATTAGACATATATTTTGCAAATATTTCCTCCAAATTTGTGGTTATATTTTCATTCTTTTAATAGTGTCATTTATATGGCAGAAGCATATTATTTTAGTAAAATTTGACTCATCAGAATATTGACGTTTTATCCACAAACTCATCACCAAATACCAGGTTGTGCAGATTTTCTCCAATGTTTGCTTTAGAAGTTTTAAACTTTTGCATTTTACATTAATATATATCATACATTTTGAGTTAGTAAAGTAAAAGTTCCAATTCTGTATTTAGGCTCATTTATTTGAACATTGAAGTATAATTTTCAGGTGCCATTTATTAAAAAGATTGTGGAACCAACCCAGATGCCCTTCAATTGATAAAGAAACTGTGATATATATACACAATGGAATATTATTCAGCCATAAAGAATGATAAATTATGGCATTTGCTGATAAATGGATGAAGTTGGAAAACAGCATGCTAAGTGAAATAGGCCAAGCCCAAAAACCAAAGGCCGAATGTTTTCTTTGATAAATGGATGACAATATATAATGGGTTGGGCGGTGGCGGGGGGGGGAGAGAAGAATGAAGGAAGTTTGGATGATGTAGAGGAAAATGGGGTGGATGGGGGTGGGGGAAGGAAAGATAGTAGACTGAGACAGACAGTATTATCCTATGTATATGTATGATTACATGAATAATGTGAATCCACGTTGTGTACAACAATAGAAATGAAAAGTTGTACCCCATTTGTATATAATTAATCAAAATGAAGTCTGTAAAAATAAAAAAAAATTTAAAAAAAAAATGAAAACAAAGAAGGCATAGTTTTTTCCAAAAAATGGTCCTGGGACAATTCAGTATATATGTATGTAAATTGGATTTCCTCAAATTAAAATCTTTTTACATCAAGAGATATTGGGAAAATAATAGGAAAATCCCCACAGACAAGAGAAAATATTTGTAAATAGTATATATACTAACAGATGTCTAAAGAATACTTACAATTCAATAAGACCAAAAATTCAATAACAGATGACAAAAGACTTGAATATGCAATTCACCAATGATATCTGAATAGATAAATAAAGTATACCTAAGAAGGATATTTTAGTCTTTGGGAAATGCAAATTAAACCTACAATGAGAAATCACTTTATCCCCCACTCCCAATATGGCTAAAATAAAAAATATATGGACAACAATAACAGTTTATGATGTTTTAGAGAAAGTAGAACCTTCATTTATTTCTGTTTGGAATTTTAATTGTGCAGTCAATTTGTAAATCAGTTAATTTTCTCAAAAATTAAAACACAGTATTACTACTTTATCCAGCAAATCAACCTATGTTCACAAAAATAATTTGTGAGTGGAGATTCATGGCAGCATTATTCATAATAGCCAAAAGTAGAAAAAACTCAATGCCATTAAGCCAGTGAATAAATTAAAAAATTAAAATACATGATTCCATACAATACAATTTTATTTACCAGTCCAAAGGAACAAACTAGTTTAACCTCAAATGTCAGGTCAATTAAAGAAGCCAAACACAAACAGCATATTTATACGGTTCCATTTTCACTACATTATCAGAAAATATGAAAATATAATGGAGGAAACAAGTGATTTGCTGGGGCTGTGGTGGGAATGAGAATTGATTGCAAAGGAGTTAGAGGAAATTTGGGGGATGTGATTGTAATGTTCTACATTAGAATTTAGTAATTGAGGTAGTGCTCTATAAATTTACTAAAATCATTAAACTGTACACTCAAAAATGGTAAATTTTCTGGTGTGCAAATGATACCTTATTAGGGGAGTAAAAATAGAACTACTAATGGTCATCAAGTTTACAAATTATTTGTCACTGCTAATCTAGACAAGCAAATGTGATATGTATTTGTGTAATTAATTGCTAACCAGATTATTTTTTTATTTGTTGCAATTAGTTATACATAACAGTAGAATGCATTTTGACAAATCATACATAAATGGAGCACACCTTCTCATTCTTCAGATTATACATGATGTACAGTTACACTGGTTATGGAATCACCACCCACTGCGTAATCCAATATACCGCTCTTTTTCCCTAACCACCCCCAGCACCTATTGTGAATTAGCATCTGCATATCATAGAAAACATTCTACCTTTGGTTTTTTGGGATTGGCTTATTTCACTTAGCATGATATTCTCCAATTCCATCCATTTATCTGCAAATGCCATATTATTCTTCTTTATAACTGAATAATATTCCATTGTGTATAAATACCACATTTTCCTTATCCATTCTTCTGTTGAAGGGCATCCAGGTGAGTCCATAGTTTGGCTAATGTGAACAGAGCTGCTATAAACATTGTTGTGACTATGCCATTGTAGTATGTTCCTTTTAAGTCTTTTGGGTATAAACCAAGGACTGGGATAGCTGGGTCAAAGTTTGTCCCATTCTAATTTTTCTGAGGAATCTCCACACTGCTTTCCAGAGTGTTTGCACCAATTTGCAGTCCCACCAACCATATGAGTATATCTGTTCCCTATATCATTGCCAATGTTATTGTTGCTTGTATTCTTGATGATTGCAATTCCTATGGGAATGAGGTAAAAAGAGTAGTTTTGATTTACATTTCTCTAATTGCTAGAGATGTTGAACTTTTTTTCATATATTTGTTAATCAATTGTATATCTTCTTCTCTAAAGTATCTGTACAGTTCCTTTGCCCATTTATTTATGGGTTTATTTGTATTGCTGGTGTTGAGTTTTTTGAGTTCTTTACATATCATGGAGATTAATCCTGTATCTGACGTGCATGTGGTAAAGATTTTCTCCCATTCTATAGGCTCTCTCTTTGCATTATTTATTGTTTCCTTTGCTGAGAAGAAGCTAGCTTTTTAGTTTGAATCCATCCCATTTATTGATTATTAATTTTATTTCTTGTGTTTTGGGAGTCTTGTTAAGGAAGTCAGTTTCTAAGCCAACATGATGAGGATTTGGGCATACTTTTTTTCTATTAGACACAGGGAATTTCATCTAATTTCTAGGTTCCTGATCTACTTTGAGTTGAATTTTGTGCAGGGTGAGAGATAGTATAATTTCAGTTTGCTGCATTTGGACTTCTTAGTATGAGATAACTCTATTTATGTGAGTTTGTCCCTGCGTCTTCTATTCTCTACCATTGGTCTACTTGTGTATCTTGGTTCCAATACCATGTCATTTTTGTTACTATAGATCTGTAGTATATATTAAGGCCCGGTATTTGATGCCCCCTCCTTCACTCTTCTTGCTAAGGGTTGCTTTGAATATTCTGGGCCTCATTTTCTCCAAATGAATTTCATAATTGCTTGCTCTATTTCTGTGAGGTACATCATTGGGATTTTAATTGGAATTGCATTGAATTTGTATAGCACTTTTGGTAGTATGGCCATTTTGACAATATTAATTCTGCCTATCCAAGAACATGGGAGATCTTTCCATCTTCTAAGGTTTTCTTTAATTTCTTTCTTTAGTGTTCTGTAGTTCTCATTGTAGAGGTCTTTCACCTCTTTTGTGAGATTGATTCCCAAGTATTTTATTTTTTTCGAGGCTATTGTGAATGGGGTAGTTTTCCTAATTTCTCTTTCAGTGAATTCATCACTGATATATAGGAGTGCATTATATATTATATTGTATAGTGTGTTGATTTTATATCCTGTTACTTTCATGAATTAACTTATTCATTCTAGAAGTTTTCTGGTGGAAATTTTTGGATCTTCTAAATATGTAATTATGTCATTTGCAGATAGTGATATTTTGAGTTCTTCTTTTCCTATTCATATCCCTTTAATTTCTTTTGACTGTCTTATTGCTCTGGCTGGAATTTCCAGGATGACTTTGAATGGAAGTGATGATAGAGGGCATCTTTGTCTTCTTCCAATACTTATAGGGAATACTTTAATATTTTTTGCCATTTAGAATAATATTGGCCTTGGGCTTAGCATAGATAGTGTTTATAATGTTGAAGTACTATCCTACTATCCCTAGATTTTCTAGTGTTTTGAACATGAAGGGGTGCTATAGTATATCAAATTCTTTTTCTGCATCTACTGAGATGATCATTTGATTCTTGTCTTTAAGTCTATGGATGTGATTGATTTACGTTTATTGATTTTCATATGTTGAACCAAACTTGCACCCCTGGGATGAACCCACTTGATTGTGGTGCACTATCTTTTTAATATGTTTTTATATACAATTTTCCAGAATTTTGTTGACAACTTTTGCATCTATGTTCTTCAGGAATATTGGTCGGAATTTTCTTTCCTTGATGTTTCTTTGTCTGGTTTGGTATCAGGATGATATTATCCTCATAGAATTTGTTTGGAAGGATTACTTCCTCTCCTATTTCATGGAATAATTTGAGGAGTATTTGTGTTAATTCTTCTTTGAAGGTCTTATAGAACTCGACTAGGATTCCATCTGCTTCTGGACTCTTCTTGTTTGGTAGGCATTTGATGGTGTCTTCTATTTCATTGCTTGAAATTGATCTTTTTAAATTGTGTATGTCCTCCTGATTCAGTTGGGTCTCTAGAAACGTGTCAATATCTTCAAGATTTTCTAATTTCTTTTTTTGTGTGTGTGTTTTTTATTGTAAACAAATGGGATACATCTTGTTTCTCTATTTGTACATGGAGTAAAGGCATACCATTTGTGTAATCATAAATTTACATAGGGTAATGTTGTTTGACTCATTCTGCTATTTTTTCCTTCCCCCCCACCCCTCCCACCCCTCTTTTCCCTTGATACAGTCCTTCCTTCCTCCATTCTTGCCCCCCTCCCACCCCCATTATGTGTCATCTTCTGCTTATCAAGGAGATCATTCGTCCTTTGGTTTTTTGAGATTGGCTTATTTCACTTAGCATGATATTCTCCAGTTTCATCCATTTGCCTGCAAATGTCATAGTTTTATTATTCTTTATGGCTGAGTAATATTCCATTGTATATATATGCCACAGTTTCTTTATCCATTCATCAATTGGAGGGCATTTAGGTTGGTTCTACAATCTGGATATTGTGAATTGAGCAGCTATGAACATTGATGTGGTTGCATCTATGTAGTATGCTGACTTTAAGTCCTTTGGGTATAGGCCAAGGAGTGGGATAGATGGGTCAAATGGAGGGTTCATTCCAAGTTTTCTAAGGAATCTCCACACTGCTTTCCAGAGTGGCTGCACTAATTTGCAGCCCCACCAGCAATATATGAGCGTACCTTTTTCCCCCACATCCTCGCCAACACATATTGTTGCTTGTGTTCTTGATAATCGCCATTCTAATTGGGGTGAGATGAAATCTTAGGGTAGTTTTGATTTGCATTTCTCTTATTACAAAGATGTTGAACATTTTTTCATATATCTGTTGATTGCTTGTACATCTTCTTCTGTGAAGTGTCTGTTTATATCCTTAGCCCATTTATTGATTGGGTTATTTGTATTCTAGGTGTAGTTTTTTGAGTTCTTTATATATTCTGGAAATCAGGCTAATACCATTCTAAATGGTGAAAAACTGGAAGCATTCCCCCTAAAAACAGGAACAAGGCAGGGATGCCCTCTTTTACCACTTCTATTCAACATTGTCCTCGAAACTCTAGCCTGAGCAATTAGGCAGACCAAGGAAATAAAAGGGATACGAATAGGAAAAGAAGAACTCAAACTATCCCTATTTGCTGGTGACATGATTATATATTTAGAGGAACCAGAAAATTCCACCAGAAAACTTTTAGAACTCATAAGTGAATTCAGTAAAGTAGCAGGACATATGATTAATGCTCATAAACCCAATGCATTTTTATACCTAAGGGATGAATCTTCAGAAAGAGAAGTTAGGAAAACTACCCCATTCACAATAACTTGGAAAAAATAAAATACTTGGGAGTCAATCTCACAAAAGAGGTGAAAGACCTCTACAATGAGAACTGCAGAACACTAAAGAAAGAAATTAAAGAAAACCTTAGAAAATGGAAAGATGTCTCATGTTCCTGGATAGGCAGAACTAGTATTGTCAAAATGGCCATACTACCTAAAGTGCTATACAGATTCAATGCAATTCCAATTAAAATCCCAATGATGTACCTTACAGAAATAGAGCAAGCAATCATGAAATTCACCTGGAAGAATAGGAAACCCGAATAACTAAAGCATTCCTTAGCAGAAAGAGTGAAGCAGGGGGTATCACAATACCAGATCTTCATCTCTACTACAAAGCAATAGTAACAAAAACGGCATGGTATTGGTACCAAAATAGACAGGTAGATCAATGGTACAGAATAGAGGACACAGACACAAACCCAAATAAATACAATTTTCTTATACTAGACAATGGGGCCAATATTTTCTAATTTCTTGGAGTATAAATTTTCAAAATAGGTTGTAATTATCTTTTGTATTTCAGTAGTGTCCATTGTGATATTTCCTTTTTCATCAAGAATTTTAGTCATTTGAGTTTTCTCACTCTTTCTCTTCATTAGCATGGCTAAGGGTTTATCAATTTTATTTATTTTTTCAAAGAAACAGTTTTCTGTTTTGTCATTTTTTTCAATTTTTCTTTTTTATCAATTTCATTCATTTTAGCTCTGATTTTAATCATTTCCTGTATTCTGCTCCTTTGAATGTACTTTGAACACTACCTTCATAGTGTCCCAGAGATTTTGATATATGGTATTAGTGTTCTCGTTTATGATTGTTTTTAATTTCATCCCTAATTTCTTTTGCTATGCATTCATAATTCAATAGACTATTATTTGTTCTCCAGGTGTGTTCAAGTAGCTTCAACTTTTTTATTTTATTGTTGATTTCTAATTTCATTCCATTATGATCTCATAGGATTCAGGGTAACATCTCTATTTTTTGTATTTTCTAAGCGTTATTTTGTGGGATAAGATATGATCTATTTTAGAAATGGATCCATGTGCTGTGGGGGAGAATGTGTATTCACTTATTGATGGCTGAAATATTCTATAGATGTTTTTTAAGACAAACTTATTAACTGTATTGTTTAGTTCTATAGTTTCTTTGTTAAGTTTTTGTTTGGAAGATCTATTTAGTAGTAAGAGAGGTGTTGTGGTATATTTGATTCTTGAATTTCAGAAGGGTTTGTTTGATATATGTTAATGTTCCATTGTATGGGGCATATACATTTATGATTGTTATGTCTTGCTAATGTATAATTCCCTTAAGAAGTATGAAATGTCCATCTTTGTCCCTTCTGACTAACTTTGGCTTGAAGTTTTCTTTCTCTGATATGTGGATGTAAACCTCTGTGTTTTTATGAGGGCCATGAGAGTCATGCATTCTCCTATACTTTCACCTTCTATCTGTAGATGTCTTTGTCAATTAGGTGAGTCTCTTAGAGACAGCATATTGTTGGATCTTGTTTTTTAATCCTATTTGTAGTCTATGTTTTTTGATTGATGAGTTTATGCCATTTACGTTCAAGGTTGTTATTGATATATTATTTGTATTCCCAGTCATTTTGATTTATTTCTGGTTTTTAATTTGTATTGGTTTTTCTTTTGATTGACTATTCCTTTAGTAGAGTTTCTCTCTTTGCTGGTTTTCACTTTTTTTTCATTTCATCTTCATGAAATATTTTTCTAAGAATGTTCTATAGTGCAGGCTTTCTTGTTTTGAATCTTTTTATCTTTTGTTTATCATGGAAGTTTTTTTTCAATCCTGAAGCTTATTTTTCTGAGTATACAATTTTTGGTTGGCATTCATTTTCTTTCAGAGTTTGGTATATATTATTCCAGGACCTCATAGCTTTGAGGGTCTGGGCTGAGAAATCAGCTGAGATCCAGTTTGGTTTCCCCTTAAATATAATCTGACATTTTTCTCTGGCAGCTTAAATTCTATGTTTATTCTGTATGTTAGGCATTTTCATAATAATGTGCCTTGGTGTGGGTCTGTTGTAATTTTGTATATTTGGAGTCCTGTAAGCCTCCAGTATTTGATTTCCCACTTCATTCTTTAGGATTGGAAATTTTTCCAATATTTTTTCTGAAAAACTTGTGTACTCATTTGGTTTGTATCTCTGTGCCTTTATCTATCACAATAAATCTTATATTTGGTCTCTTCATGATACCCCATATTTGTTGGAAGTTCTGTTCATGGTCTCTTAACATCTTCTCTCCGTGATCAATTTTATTTTCAAGATTATATATTTCAACTTTATTGCCTGAATTTCTGTCTTCCAAATGATCTAGTCTGGTGGTGATGCTTTCCACTGAATTTTTAATTTGGTTTATTGATTCCTTCATTTCTAGTATTTCTGCTTGATTTTTTCCCAGAATCTCTATCGCTTTATTGAAGTGATCTTTCACTTTATGCATTTTCTCTTTGATTTCACTTCTTACATCATCCTTTAACTCACAGATCAGTTTAACCATGTACATTCTAAACACCTTCTCTGAAATTTCTTCCATTGTGGTGTCAATGGATTACATTATTGGAGCATCGTGGCAATTTTAAGTCAGTACTCCTCCAAGGCCCAGCAATTGCTAGTCCACATTGGAAGACTGTATCCCAGGAATCTCCTTTAGTTTCCACTCATGTGGTAGAGGAGCCTGTTCTTAGCCCACTATGTCACCTGTGGACCCCATGATTTCTGGTCTTTGTTTCAATCTTCAAATTCAATCTCTTCTATCCCTGTCCTTTCAAAATCCCAGTAACTTGCTTCTCTCCCTGCTTATCCTACAAGCAGCCAGATTGGAAGGGGGGCGGGTAGTTGGGTGGGTTTCTGCAACAAGTATCCTCTCTCCATGCTTGATTTTCTCCTGGTCACATTGGCACACTCTCTATCATGCAGCATAGATTTGTCCAGCTTGTTTTTCAAGCTTGACTTGGGTCTGCCAGAAATCAGCTCCCAGCTCCCACACCTCAGCTACACAATGGCTCCTTCTGCTGTCCTCCACACGTGGCCTTGAGTGATGGTGCCTTCTTTCCTATAAACAGATATTGTGCAATGCAGCTTACTATTTATTCAGGAAGTGACTCTGGTCTGTAAATTCTCCATACCCTAACATGTCTCAGTTCTTCCAAGAATGGGAGTTCCTTTAATTCCTTTATTGTCTTACAGTGTTCATGGAGGGACCATTCTGGCTTGGGCCTCCAGCCACTGCCACAGCTGCGGGGCTGGAGGACTTTCCTCCTTTTTCTATTTTATTTGATCCCTTGAGTCCCCAATCTGTTTTGAGTATCCAGTATTAAATTACAGTGAAGTCCCCCCTAATTCTTGTTCATTCACTCACCTTGTAGAAAAGCTGCCTGTCTGCTTTTCTTGGTTTCATGCCACACAGCCACCAGGGAAGTGACCTCTCTATTCCATCTTCCCAGAACCCCCAAAATTTTCTCTGATAAGGATATAAAAAATTGGTTATATTATCTGTTATGGTTTGGATGTGAGGTATCCCCCAAAAGCTCATTGTGAAACAATGCAAAAAGGTTTAGAGGAAAAAATGATTGAATTATAACCTTAACATAACCAATAATTAATCCCTGATGGGATTAACTGAGGGGTAAATGGAGGCAGGTAAGGTGTGGCCAGAGGAAGTAGTTCATTGGGGGTATGGCTATGGGTATATATTTTGTATCTGGAGCATAAGATCTCTCTGACTGCTTCCTGGTCAACATGTGAGCTGTTTCCCTCTGCCACACTCTTCTGCCATGATATCCTTCCTCAACTGGAGTCCCAAGGAGTGGAGCCAGCCTTCTATGGAGTAAGACCTCTGAAACCATGAGCCCTCCAACAAAATTTCCTCATTTAAAATTTTTCTGTTCAGATCTTTTAGTCACAGCAGTGGCATTGCTGACTAAAACCAGAAATTGGTCCCAAGAAGTAAGGTCATTGCTATGACTAACCTGATCATGTGGTTCAGAAGCTTTTTGGAATTGGTGGGAGGAATTTTGAGATGTGTATTAATGAAAGCTGGAAATGCTTTAGATCATAAGTGGAGATTAGTGGCTGATTCTGGTGTGAGCTTAAAAGACCCTAATGGCAATAGGACCATGGTCAGTGAAGATATGGTTCAAGAGGATTCAGAGAAGGAATACTGTGTTGGAATTTGGAGTAGAGGCCATTCATGTTATATTCTGACTGAGAAGCTGTCTTCATTTCGCCCTTGTCCTGAGAATTTCCGTGAGGCTGATTTAAAAACAATGAACTTCTTAATCTGGTGGAAGAAATTCTAGGCAGCATAGCATTTAGGAAATGGCATGGGTATTGATGGTGAATTTTAGCCAAATTTATTGTGATAATCAGGAGCAGAAAGCAGAGAAGAAATATTTGAAAACCTGAACTTGAAAGGCTAGAGTAAAACTAGAGCTAAGGAAGTTGCAGTTGTTAAAGACATTACTGCCACTACATAAATGCTAAAGACTATGCTTAGAGACCGTAAGAAAGATGGCTTGAGGGCATCTCAGGAGCTGGCAAGACCACACCCATCTTAAGCTCAAGGGAGTAAAGGTGAAAATTCTCTTGAGAAGAGACCAGAAAAACCCTTCTTTCACAAGCGGGCCTAGGAAGGTTTTTTCAGTGTGCTCAGACACTCAGAGGCTGCTGCAGTAAAGTCTCTGGAAGCTTGGATACTACTGGAGATGGCAGCAGACCTTGGCATCAACCATGTGGTACTGGTTCTGCAGGATGCTGGAGTTAGGTCATGGTGGCTCCCACCAACATTTCAAAAGAAGTCCTGGAAGGACAGGCAAAGTGCAGCAGGATTGGAGTCCCTGTGGGCACCCCCTGAGAAGTCAAAGTGTGGAGATATGAGGAGTAAGCCGAAGCTGCAGGGAAGACACTGGAGACTATGAAATGCCAGCAATGTGGAAAACTGCAGGAATCCAGCAGAGACAAGTCAATAGGAAGGTCACTTGGGCTGCAAACAAGTTCACAGGGGCAGAGCTACACAAGCCCTTTGGAGAGAACATCATGATGCCATGTGTCCCAGATTCTGCATGTGAAGCTATAGGACTTGTTTGCCCAGGTGGATTTTGGTCTTGCTTTGGTCCCATTCCTTCTTTCTATGCCCCTAATTTTGTGAATGGAAATGTTTACTCTGTTCCATTCTATATTGGATACTTGTAAATTGCTTTTAATTTCACAGAAGCTCACAATGCCAGATTACCTTGAGCCTCAGAGAAGACTTTGGCCTTGAATTTTGAGCAATCTCAGAACTGTTTAGAGTATGGAGACTGTTGAGAATGGACTAAATGTATTTTGCATTGTGAGATGAGTGTGAGCTTTAGGGGTCAGGGGTGAAATGTTTTGGTTTAGAGGTGGTGTTCCCGAAAAGCTCATGTGCCAGACAATGCAAGAAGTTTCCAAGAAGAAAGGATTGTTTAGGAGATTGTTAACCCAATCAGTGAATTAATCCCCTGATCGGTATTAACTGAATGGTAACTGAGGTGGCAGGGTGTGATTGGAGAATGTGGGAATTGGGGCCTGGCTTTGGGGTATATATCTGTATCTGGCAAGTGGAGACCTTGTTCTCTGATTTCTGATCTCCATCTAAGCTGCTTCTCTCTGCCACACTCTTCCACCATGATGTCCTTTCTCACCTTGAGCCCCAGGGAATGTAGTCAGCTGTCGACAGACTTAGACCAAGAAACCATGAGCCCCCAAAGAAACCTTTCTTCCTCTGCAGTTTTGGTCAGCAGCAAAAAAAAGCTGACTAAAATAATGATCCATTGCCAAAATCAGCACCACTTTGATTGTTGTCATAAATGAAATTTCCATTGATGTGACCACAAGAGTAAGAAAAGATATTACCTATTGAACATCAGTTCTATATGAGTAACTTTGCAAAAATGTATAGCATACATTATTCCCAATCTTAACAATTTAGTGAGGTCATTTTACAAGTGAATAAGTTGAAGATCAGAAATTTATAGTAAATTTTTTAGGATTTGTTAAGTGGAAGAGAAAGGATTTGAATACAAATTCATTTTATCCAGAGTTTATGATCTTCCCTCTGTCATGAAGATAATTTTGCTTCATAGGTGTTAAAGAGTTGAACAAAAAAAATATGAATTAACATATATATTTAATATATAAATGTACTTGAATATGTGAATTAATAAAGCTGATTTGTTTTTATTATTTTTAAAATAAATACAAATTTACTGATCATGGATTCCCTTCAGAAATGGTAGACTATCTTTTAGCAACAATAGCAGTTATTGTGAATAAATACTCAATCCATTTACATATTGCCTCTTAGTAGATTATATGCCATATATACTTGAAATGAATACTTGAAATGGGGCAATGTTGGTCAAAGAGTACAAAGTTTCAGTTATAATAGTAGAATTAAGTCTGGAGATCCAATATATAGTATTGTGCTACAGTTAACAATACCATATCGTACACTTAAAATTTGCAAAGAAGATGGATCTATTCTCATCAAATCCTTCACCTGCCCCCATGAAAAAGAAATAAAATAATAGCTGTGTGAGGCAAAGGATATATTAATTCTTTTAATTATAGTAATCATATATATCTATTTCCAACTTTATTGAGGTATAAATGACAAATAAAATTTGTGTATATTTAAAGGGTACAACTTGAGGTAGATATATATATTTGAAATCTGAATAGTTTATCTGAATACTTAAAAATATGCTCTTAAAATATTACTTTATTAAAAAGAACAAAAGAACGTTTTGAGGGGGGACTATGAGTACTGGTTTACAGAAAACTCAAAGAGAGACAATAAATACAATTTACCCAGGGTGATCAGGGAATTGGGGAAAGCAATGTACACTGGAAAAAATCAGAATTCCATGAAGACTACAAAAATTTGGGAGAGTCTGGAATATCCTGAAGGCTTTTTTTTTTTAATGTACTTCACTGAGTCCTTAAAAGGTTTGGAATAAAATTCTTAGAAAGTCCTCCTTAGGGTGCAGACCAGTTTTTATAATTGACTATTGTCAATTATTGTGAAATGCTAATATTAGGAATATCTGTATGAAGTTTGTATGAGAAATCTGTATTCTATATTTACAACTATTCTATAAATCTAAAATTATCTCAGCTTCATGAAATATCTTGTGGTCTCTGCTATGTAGTTTGAGAATATTTTCTTATGTGTAGCATTCCTATGTGTTTTGTTGTCATTGCTTATTCATCTTACTTGTTCTTCCCCATAGATGGAAATAGAAACGCTCATCTACTTGTAGGTGCCATGACCAGCATGGCCATTAATTCAGAAACTGAAGAAGGTTGAGAGGAAATGAAGAAAAGACTAACAGACACACACATAGAGAAATAGGTGGGTCCAGTTGGGCAGACAAGACCTGATGAGGCTTCACTAACCCAGAGCTGGCTCAAAAGTATGTTAATTATATAGGTTTCATTATCAGAATGTTATTTTGTGAGAAAGTTTTTGCAAAGCAAGCAGTCTAAAGGGCACAACAAAACTTGCGAGACATTGAGGTCCTCTTGTTATGACCAGAATTCTGTACCCCAGGAAGTTGGTGTCTGAGTCCAAGGTACTAACTGATAAAGCTGTGTGCCTTTGTAGTCTCCTCTGGATAGTGTCACCATAACAAAAGGGCCATCTTAACCTGCACCTTTGCACAGAATCTCCCACTGCAAACACAGTCATAAGGGAATCGGGAACCATATTTCAGATCACTACTCTCCAAACTTAGGTATCCACTAAAACTCTACTGACAACATACTAAGGTTACCAGTAATGTACCTGATGTAATTCACTTGCAAATTTAAGTTCTTTCTCAATAGTACTTTATGCACTTGAGCATTTTTCCCATTCTCTCTGATATTTTCCTTTATATTATAGGAGACCAAACTCTCCTGCATTTCTTAGCTCTTACCTCTATCATAGATTCGCAAGATTCTTTGCGATATCTGATTCTTTGTTGTATCTATTTCAGAAATTTAGAAGTCTCTTTTTGTCCATCTTATATATCTAATTAATCTCTAAATCTTGGAGATTTTAATTCTCAAAAGTTTTTGTATCTGTTCATTTATCTCAATCACCAGCTACCCTATCTTTGACCAGGAAAACATTATCTCAATTACTGAAACAGTCTTATAACTGCTGTTTGACTTTCTGGCTCATTTGTCTTTCAGAGTAATTGTTCAAAAACACACCCAATCATGAAATCTTCCTGGTAAAAATTGTCCATTGCCTTCAGAATGGTTTTTAAAACCTTTCATAATCTGTTCCCTACTTAATTTTCCACTTCCATCACTTTCACACAAAACTTTCTTTATGCAAATCAGCACTATTTCTCCTGCATCCAAATCGTTTTCCTGACTCCCAAAAGAGTTAAATGACCCATTACATAAACTTCTACAGTAACCTCTACCTGCCCGCATACACCATTTCTCATTATTTGCTTGAATCATTTACTAAGCTGCAACTTGCAAAAGAGAAAGGACAATTGTCTTAATATGTTATTGCCCAAACAGCTCAGTACAGGAGACAGAGCTCTCAGAACTTTTGGTTGAGTGAATAAATAGCACTGAGAGAGAAAAGTGGCATTATCCATAAGTGATACTGCATATGAGGTTTTGTGTTTTAGTTAGGCATCATCATTAGTCTTCCCTTTATGATTTGGGGACTGGTTTTTCATTATATTATTTACAATGCATGTTTCTTTTACAGTTCTTTCCTTTTTTTATTGTAAACAAATGGGATACATGTTGTTTATCTGTTTGTACATGGAGTAAAGACTTACCATTTTTGTAATCATAAATTTACATAGGGTAATGTTGTTTGATTCATTCTGTTATTATTATTCCTTCATCCCAACCCCTCCCACCCCTCTTTTTCCTCTATACAGTCCTTCCTTCCTCCATTCTTGCCACCCTTGTTAACCCTAATCCTAAACCTAACCATAACCCTAACACTAACCCCTCTCACCCCCCATTATATGTCCTCATCCGCTTATCAGCGAGATCATTCGTCCTTTAGTGTTTTGAAATTGGCTTATCTCACTTAGGATAATATTCTCCAATTTCATCCATTTGCCTGCAAATGCCAGAATTTTATCATTCTTTATGGTGGAGTAATATTCCATTGTATATATATGCCACAGTTTCTTTATCCATTCATCAATTGAAGGACATCTAGGATAGTTCCACAATCTGGCTATGGTGAATTGAGCAGCTATGAACATTGATGGGTCTGTATCTCTGTAGTATGCTGATTTTAAGTCCTTTGGTTATAGGCCAAGGAATGGGATAGCTGGGTCAAATAGTGGATCCATTCCAAGCTTTCTGAGGAATCTCCATACTGAGTTCCAGAGTGGCTGCACTAATTTCCAGCCCCACCAGCAATGTATGAGTGTACCTTTTTCCCCACATCCTCGCCAACACCTATTGTTGCTTGTGTTCTTGATAATCGCCATTCTAATTGGGGTGAGATGGAATCTTAGTGTAGTTTGGATTTGCATTTCTCTTATTACTAAATGGTGAACATTTTTTCATGTATCTGCTGATTGCTTGTAGATCTTCTTCTGTGAAGTGTCTGTTCATTTCCTTAGCCCATTTGTTGGATTATTTGTATTCTTGGTGTAGAGTTTTTTGAGTTCCTTATAGATTCTGGAAATTAGTGCTGTATGTGAAGTATGAGTAGCAAAGATTTTCTCCCACTCTGTAAGCTCTCTCTTCACATTACTGATAGTTTCCTTTGCTGAGAGAAAGATTTTTAGTTTGAATCTATCCCAGTTGTTGATTCTTGCTTTTATTTCTTATGCTATGGGAGTCCAGTTAAGGAAGTCTGATCCTAAGCCAACAAGTTGAAGATTTGGACCTACTTTTTCTTCTATAAGATGCAGGGTCTCTGGTCTGATTCTGAGGTCCTTGATCCATTTTGAGTTGAGTTTTGTGCAGGGTGAGAGATAGGGGTTAAATTTCATTCTGTTGCATATGGTTCTCCAGTTTTCCCAGCACCATTTGTTGAAGAGGCTATCTTTTCTCCATTGCATATTTTTGGCACCTTTGTCTAGTATGAGAAAATTGTATTTATTTGGGATTGTGTCCATGTCCTCTATTCTGTACCATTGATCTACCTGTCTATTTTGGTACCAACACCATGCCATTTTTGTTACTATTGCTTTGTAATAGAGTTGAAGTTCTGCTATTGCGATACCCTCTGCTTCGCTCTTCCTGCTAAGGATTGCTTTAGCTATTCTGGGTTTCTTATTCTTCCAGATGAATTTCATAATTGCTTGCTCTATTTCTGTAAGGTACATCATCGGGATTTTAATTAGAATTGCATTGAATGTGTATAGCACTTTAGGTAGGATGGCCAGTTTGACAATATTAATTCTGCCTATCCAAGAACATGGGAGATCTTTCCATCTTCTAAGGTTTTCTTTAATTTCTTTCTTTAGTGTTCTGTAGTTCTCATTGTAGAGGTCTTTCACCTTTTTTGTGAGATTGATTCCCAAGTATTTTATTTTTTTTGAGGCTATTGTGAATGGGGTAGTTTTCCTAATTTCTCTTTCTGAAGATTCATCACTTATGTATAAAAATGCATTGGATTTATGAGCACTGATCTTGTAACCTGCTACTTTACTGAATTCACTTATGGGTTCTAAAAGTTTTCTGGTGGAATTTCCAGTTTCCTGTAAATATATAATCATGTCATCAGCAAACAGGGATAGTTTGAGTTCTTCTTTTCCAATTCGTATATTTTTAATTTCTATGGTTTGTCTAATTGCTCTGGCTAGAGTTTCAAGGACGATTTTGAATAGAAGTGGTGAAAGAGGGCATCCCTGCCTTGTTCCAGTTTTTAGGGGGAATGCTTTCAGTTTTTCACCATTTAGAATGATATTGGCCATGGGCTTAACATTCCTTTACAATGTTAAGGAATGTTCCCACTATCCCTATTTTTTCTAGTGTTTTGCCTTGAAGGGATGCTGCATTTTATCGAATGCTTTTTCTGCATCTATTGAAATAATCATGTGATTCTGAACTTGAAGTCTGTTGATATGGAGAATGACATTTATTGATTTCCGGATGTTGAACCAACCTTGCATCCCTGGGATAAAACCTACTTGATCATGGTGCACTATGTTTTTAATATATTTCTGTATGCAATTTGCTAAAATTTTGTTGAGAATTTTTGCGATGATGGTCATTAAGGATATTGGTCTGAAATTTTCTTTCCTTGATGTGTCTCTGTCTGGTTTAGGTATCAGGGTGATATTGGCGTCATAGAATGAGTTTGGAGGGTTCCCTCCTCTTCTATTTCATGGAATACTTTGAGAAGTATTGGAATGAGCTCTTCTTTAAAGGTTTTGTAGAACTCGATGAGAACCCATCTGGTCCTGGACTTTTCTTTGTTGGTAGGCTTTTGATGACTTCTTCTATTTCATTGCTTGAAATTGATTTATTTAAGTTGTGTATATCCTCCTCGTTCACTTTTGGTAATTCATATGTCTCTAGAAACTTGTTGATGTCTTCGAGGTTTTCTGTTTTGTTGGAGTATAGATTTTAAAAATAGCTTCTAATTATGTTCTGTATTTCACTCGTGTCTGTTGTGATATTTCCTTGTTCATTCTGAATTTTAGTAATATGAGTTTTCTCCCGCTTTCTCTTTGTTAGTGTGGCTAAGGTTTTATCAAATTTGTTCATTTTTTCAAAGAACCAACTACTTATTTTGTTAATTTTTCTGATTGTTTCTTTTGTTTCAATTTCGTTGATTTCAGCTCTGATTTTAACTATTTCCTGTCTTCCACCACTTTTGATGTTGGTCTGCTCTTCTTTTTCTAGGGCTTTGAGCTGTAGTGTCAAGTCCTTCATTTGTTGATTTCTACTTCTTTTGTTGAATGTGCCCCATGAAATAAATCTTCCTGTAAGTACTGCTTTCATATTGTCCCAGATTTTGATATGATTTGTCTTTGTTCTCGTTTAGTTCTAAGAATTTTTCAGTTTCCCTCCTGATGTCATCTGTTATCCATTCATCATATAATAGCGAATTATTTAATCTCCAGGTATTGAAGAAGTTTCTCTTTTTTACTCCGTCATTTATTTCTAATTTCAATTGGCTATGATGTGATAGAATACAAGGTACTATCTGTATATTCTTGTATTTTCTAACAGTAGCTTTGTGGCATAGAATATGGTCTATTTTAGAGAAGGATCCACGAACTGCTGAGAAGAAAGTATATTTGTTCTTTGTTGGATGGCATATTATATATATGTCCATTAGTCTAAATTGTTGATTGTGTTATTGAGATCTATGGTTTCTTTATTCAATTTTTGTTTGGAAGATCTATCCACTGGTGAGAGAGTTCTGTTAAAATCACCTAGTATTATTGTATTGTGGTCTATTTGATTTCTGGAATTGAGAAGGATTTTTTTGACGTACATGGATGAGCCCATGTTCAGGGCATAGATATTTATGATTGTTATGTCTTGATGATTTATGCTTCCCTTAAGCAGTATATAATGTCCTTCTTTATCCCTTCTGACTAGTTTTGGCTTGAAGTCCACATTAGCTGAAATGAGGATGGATACTCCAGCTTTTTTGCTGTGTCTATGTGCATGGTATATTTTTTCCCATCCTTTCCCCTTTAGTTTATGGGTATCTCTTTCTATGAGATGAGTCTCTTGCAGGGCAGCATATTGTTGGATTTTTCTTTTTAATCCAATCTGCCAGTCTATGTCTTTTGATTGATGAGTTCAGGCCATTAACATTCAGGCTTATTATTGTGATATGATTTGTATTCCCAGTCATTTGACTCATTTTTGTTTTTTGACATGATTTAGTTTCTCCTTTATTTGGCTATTCCTTTAGGCTAGTTCTTCCCATTGCTGATTTGCATCATTGTTTTTCATCTCTTCCTCATGGAATATTTGGCTGAGAATATTCTGTAATGCCGGCTTTCTTTTTGTAAATACCTTTACCTTTTGTTTATCATGGAAGGATCTTATTTCATCGTCAAATCTGAAAGTAAGTTTTGCTGGGTATAAGATTCTTGGTTGGCATCCATTTTCTTTCAGGGCTTGAAAAATGTTGTTCCAGGCCCTTCTAGCTTTTAGGGTCTGGATTGAAAAATCTGCTGATATTCTTATTGGTTTCCCCCTGAATGTACTTTGATTGTTTTCTCTCATGCCATTTAAAATTCTGTCTTTATTTTGTGTTAGGTAATTTCATAATAATATGCCTTGGTGTGGGTCTGTTGTAATTTTGTATATTTGGAGTCCTATAATCCTCTTGAACTATATTTTCCATTTCATTCTTCAGATTTGTGAAATTTTCTGATATTATTTCATTGAATAGGTTGTTCATTCCTTTGGTTTGTTTCTCTAAGCCTTCCTCAATCCCAATAATTCTTAAATTCGGCCTTTTCATGATATCCCATAGTTCTTGTAGATTCTGTTCATGATTTCTTACCATCTTCTCTGTTTGGTCAACTTTGTTTTCATGATTAAATATTTTGTCTTCAATATCTGATGTTATCTTTCAGGTGTTCTATCCTATTGGTTATGCTTTCTATGGAGTTTTTAATTTGGTTTATTGTTTCCTTCATTTGAAGGATTTCTGTTTGTTTGTTTGTTTTCAGTATCTCCAACTCTTTATTGAAATGATCTCTTGCTTCCTGTATTTTCTCTTTCAACTGTTGATTGGTACGATCATTTAATGCCTGCATTTGCTCTTTCATCTCCTCCTTCAATGCCTGCATTTGCTCTTTCATCTTCTTGTTTGCTTCCCTGATTTTTTTAATTATGTACATTCTGAACTCCCTTTCTGACATTTCTTCTGCTGTGCTGTCATTGGGTTTTATTGATATAGTATCTAGGTTTGCTTGGGACATTTTCTTCCCTTGTTTTCTCATATTGGTTGGTTGTCAGTGGGACTCTGAGATATTGCAGATTTCCTCTATTGGCTTATATTGTCCCTGTAGATTTCCAGTATATCACCTTCCAGCCTTCAGTAGCCTGAAGTCTTGGAGGAACTTGATAATGCAGTGCTTCCAAAGAAAGCTGCCCCTAGCCCACTACTGGTTCCAGGGCTTGGAGCTGGCTCTGTGTGGAAAGGCTCTCACTGGGCGGTGTGCTTCGAGAAGCTGGCCATGAATGGAGCCTGCTGCCGCAGGAAGCAGGGCTGCTTGGGGAAGTCCCTGGCTGCCCGTCCTGGTCCCTGAAGCTGCCTGCGGGCCGGAGCTCGCCGCTGGCTCTGGGACTTGGAGTTGTTTCTGTGCAGAAAGACTCTCACTGGGGGGCCTGCTCCAAGAAATTGGCTGTGTGGAAGGAGCCCGCTGCCAGAGTGAGCAGGGCTACCTTGGGAAGGCTCTCGCTTGCCCTGCCCTGCTCTGATAAGCCGCCCCTGTCCGGGCCTGCCACCCGGGCCGAGCTTCACTCGGTGGTGGAGACTCACCCCGTGGCTCTATTTTAGTCTGAGTCTCTCAATGCTTTCCCTTCTTGAATCCTGAGTTCTGGAGCGACAGGAGATGCAGTCACCTTCTAGTCTGCCATCTTGGTTCGCCCCCTAGAGTTCTTTCTTTCATGCACTTTTCTTACCATTTTTACCATATCTGGAGAGTCAATGAATGGAGACCAAGTCAGTGACATTTATTAGGCCTATCCAAACAATATTCATATCATGGACAGTGTGTGTTGCATATCCCATTCCCTTTCATATTGCCTATCCTCAGTTAGTGCAATTTAATTAATCAAAATGGATACTTCTGTTATTTGTCTGCTTTGAGTATGTCAGAAAGTGGTAAGATAGTATGGTTTTATACCAGAGAATCTAGAGTGAAAGTATATGTTCTTTTCGGAATATCATTTATGGCTATTTGCCCTTGGCACTCATTTTCTCCCTGTTAAATGGAGATGTGTTGTAATAAATAAATTAGTAATTGTTTCATTCTCTCAATTTGGGGGACAGTGTTTTTAATGTGGTCATACACAGATTCATGCCAAAAGAATGAAGTCATATTGCTTGGACATATTAATGGTGATTTTTCCTTCCTCTGTAAGGAAATCCAAATCATTTAGCTCTTGGCCTATGCTGCTTGTTTGGTTGTTGATTTTTTTATGCCATGTCTCATCTTACCAACTAAGTTATACAGTTCTCAAGGGCAATGAATAGGTCTTATGTTTTTCACATGATCATCAATTGACATATTTAAAATGAAGAGCATATAAAATGTATTATTCTGTACAATAGCAATAAATGCAAATGTTACCACTTAATACATGAAATGCATACATTATTCTTAAGTATAAGATGCATGACTTGAAACAGCCTCAACATAAATATGTGAATAGTCTCCATATTTTACAGAGAAGGAAACCAAAGCTTCAAAAACGTCTAAATACCATAGAGTGATGATTATAAACAATTGTAATTTATTTCTTATAGTTTTCAAGGCTAAGAATTCCTAGATCAAATCACTGACAACCTTGGTATTTGGTAAGGGCTTGTTATCCAATTCATACATAGCCATTCTCCAGTTGTTTGAAGGAATGAAGGAGTATTCTGTCTTCCTTTTTACAAGGGTACTAATTTCATTCATGAGGTACATCCCTTAAAATGTAATCCCCTGCCAAAGGTCCTTCCTCCAAAAACAATACATAAAGGACTAGTGTTCAACATGAGAATTGTGTAAGGGGGATACAAACATCCATTCTATACCAGAGAGTTAAGTTAGTTGTCCAAAGTTACATATTCATATCCAGTATTGAAACCTGTGTCTGATTTAAAAATCCGTGCTCATTATTTTGCCAAGTAGTTTAAAAATATTATGTTTTGCCTAAGGAACTTTTTAAAACCAAATATTATCAAGCACATATTATAAAGACAAATTCAGAACTATTCTGTTAAAGTAGGGAGTCAAACTTAACTATTGATTTCTCCTTTCTTATTTTCCACAGTGACATGTGTGACACAGGCTTGGAATTACCAGTATTCTATATTACAAAGATGGTTAACCCCTCACTCTTAACATACTTCCTCTTCATCTAAACTAACCATTTCTTAGTTGGATGGGGAAGACATTACACTGAAATTAATGTCCATATATTATTCTTGCCCCATATTTCTTATTAAGAGAAAATATTTTATTAAATAGCTTCTATGCAACTGCTTCTGCCTAGTGCTATAGGTCACTCGTAATGGTTTGAATAGCAATACCAGTGTTGTTTCCTTCAGCAGGGGTTTCAAGCAAAACCATATTTGCATTTCTCAGTAATGAGAAATACCTGTAGAAAATAATGAAAAATTGTAATTCCCTGCAAATTAAATTTAGGCGATTGCAAAAATATACCACATAAGGAAAATTCTATGTACAAAGACAAAGTGGTTTTTAAAAGAAAACCATCAAATTGACTTCTCTTTGTTTTTCAGTCTTGAATAATAGAATACAGTATAAAACATGTGTCCAAGATTGGATCTTCTGGGGTAAATTTCAGTTACTTTGAAGTTAATCTAGAGCAATGATAGCAACCCAGAGGCAAATGTCAAAGCTGTAGGCCTAGAATTTTGTAATCACAACATAGGAATACGTCAATTTATAGATATGGAGTACAGGTATATCCTTGATGGGTAGCCAGGAAGATATACCATGATCTCAAAGGATCAAAGTGCAGCCTCCCTTCTAATCCTAGTTATTTTTCTTTCTCTTAAATGACATCTTAA
This sequence comes from Sciurus vulgaris, assembly GCF_902686455.1. Taxonomy (NCBI): domain Eukaryota; kingdom Metazoa; phylum Chordata; class Mammalia; order Rodentia; family Sciuridae; genus Sciurus; species Sciurus vulgaris. Next base: position 9,117,877 of record NC_136471.1, on the reverse strand, counting down.
GTCAAATGATATTTTTATATACAATGTGTATGAAAAGATGACTTACTGTGACCCACTTGTGTATCTTCAGCAGATTTTCTTTACTCCCATTGATTACTTTCATGGTACACAAATAAACTCAGAAAAAAATTCTGAGAAAATACCAACTACAATGAACAGAATCCTATTCACAGTTCTTATAGATTTGAAGATTCATGAGGTATATGATTATGAATAAGTCTCTACCCTTATTCTTCTGTCCAAAACATGGAAATATTTTTATTATGAGCTTATGACAGTATGCAGAAATAAACGATGACACTTAAAGCCTCAACTTGGAGCTGTTATATTGAAACTTTACTTTTATTCAATAGGTGTTAACAAGTCTCATGGTCAAGGCCAAAACCAAAAAAGTATAAAAATATATTCTATTCATAGAGAAACGATCATTACGCTTTGAAGGGGATTGAGAACAAACAGTTTTGTCACATGACCCTTAAAAGACAATTATTACTAGAGTGTTCATGTATAAATTTCTGGCTATGCATATTTGAACTAAGATTTGGTGGACAATCGAAGTCCCATATTTCTTTCATAAATACTATGTATTCACATCAGATACAAAGATTTACTTCTACAGTGTTAGCAGCAATATAATCTCTTCAAGTATATTTGCACATCTGAATTAAATTAATGTCGGAATATTCTAAATTGAAGGTAATTTCAATATTAGTACCTTCTTCCACAATACTGTTCTTTAATTTTAATTTATTTGACTCTTTGAAAAAAAATTCGTTTACCTACCTAATTATTCCTACATCAACCCACCACATGTACTGTGGAACTTATAGTAAGACAAGGACAGAGAAATTCATACTGATTAGCAATGCCATACTTGAATATATTCTGGCATTCTAATAATAATGAATCCAAAAAAGAGGCTGATTTGAAATATTTCCTCACCATTAAGTGTAAAACAATTCACTCTAAAAGAATGCATTTTTAATATAAATACTAAATGAGGAATGGTGAATTTCTTGAGTAAAATTAATGATGTATTTGCCAAGGTCTTCTTGAAAATACTTTCATAAATATCAATTGTCATCATTTTTCTTATTTGTAAATCCTATACAGGATGCTAAAAAAGACTTTGTTCCACAATGTAGTCTAGATGCCCTTCAATAGATGAATGGACAAAGAAACTGTGGTATATATACACAATGGAATATTATTCAGCCATATAGAAGAATAATTTTATGGCATTTGCAGATAAATGGATGGAACTGGAGAATATCATGCTAAATGAATAAGCCAATCCCAAAAAACCAAAGGCTGAATGTTTTCCCTGATAAGTGGATGATGGTATATAATGGGGGTTTGGGGGTGGGGGTGAGAGAAGAATGGAGGAACTTTAGATTATGTAGAGGGAAATGAGAAGGAGAAGGGTATGAAAGATGGTAGACTGAGACAAATATCATTACCCTATATACATGTATGATTACATAAATGGTATGATCATGCACAACCATAGAAATGAAAAGATGTACCTCATTTGTGTACAGCAAATCAAAATGCAGTCTGTGAAAATAAATAAATAAATAAATAAATAAATTTGTTTTCAGAAAGAAAAAGACTTTATAAGCTATAAAGATAGGTCCTAAAGGCACTTCAATACAAGTCCATCTTCTTCTAAAATGTCCTATGCAGTAGATTATTTGGTAGATACTAACAAATATTCCAGGGACCAGAAGGTGGGGGGAAATAGATACATAGATCATTATATCTCTTTTTTGGACTTATTGTCTAGAACACACTTTTAAAAATAATGATCTCAAACTGAGCTTCTCCTACTAACCAGTTATGTGGGCCAGTGATTATCACCTTGTCAACAGTTTCCTCATTCTAGAATTGACCTTAGAACACTTCTGACATCTGATCAAACTTCAGTTTCCTCTCTATAAAACAAAAATAATAAGAAAGATACAATCTATGTGATGGGAAATATATTTGTAAACTATATACCTGACAATTGGGGTTCTTATCCAGAATATATAAGGAGTTCAAAAAACTCAACAAAAAACATATAAAAAATGGATAATGAAACCTAAAGAGACATTTCTCAAAAGAAAGCAAACAAATGGCCAATGGGCATATGAAAACAATATTCAGCATCACTAATCATCAGGGAAATTCAAACCAAAGCCACACTGAGATATTATCCCACTCAGACAAAGAATGGATACTAACAAACAAGTTAACAAGTGCCAACAAAGATAAGGAGAAAGAGAACACTTGCAAACCATCCATGGAATGTAAATTAGTGTAGCCATTCTGTAAAACAGTATGGAGGTTCCTCAAAAAATTAAAAATAGATCTATCATATGATTCAACAATACTACTCCTGGTAATATATTAAAAGGCAATGAAATTAGTATATTAAAGACACATCTGTACTTCCATGTATATTGTAGCCCTATTTATAATATCTAGGAAAATGAAACAACCTTAGGGTCCATCAACTGATGAATGAATAAAGAAATGTGGTACACATATACAATGGAATATAATATGACCATAAAAAGAACAAAAGACTGGGCTGTGGTTGTAGCTTAGTGGTAAGGCACCCACCTAGCATGTGTGAGGCACTGGGTTTGATCCTTAGAACCACATAAAAAAATAAATAAAATAAAGGCATTGTGTCCATATATTACTAAAAATATATTTAAAAAGAACAAAAGGGCATTTGCAACAACATTAATAGAATTGGAGATCATTATGTTAAGTGAAATAAGTCAAACACAGAAAGTGAAGTACTACATTATCTCACTTATATATGGAATCTAAAAAGTTGATGTCATAGAAGTTGAGAATAGAATGGTGGTTACCAGAGGTTGGGGAGAGTAGAAGAGAAGGAGGATAGGAGAAAAATTGATTAATCAGTATTTAGTTACATTTAGTTAGAATCACGGAACTGTTGTTCTGTTGCACAGTAGGATAACTATAGAAAAAAATTATGTACCGTGCATTTCAAAAAGCTAAGAGAAAGGATTTTGAAAATTGTCACTATAAGATAATAATGTTTTTTTGTGTATATATATATATGTTTGATTTAAATATTTTACAAAATATACATGTTTTGAGCTTCCATAAACATGGATATGCTTGTACCATTTTATTCCATTCATATGTAATTTTTTATGTTTTCATGTACCAGGAAAATTTAATTTTTATACATATTTTCGTTAGTGTATTATAGTTATACATAATAATGGGGTTTATTTACACATATTTCACATGCATGGAATATAATTTGCTTCATTTTAGTCCCCAGTACTTCCTCTTTTCCTGTCTTCCTCCCTTTTCCTGTTCTCCTTCGTCTACTCTACTGTTCTTATTTCTATTTATTTATTGCTTTTTAATTAGTTTTTTATAGATATACTTAAAAGTGGAATGCACTGTGATATATTCATGTGCATACATAGCGTAATTTGGTCTATTTCATTCCAAGTTCCTCCCTTTCCCTGTCCCTTCTCTTACCCTCTCAATCCCATTACTTTACTCCACTGATCACCCTTATATCTTCATGTAACATCTTCCCCCACACCTTTTCCCCCTTATGTTGTTGTAGTTTCTGCATATGAGAGAAAACATCTGACTCTTGGTTTTCCAAGTCTAGCTTATTTCACTTAGTGTGACATTTTCCAGTTCTATCCATTTACAAGCGAATGGCATAGTCTCGTTCTTCTTTATGGTTGAGTACTACAATTTCTTGATCAATTCACCTATTGTTGGGCAACTGGGCTGGTTCCATAACTTGGATATTGTAAATTGACCTGATATAAACATTGATGTGTTTGTACCACTATAATGTATTGATTTTAGTTCTTTTGGATTGATATTGAACAGTGCAATAGCTGGGTCATTCCATTTTTGAGGAACCCCCATACTGATTTCCAAAATGATTGTACTAATTTGCAGTCCCACCAACAACATAGGAATATACCTTTCCCACACATCCTAACCAGCATTTATTATTATTTTACTCTTGATAAGTGCCACTGTAACTAATGTGAGATGAAATCTCAATATAGTTTTAATTACCACTAATACAGATGGGCAACAAATATGTGAAAACAATAAAAATAAGATAATGCTAGTATATCCATCATGAGACTGTTGTAATGGTTATAATAACCACACTGCACATGTACAAACACATTGTATACTATAAGGTGCTACATAAATGCTAAAAGGAGAATCTATGCAGCTTATTTGAAAAAGTTGTGAGAAAATGCAAGTCAAATAATGTCAATAAGTGAATGAGTGTGTAATAAAACTAATTCCCTTCCCCTTCTCATCCTCATTTGTACCTTTATTATTGTACTTGCTATTATCTGCCATATAATGCACATATTTGTTTCTGTCTTTCCCACTAGTTTCTGTGTAATTTAAGGATTTTGCCATTTGATATATTTAATTAATTGTTTCCTGCAATGCACATGGTCAATTCTCAGTATATTGAGTTATGAAGTGTCAGACACTGTACTAAGCACTCTACATATATTAATTCATTTAATCTTTAAATGTTCAAACAAGAATGATAGAAGCTTAGATGAATTCAGAGATAATAAGAATGGAATATAATGACGAATGTAAGAAGGTGAGTAAGCAGTACTTCTTAACATTTTTTAATGTACTATCAAATTCAAAGCACTGGTTTAAGTAATATGTTATCTAAAAGATCATTGAGAATTTATTATCTCACAGAATCTTGTCTTCAGTCCTCCATGATATGCTTTTGCCTTACCAACAAATACAAGACACAAGGATTCAAATCCCTTGATTTTTAATTCAATACTACCAAGCTTCTAGGGAAATCCTGTGTTAGGACAAATATATTCCAATTCCAGTTGCAATTGTTAATGAACTTTGGACCAGTCACTTCCTTATGTTTTTCTTTCTGTGTGTTTTTAAACTTTATAAATAAAAATGGCCATTTTCTTATTAAGACAAAACCCTGGTTTCTATATATCCTTAGAAGAAGGAAATAAATTTTAAATTATAAGTAAAAAATTGAATATTAAAAGATAATCAGAAAGAAATAAAAAACAATTCAACATGCTATCAAAATTTGTATCAGTTACTTAATTTTTACTTCAAAATTAACCAGTAGGAAAACAGACCCTGACTTCAGCAGGCTTCGTGATTTCATAAGAAGAATGTACTCTTGCTATCCAAAACTTTGAGATCATGGATAAGCTATAAACAGAAACCAGGAAACTTGTTCATACTGAATTTTTGAAGTGACTGCAAGAGAAAGGATGACTCTGTTTTACTTCCTTCACCTGAAAATATTCTTGTGTAGAAGGAGTCATGGAAACAATAAAGTGTCTTAAAATATATAAACTTTAGCTTCAGGATCTCCTAGTAGTTGAACTCCTAAAACATTCACCTTTTCATTTTACTATGTGCCTGGGATTGGCAGAACTCCAGGGCTTCAACCCAGTCATTGTATATTTGTTCTTTTGTTGTTGTTGTTGTTGTTTGTGTTTTGTTTTGCCCCGGTCAAAAAATATATTTTACCCAATTAGTTGGTTGGAAATTGGAAAATTTCAAGCAAATGTAGTACTTAATATTAGACAGACTGCCAAAAATTCCTGTTCACTGTACTAAAATTAATTCATAGGCTAATGTGTTTGCTGATTTTTCCTTAATGATCTACACAGAAAAATCTTGGAGACCTCCTGGTAGCATAACTACAATGACAATCTGCCAATAGGACACCTGTCCTAAAAATTGACAAAGAACTAAAAAGATTACTGATATTTTCCAGTTGCTTATGAAAACAAGTGGTGTTAAATAATTTTTCACTCATAATTCCCCAACTTCAAATCATTACATCTATTTCTAGTCCCTATGAATTATTTATAGAGAGGTGGATAAATTCTAAATTGCCTTTCTGAATTTAAAATAAATTTGAATAAATTCAAATTCTGAGAAGTCTTGGAATAGAAGTTAAACTCTGGATATATGAAGTGTGACTTAAAAATAAGGTGATTGATTTTATGATGTGAAGACGAACTCATCCATCCAAATAAGTGTCATCCTCTTCTAAGTATTCCACATGGGAGAGCATAAACTTACTTCAATGGTGAAGCTACTGCTCAAATAATTCTTGGAACTTCACTCGAGGTTTTTCTTATGTCTGTATCTCACTCATTCATTTATCTATAAAACAGTAATTTAGTGTCTTCTATGTGCCTGTAACCACTTTTGTATTCTTGTATCACTTGCAGGTGAATATAATTCTTTTAACTTAAAAAATAATTTGAAATTGATAAAAAGTGAAAATGATAAATATTGTGCTCTAAAATAGCATGTAATAATTAATGAGACCAAGTTTCTCAAGTGGATTCGAATGGACTTCCAATAAAATTCCAAATCATTCATTTCAAACTTGCCCTGAACTTTGGTAAAACTATTGAAATAAGTGTAATTTTGAAGCAACACTTCCATTGGATTTATAATGTTTAGTGTATATTATAATTAGAATCTTTAATTCTTATAGGCAGAATGTATAAATTCTTGTATGTGTACACATGAATGTTAAATTATTTTATATCCTCTGATTATATTTTACAATGTGCATTGACTTTGGCTTCATAAAAATCAGTGTCTATAATTTCTATCTTCTAGTCATGAAAATAAAAAACATATTGTAGACATTTTCTTCACACTTGTAATGCAAGATACAATCATTTGTAGAAGCTTCCCTCGCCTATGAAAACTTGTAAAGGATCTCCCTGTCTAACTAAGTCTCTGACTTTACAAACCAATACAGTGTAATAAGGCAAACTTCAAATTTATGCTCTTATTTTCGTAAATTTAAAATTGATGATTCATTGTGGGATGAAAGAATATTCTCATCTGGAACATCTTATTTTATTGCCAGTATCTACTACTAACTTATGACTGGACTGTTTTTATTGGGTACCTTCTCACCAGTGTGATTGTTAATCCTTTTTGAAACTTTAAGTTATGTTAACATTATTTTCTCCCATGAGCAGTTGAAAGATGTAATTTGGTTGTCTTTGATTATATTTTTCTTTTCCACATATTTTGTCAATATGTCAACACTAAAACGATTAATGCTGTTTGTTGAACCATCAGGAGTATTAATAGTTCTGTTCAAATGAGGTGGGTTATAAATATTCTCAGTGCTGATCAATGCAGCATATCATTATGAAAAGAAATTTAGCTGACTAAAGAAATGATGCATATTCATCTCAAGCACTGAGTGAGGCAGAATGACCGAGGTTGATTTCACTCACAGCAGAATCTATGCATTTCCAATTGTAAGAATAAATTTATTCTTTAAAAAAGTTCCACATTACGTTAAATGAAATAAGCCAGAAACAGAAATACAAATACTGTAGAATTTTCTTCATGTGGAATCTAAAACTATTGGTATCATAAAAGTAGAGACCAGAATAGAGATAACCAGAGGGGAGGGGAGATGGGAAGTGATTCATCAATGAGTACAAAGTTACAGTTAGAAGGAATAAGTTTTGGTTTTCTATTGCACAGTATGGACACTATAGTTAATAATAACATATTGTATATTTCAAAATATCTGGAAGAGAGGATTTTGACTATTCCCAATACAAAGAAATGATAAATGTTTGAGATGATGGATATGTTTATCACCCTTTTTTGATCACTGAACAAGGAATATGTGCACCAAAACTTCACATTTTTCCCATAAATGTGTGCAATTGTGTCAATTAAAAATAAAACTAAAATTCTGAGTTTAGAATGTAATATGTCCCATGATATATCATATATATTATGTATAGTATATAGTTATATAATAATTGTTATATAACAATGGTTATTATGCAATAATTATGTAATAACATAATAATGTTCATTATGTAATAATTATATAATAAAATATATTGTATATATTACATGTATTATATATATTAATGGCAGAAATTATGTGATTTTTGTTTTGTCGAGTAGAATAATCTGACTATAAAGTTCTGTGGACTTCTGAATACAATTCAAAACATCTGTTAAAACTGAAAAAAAGAATGAAAATTGTAGAAAAACCAAACTCTATCACTGAAAAAATGTTTTGATGATTTCTTACCAGAATAAAGAAAGGATAAGGTAGCCATTAAATGCATAAACTCTTAGCTCTGACATCACTAGTTTGTGACCATGAACAGATTCATTTCATCTGTCTGCATCTCAGGAAAATACGTATAAAATGGGAATAATAATAATAATTGTAAAAAAGGAATAATGCAATAATTATTGTAGCATCTACATTATAGGAATTTTGTGAGGATTATATGAGTTTATACATGTAAACAGAACAGTACTTATTGTATAGTGAGTGCCAATATTTCTATTTGTTGTTGAGTTATTTTCTTTTTAGCTAATTTTTTTAAAAGATTATTTTTCCTTCCATGGGTATTAATAGAAAACATCCTTCATTTCATTGTATGAGTTGTGTTCTGAATTATATACTATGGTGTGAATAGTGATTTTTTAAAATTTAAGTAATACATTTAGTTGAACTATAGGATCTCTTCAAACTCTATAATGTGATGATACTTTAAACCCTTGAAAGGTACATATATCAAAATGTCAGGTATGCCCTAGGAGGAATTAACCTTGTATTAAAGATAATTACAATAATCAATAAAAATGCCAAGTCTGAAAATGGGTTCATAAACTACCTACAATTACCAGAACTTTAGCAATTATATTAAGACAGAGGTTAGTTTGTTTAATGCAAATTAATAAATTGTGAAAAGACAGACATGTTCATTGAGTATGAAAACTATTAAAGAATTAGAACAATTGAAAACTTGTAAATATTTACGTCACCTGCAAAGAATCTTAAATCCCATAACTAAAAGAAAAAAATACAATACAAAAGCAAAACAAAAACATTTTTATTTGAAATAAAATGTATTATAAACACTTTATATTGAAAAGCAGTGTGATGTAGACTTGGAAATGATCACACATAATCGTACAGTTCTATTTCTTAATTCTGTTCCTTTGCCTTTATCCTCTTCCCAAACTACAAATAAAAGGATCATTTATCCTTTTGGAAGGAGTAGACAAAATTAATTAACATTTAGATTCAAAGTCACAATAGTTCTTACGAGCTAATATGACATTGGCAATTCATTTAGTCTCTCTGTGATATGCTTAAAACACTCTTCAAGTAAAGTTAATATCCATTATTTAGGTTTTTGTATTAAGATTACATATATAAAAAACTTAGCCAAGCACAGTGTCAACACTCAGCAGAAGATATTTCTTTGCTGAAGGAGCAAAAATGACATTTGATAGCATTCACATTCATAGTTTATTCATGGGAAGATTACATAACTAACAAACCAAGGTATGGAGAATATTTGAAATGGCCAAAGTCCTGGTTTGCAACAACTTCTAAGAGACAGTACTTGAGAGACAATACTTAATGCCTCTTTGATCTTTCACATTGCCTAATTCATGCTAAATATTCAATACTTGAAAGGGTGAATTAAATAGCAGATATGATATGTATGAACATATTAAGGGGATGTGAGATTACATTTTGAGAGGGAAGTGTTGAGTTGCCATATCTAAATTGGATGCATCATTTGTAAGTATACCAAGTAGTGTGGGGCCTTATTGGAGAGTAAATGATGTTGAATGGAAATGCAGAAAAGGAAGACAGCATAAAGTCTAATTTCTTGAATGATTGGCAGTATGAAAGTTACGTACTTCATGTCTTCTATCAATCACCACTTTCTGATCTCAAAAAAGAGATTTTTAATTTGCCTCTTACTTTCTAGTCCTACTCTCAATGTTTTATTTTAGGCTCTCATCTCTGACCTAGGTTTCTGCACCTCTTAGCTGTTCCTCCTGTCCTTATCTTTCCATTTTCCACACTATAAACATAAAGGGTTATTAGTTTTTTTCCTATAGTGCAACTTTACCATGTCACTTACATTTTGAAAACTTTTCATTGGCATGACATGAATGTATGATTAAGCTCAACTAACAGAAGTATGAGATTATGTTAAGTTTTGTTCATGTCTAGAAAAGAGAAAATGAGATCATGATGTAGGATGACATTAGCAGGGATGGAAAGGATGAGGTGGATTTGAGAAATACTTAGAAGATGGAATGTTCAGAAATTGGTGATTAAATGAAGTAAATGTGAAGGAAGCATAAAAGTTTGGAAATTAGTTTCTCTTCAGTGAATCCAGGAATTAGAATAGTAATGAAAGCTTGACAGCAAAGTTACGGACTCAGCCTAGGTGTGTGTGTCAACAGTTGAACGAATGAAGAAAATGTGGTTTGAGTAAAACACAATGGAGTTTCACTCAGTCATAAACAAGTATGAAATTATGTCATTTACAGGAAAATGAATGGATCTGGAGAGCATCATATTAAGGAAAATAAGATAGACTAAGGAGGCAAATTTTATACAATTTCTCTCAAAAGTGGAAGCTAGAGAGGGAAAAGATAAAGAAAAAATGATATGAAAATAAAAGGGACATCACCAGAGTAGAGAAAATTGATACATGGGAAGGAAGAGGGGAGATAATCAGGAGTGAAACTGATCAAATTATGTTATATGCATGTACAAATATACCATATTCAAAGTTTGTATAATTAATATGCCCCAATGGAAAAGGAAAGAAAATTACTGACAAAGAAAACTTTATGTAGTAAAAATTATTCACCAGACAGACTGAAGCCTGGAAATACAGATGCGTGGAAATAATGAGAATTATAGTTGGAGTGAAAGCAAAAGGGATGATAGAATTTCCTACACACAGAAGAATGAAATGAGTATTGGGCCAAGATTGAAACCATGCTAAGCACCTATATTTAAGAGGCAGGGGAACTAGAAGGCATAATTGGGTGGTATCATGTCAATGTGTGACAAGACAGTAAAACATTTCTCAAAGGATGGGTGGATCATCAGTGTCAAGTGCAGTAGAAAAGTTGAATTTAATAAAAGCATGAAAATGTCTTTGGATTGAAATAAGGAGAGAAAAATATAAAAAAGTATAAAGAAGAAGGGAAGATTATTTGATGGCCAGAGAAATGGAATGAAATGAAATGGAAAAGTAATAGAGTCAAGGGTACAAGTGAAAGTGCCTGGCTCTGTCCATCAGATAAGAGCCACAGGCTAGAAGTGATTAGAAAATTGAGAGGGAAAGGAAGGCATGAGGAATAAAGATAAAATAATTAACTGTCAATCCTCACATCCAGATAATATAAGAAGGTGTATTCAAAATGGCACTGACCTGCTGAGTTGTTTGGTTTTCTTCAGCCTTGTTAAAATTCCTAGAATTAATGGCAAAGAATATGTTGGGTAACATTGGTCAGGGTTGACATTGTGCTGGTGATATGATGTGAAAGTATACGAATGCAAGAGATTTGATATGGTTTGAGTGTTTATGTCACTCCCAATGCATATGTTGAAGTCCTAATACCTAATGTGATGGTATTAGGAAATAAGGCCTTTAGGAATTCATTAGTTCATGAGAGATTAGTATCCTTATAAAAGAAGACCAGCAAGTTCCTTGCCTACTTCTACCATGTGAAAACACAATTCACATTTTTTTCACATATTTACCAGTTGATGGATACGTAATGTTATTATTTCCATATCTTGACTATTGTATATAGACCTGCAATGAACATGGAACAGCAAAGGTTTCTTCAACATACTGATTTAGTTTCTTGGGATCTGTACACAGGAGGAAGATTATATGGTAACTCTAGTTTTGATTTTTCACAGAAACTCCATACTGTTTCCCCAATGGCTCTAATAATTTACATTCCCACCAATAGTGTGCAAGTGTTCTTTTTTCTCCACACCCTCTTCACAATGTGTTTTTACACTCTTTTGGTAATATCTCTTCTTAGTCAGGGGAGGTGATTCCTCATTGTGATTTTCATTTGCATTTCTCTGAGGATTAGTGATGTTGAGTCTTTTGTTCATGTACCTCTTGACCATTTACATGTCTTCTTTTGAGAAATGTCTATTTAAATCTCATACTATTTTTAATTGTTTCTTTAATTCATTTTGGGTTAATTGTAGCTGGTGAAAGATGCAGCTCTAATCTCATTATTCTGCATGTGAATGTCCAATTTTCTCAGCATGATTTATTATAAGTACTAGTCTTTCTGCAGCACATGTTCATGACACCTTTGAAGAAAATCCATTGTCTGCAGTTATCTGGATTTACTTGTAAGTAATACTATAGGACTCTTTGAGTGTTTTCTATAGTAAATATAGTGTTATAGTGTTTTCTATAATATCATGTCATCAAACTGTGATGATTTGATTTTCTTCATTTTCCAATTTGATTGCCCTTTTTATTTTCTATTTCCCAAATGCTAAGATTAGGTTTTCTAATACCATATTGAAAAAATTTAGTGACAGTGGGCATCCTTGATTTGTTCAATATCTTAGAAATCTTTCCATTTTGTCCCCATTCACAATGATGTTAGCTGTTCACATATGGTGTATCATCCCTAAAAGAAAGAGGGACATTAAAACACCATGGCTCTGAATGCCTCCTTTCTATTCCCCAAAACTTAGCTAAATAAAGGGAATAATGAGGGCAAGTCTGGGATGGAAAGTTCAGATACATATTATCTTAAAGGACAATAGCTTTCTCTTATGCACACAGGGAAATAGGGCAATTTAGTGTTATCTGTAAAAAGCTACTTTCTTGTATGTACACCAGGACAGTTTCTCTTTGGGAGGCTAGTCATAGAGCAAACCAAGAAAGCTAATGCTGAGATGTCACTGCTTCTATAGCCTGACATATAAAACCCCTCTCTGAATAGGGACTGTTGCAGAACTGAGGGCAGAGTGAAATGGTGTATGTCTTTGCTCCAACAGACTGTCCCCATGCAAAACACTGTAAGGAATAGGAGGCACTGATTGGCAAAGCACAATGAAGGACCAAGGTGCCATCTGTCAGCCCATCACCACTGAACTCTTCTTGGAGCAGTCTTGTAAAACTTTTCTTGGAGAACTCTTGTATGATTTACCAAATAAACCATAAGTCTCCTATAGTGTCTTTGGGCACTTTCTTTGGTCTTTCTACAACCTACCCCATGTTGTAACACAAGTGAGCTATGAAAGAGACAATTGGTGAGTCAAGCATAAAGTCAAAGAAATTGCATGAGTATGGTGACTATGGCAGTTAGGAAGGGGAAATATTTGAGGAGAGGACTCCTGGGGTGGCATTCCACTTCTGTTTGTGGAGGGCTGACAGCTATTATGAATGCTTCCAAGTCACAACTTGAGTATGGTGGTGTCACCAAGACACCCAAGGATTAGGGGAAATGCTGTTGGTTTAAAGAAAAAGAAAGAACTATCTAAGAAAACAGCAACTCTAGGATGCTCCCTTCTCATGGCAGTGTGGGCAGCAAAAAAGGCAGAGCTGCAGATCCAAACCTGTGGTAAGCAGTTATATGATGACTTAAAACTGGAGCAGGAAGCATGTGAGGGATGCTGATAAAAATTTGGATACTACAGTCTGCTGCTTTGCTAAACTAAAAGGTAAATATTTACCATGAATAGGGATGGCGGCTTTGAGTGTGTACTGTGTGCCAACATCAGCACAATAAATGAGTTTCCTTAGAACCTTGGTCAGGGCAATGTAAGGGGACAAAGATATAGAAATATATTTGGAAACAACTGCCACATTAGGAACTGACTGTGTATCATGTGGCAGTACACAGCCATGCTCCCTAAACAGGCAATCAGGAAGAAGACAGCCTACCTAAAGTTAGATGACTAGAAGATGTGCCAGCTAAAGATATGACTGCTTGGCTACATAGGAATACATGCCACAAGAGAAAGAACTCTCTCTGGCATATAGTAAAGAAGTGAGGACTCCAACCCAGACACCCAGACACACAGACATTGTATGTGTGTGCCTCTTACTCTGCATGTCCTGTGAAGAATTTGTAGCCAGTACGTCACGTGATGAAGTAGAGAGGTTGAGAGAGGCAACATGCACAATAGTGGCAGGTTTACTTCATCAGACCCTTTTCCCTAACAAAAGGCTGCAGGTTCTCTTGTGTGTGCACACACATGCTAGACTGCTACAGGCACATGCAGAAGGGCCTCAAAAAAGGCACCCACGTTTTTTCAAGATGGCGGCCTAGAGGGTGGCTGCATTTCGTGTTGCTCCAGGACTCAGGATTCAAGAGAGGAGATATTGGGACGGTTGGGACCAACTCAAAGCAGCCGGGTGACTCTCACCCCCTGGGGGGGCATCCCGGATGGGACGGGGGTCCCGGAACGCAGGAAACTTTGTGAAGTAGAACTGCCGGCGAGACGCCCCTCCCCCCGCTGGAGCGCCATAGAGGAGGCCGGTCGGCACAGCGCTGGGACTCGGAGCAGCCACTGGGGCTCCGGCGGCTGCCCGGGGGAGGAGTGGCGGGGAGAACTGTGTGGACTCAGGACACCGGGGCCTGCCCTGAGGACGAGGAGGAAGAGGAGCGGCCGCTTGGATTCGGGTGACTATACGGGAACTACAGGCGGTTGCCAGAGAAGGGGCTGCGGGGCGAGCTGTTTGGACTCTGACCACTTCTGAACCCTGGGGCCTGCCCGGAGGAGTAGGAGAAGGAGGAGAAGGAGCGCGGCGGGTCCTTTGGACTCGCAGTGACTGCATTAGCGCTCCAGGCGGCTGCTCAGAGGAGAAGGCGAGTGGTGAGTTGTTTGGTCTTAAAGTGACAGCTCCTGAACACAGGGGGGCTGCCTGGAGGAGAAGCGTGGTGGGACGTTTGGTCTTGAGTGGCCGCACTTGAGCTCCGGGCGGTTGCCCAGAGGACCCGTGCAGCGGGTCACGTGGATTCAGAGCCACTCAGAGGGACTGCTCCTGAACACCCGGGGGGTTATCTGGAGAAGGAGGAGGAACGGGGAGGGTCACTTCGACTCAGAGTGATTGATTGCCCCGGGCTATGGGTGGTTGGTGGGAGGAGGAGGCACGAAGTGAGTTTCTTGGACTCCTAGTGACCGCACCGGCATGCTGGGCGGCTGTCTGGAGGAAGAGGCCTGTGGCGGGTCTCTGGGACTCAGAGCGATTGTTCGGGGCCACAGGTGGCTGCTCAGAGGAGGGGCCACGCAGCCAGGCGATTAGGTGCAGAACAGGGTCCCAGGATCTAGGAGGCTTCTGGGTGGAAGAGCCGCACAGAGACAGGCTTAGGGCGGAGCGAAGGTTCCAGGCCTGTGGGCAAATTCTCTGAGGAGGGGCAGCCTAAGGAGATTCATCTGCGAAGGGTGAGGCTCCCAGGCCCAGGAGGTAGGGCCGGGCCCCTGGAAACTTTGCAGAGGAAGGCAGCCCAGCCCAGGCAGTAGCTGTAAATTGAGGGGAACCTCTAGGAGGAAACTGACCAGCGAGACCTCCCCACTGGGTGAGTCTTCCCTGCCTGGTGAGGTTTCCCCACAAGGACGGTAAAACCAGAGACACAGGCCCAAACAGGCCTTGCCTCAGCCCACAGCCTAGGTCCCCTTTGGATGACCATTGGTCAACAAGTGGAGGCACCTCTGCCCACTAGAAGGGAATATACCCCACCTGAAGGACACCACTCCTAGAGAGGCAGCTTCCTTGTGGAGCACCACATTATCAACTTCCTCCAAGACTTCAGCCTACTGAAGGCTAAGAGGGGATATATATAGAAATCTTCAGGGACATTGTAAATCAACAGAGGAAATCTGCAATATCTCAGCGGTCCACTGATATCTGAACAACATGAGAAAACAAGGAAAGAAAATGCTGCAAACAAATCTAGATGTTACATCAATAAAACCCAATGACAGCATGGCAGAAAAATGACAGAAAAGGAGTTCAGAATGTACATAATTAAAATGATCAGAGAAGCAAACGATGAGATGAAAGAGCAAATGCAAGCATTGAATGATCGCACCAATCGACAGTTAAAAGAGCAAATACAGGAAGCAAAAGATCATTTCAATAAAGAGTTAGAGATATTGAAAAAAAACCAAACAGAAATCCTTGACATGAAGGAAACAATAAACCAAATTAAGAACTCCATAGAAAGCATATCCAATAGGATAGAACACCTGGAAGACAGAACCTCAGACATTGAAGACAAAATATTTAACCTTGAAAACAAAGTTGAACAAACAGAGAAGATGGTAAGAAATCATGAACAGAATCTACAAGAACTATGGGATATCATGAAAAGGCCAAATTTAAGAATTATTGGGATTGAGGAAGGTCTAGAGAAACAAGCCAAAGGAATGAACAACCTATTCAATGAAATAATATCAGAAAATTTCCCAAATCTGAAGAATGAAATGGAAAATCAAGTTCAAGAGGCTTACAGGACTCCAAATACACAAAATTACAACAGACCCACACCAAGGCACATTATAATGAAAATACCTAACATACAAAATAAAGACAGAATTTTAAAGGCTGTGAGAGAAAAGAACCAAATTACATTCAGGGGGAAACCAATACGCATATCAACAGAGTTTTCAATCCAGACCCTAAAAGCTAGAAGGTCCTGGAATAACATTTTTCAAGCCCTGAAAGAAAATGGATGCCAACCAAGAATCTTATACCCAGCAAAACTTACCTTCAAATTTGACGATGAAATAAAATCCTTCCATGATGAACAAAAGCTAAAAGAATTTACAAAAAGAAAGCCAGCATTACAGAACATTCTCAACAAAATATTCCATGAGGAAGAGATGAAAAACAAAGAAGCAAATCAGCAAAGGGAGGAATTATCCTAAAGGAATTGTCAAATAAAGGAAGAAACAAGTTGTGTCAAACAAATAAATAAACAAAATTTTAAAAATGAACCAAATGACCGGGAAACCAAATCATTTCTCTATAATAACCCTGAATGTTAATGGCCTGAATTCATCAATCAAAAGACATAGACTGGCAGACTGGATTAAAAAGAAAGATCCAACAATATGTTGCCTACAAGAGACTCACCTCATAGAAAAAGATACCCATAGATTAAAGGTGAAAGGATGGGGAAAAACATACCATGCGCATGGACTCAGCAAAAAAGCTGGAGTATCATCCTCATTTCGGATAATGTGGACTTCAAGCCAAAGTTAGTCAGAAGGGATAAAGAAGGTCATTTCATACTGCTTAAGGGAAGCATAAATCAGCAAGATATAACAATCATAAACATCTATGCCCCAAACAGTGGCTCATCTATGTATGTCAAACAAATCCTTCTCAATTTCAGAAACCAAATAGACCACAACACAATAATACTAGGTGATTTTAACACGCCGCTCTCACCACTGGACAGATCTTCCAGACAAAAATTGAACAAAGAAACCATAGATCTCAAAAACACAATCAATAATTTAGACTTAACGGACATTTATAGAATATACCATCCAACCAAGAGTGAATACACTTTCTTCTCAGCAGCACATGGATCCTTCTCTAAAATAGACCGTATATTATGCCACAAAGCTAATGTTAGCAAATACAAGAAGATAGAGACACTAGCATGTATTCTATCAGATCATAATGGATTGAAGTTAGAAATAAATGAAAGAGTAAAACACAGAAACTATTCCAACATCTGGAGATTAAACAATATGCTATTATATGATGAATGGATAACAGAAGATATTAGGAAGGAAATTAAAAAATTCTTAGAGGTAAATGAGAACAAAGAAACATCATATCAAAATCTCTGGGACACTATGAAAGCAGTACTTAGAGGGAAATTTATTTCATGGAGCGCATTTAATAAAAGAAGTAAAACTCAACAAATAAACAACCTAACACTACAGCTCAAAGCCTTAGAAAAAGAAGAACAGAACAGCACCAAAAGTAGTAGAAGACAGGAAATAGTTAAACTCAGAGCTGAAATCAATGAAATTGAAACAAAAGAAACAATACAAAAAATTGACAAAATAAATAGTTGGTTCTTCGAAAAAATAAACAAAATTGATAAACCTTTAGCCACACTAACAAAGAGAAGACGAGACAAAACCCAAATCACTAAAATTCGGAATGAACAAGGAAATATCACAACAGACAGGATGGAAATACAAAACATAATTAGAAGCTATTTTGAAAATCTATACTCCAACAAAATAGAAAATTTCAAAGACATCAACAGGTTTCTAGAGACATATGAATTGCCTAAACTGAATGAGGAGGACATAAACAATTTAAATAGACCAATTTCAAGTAATGAAATAGAAGAAGTCATCAAAAGCCTACCAACAAAGAAAAGTCCAGGACCAGATGGGTTCTCAGCCAAGTTCTACAAAACCTTTAAGGAAGAGCTCATTCCAATACTTCTCAAAGTATTCCATAAAATAGAAGAGGAGGGAACCCTCCCAAACTCATTCTATGAAGCCAATATCACCCTGATACCTAAACCAGACAGAGACACATCAAGGAAAGAAAATTTCAGACCAATATCCTTAATGAACATCGACGCAAAAATTCTCAACAAAATTTTAGCAAATCGCATACAAAAACATATTAAAAAGATAGTGCACCATGATCAAGTGGGTTTCATCCCAGGGATGCAAGGTTGGTTCATCATCAGGAAATCAATAAACGTAATTCACCATATTAATAGACTTAAAGTCAAGAATCACATGATTATTTCAATAGATGCAGAAAAAGCATTTGATAAAATACAGCACCCCTTCATGCTCAAAACACTAGAAAAAATAGGGATAGTGGGAACATTCCTTAACATTGTAAAGGCCATTTATGCTAAGCCCATGGCTAATATCATTCTAAATGGTGAAAAACTGAAAGCATTCCCCCTAAAAACTGGAACAAGGCAGGGATGCCCTCTTTCACCACTTCTATTCAACATCGTTCTTGAGACTCTGGCCAGAGCAATTAGACAAACCAAAGAAATTAAAGGGATACGAATTGGAAAAGAAGAACTCAAACTATCCCTGTTCGCTGATGACATGATTATATATTTAGAGGAACCTGGAAATTCCACCAGAAAACTCTTAGAACTCATAAGTGATTTCAGTAAAGTAGCAGGTTACAAGATCAATGCCCATAAATCCAACGCATTTTTATACATAAGTGATGAATCTTCAGAAAGAGAAATTAGGAAAACTACCCCATTCACAATAGCCTCGAAAAAAATAAAATACTTGGGAATCAATCTCACAAAAGAGGTGAAAGACCTCTACAATGAGAACTATAGAACACTAAAGAAAGAAATTAAAGAACACCTTAGAATATGGAAAGATCTTCCATGTTCTTGGATAGGAAGAATTAATATTGTCAAAATGGCCATACTACCTAAAGTGCTATACAAATTCAATGCAATTCCAATTAAAATCCCAATTGTGTACCTTACAGAAATAGAGCAAGCAATTATGAAATTCATCTGGAAGAATAAGAAACCCAGAATAGCTAAAGCAATCCTTAGCAGGAAGAGTGAAACAGGGGGTATTGCAATACCAGATCTTCAACTCTACTACAAAGCAATAGTAACAAAAACGGCATGGTATTGGTACCAAAATAGAAAGGTAGATCAATGGTACAGAATAGAGGACACGGACACAAACCCAAATAAATACAATTTTCTCATACTAGACAAAGGGGCCAAAAATATGCAATGGAGAAAAGATAGCCTCTTCAACAAATGGTGCTGGGAGAATTGGAAATCCATATGCAACAGAATGAAACTAAACCCATATCTCTCACCATGCACGAAACTAAACTCAAAATGGATTAAGGACCTGGGAATCAGACCAGAGACCCTGCAGATTATAGAAGAAAAAGTAGGTCCAAATCTTCACCTTGTTGGTCTAGGACCAGACTTCCTTAACAGGACTCCCATAGCACAAGAAATAAAAGCTAGAATCAACCACTGGGATAGATTCAAACTAAAAAGCTTTCTCTCAGCAAAGGAAACTATCAGCAATGCGAAGAAAGAGCCTACAGAGTGGGAGAATATCTTTGCCAATCATACTTCAGATAGAGCACTAATCTCCAGAATCTATAAAGAACTCAAAAAACTCTACTCCAAGAATTCAAATAGTCCAGTCAACAAATGGGCTAAGGAAATGAATAGACACTTCACAGAAGAAGATCTACAAGCAATCAACAAACATATGGAAAAATGTTCACCATCTCTAGTAATAAGAGAAATGCAAATCAAAACCACCCTAAGATTCCATCTCACCCCAATTAGAATGGCGATTATCAAGAATACGAGCAACAACAGGTGTTGGCGAGGATGTGGGGAGAAAGGTACACTCATACACTGCTGGTGGGGCTGCAAATTAGTGCAGCCACTCTGGAAAGCAGTGTGGAGATTCCTTAGAAAACTTGGAATGGAACCACCATTTGACCCAGCTATCCCACTCCTTGGCCTATACCCAAAGGACTTAAAATCTGCATACTACAGAAATACAGCCACATCAATGTTCATAGCTGCTCAATTCACAATAGCCAGACTGCGGAACCAACCTAGATGCCCTTCAATTGATGAGTGGATAAAGAAACTGTGGTATGTATATACAATGGAATATTACTCAGCCATAAAGAATGATAAATTATGACATTTGCAGGCAAATGGATGAAATTGGAGAATATCATGCTAAGTGAGATAGGCCGATCTCAAAAAGCCAAAGGACGAATGATATCGCTGATAAGTGGAGGATGACACATAATGGGGGGGAGGGAAGGGTTAGAGTTAGGGTTAGGGAGGGGGGCAAGTATGGAGGAAGGAACTACTGTATAGAGGGTAAAGAGGGGTGGGAGGGGTGGGGGGAAGGGAAAAAATAACAGAATGAATCAAACAACATTGCTCTATGTAAATTTATGATTACACAAATGGTATGCTTTTACGCCATGTACAAACAGAGAAACAACATGTATCCCATTTGTTTACAATAAAAAAAAAATTAAAAAAAAAAATTAAAAAAAAGACACCCACACATAGACTTCAATTATTTGGCAGTGTGTGTGGCATCCTATTGACATAGGTAATGACCAGGGAACCCTACTGGAAACAAGGTTTAATAATGTACTAAGAATTTGGATAAACATTGGAATTTCAACTTACCTTACAACCCAGCTACACTAGAATTAATTCCATGAATAAATGGCCTATTAAAAAAGAACTAAACATGGAAACTGGGTTCTTGGCAGGGAAACCAAGTGGCTATGGTTGGCCATCGGGATTAGCAATTAATATGACTGTAGTTCACACCTCAGCACTTGCCTGAGGTCAACACAAGAACCTGATGACATTCCCTGTGTTCAAGTGATGATGCTTGATAAGGACACCAGCACTCCATGAGTGGGAACACAGGATAATTTACTGTTGCTGCTGCCACAGGACCTGCCAAAGAGGATACATATATTCTATTGGCCTAGGGAATGGCAAATACAGCCTTGATAGTATGGGTTCCTAGGTGTATGGGTAAAGACACTAAAAATAAGACATAGAAAAAATTATTAGGACTTTTAATTTCCAAGGAATATTGTGTCATTTTATTAAGATCTGTAACAACTTTACCAAGTTCATACTCTTTTTCACCAAAACCACAGGGACCACTGGGACAAGAAATGTGGTATTGAAAACCTAGTATGGACTACACACTGATACTATTCTCTCTCAAATTGATCAGGTTGCTTATGTATTTATTGTTGAATAATCAAAATTTTCCTATATTAACACCCATTACATTTCATTCTTAGAGCTAATCTGTTTTTCAGAATAGACAGGTACCACTGCAAAGTTGTGGAACAAAACAGTTGGCTGTGCAGTGAGCTGTTCCTGTCCTCCACTGAATACCTATGGTGTCTTCATCCCGCTGCTTTGGTGCAATGGAAGCAAATGTTAAACTGGAGCAATACCCTCTGCTCATGGACAATTGCCCTATGGACATGAATATAAACTTTCCTTCTTTTAAAGACAAAAAATATTGTGTCTTACATTTGGCATGGGAACAAATGATCATGGCTAAGTTTTTCCTTGGACACACTGTATTTGACAGTTTTCAGTGACTAAGTGCAACACAGGTGGAAATGAAAAGTAAATTTCCTCTCTGTGTGGATAAAAACAAAGGCAATAACACCTTTTGACCCTCTTTAAATACAGGTTGGTCCCCTGATAATCAATATAGTCTAACCAACCTACTCAATGACACTGACTACTTAGGATGGCAAAGTTAAACAATGCATATGTGGGCTTATTCCTCCCCTTGAGAGTGGTTCTGGACATGTGGCACTCACGGGTGGCCATTGCACTTGGAAATGACCTTATATATCAGCCTGCATACTTCCCTCTTCACCTATGAGTCCTACTAAATGGGACCTGGTAAAAGCTAAACATATAGTGATGTGAACAGCCTGGTGACTTTATCCACTTGTTATACTTTGTCCTCAAGCAACAAACATTGCCATTGAGTTCCAGATGAAGTCTTCAGCTAAACACCGCTGCTGCCTTAAATAATACAGAGCCAGAACTCTTCTAGTGACAAAACTGCCCAAATGCAGAACATGGTACTTTATATTACAACAGTGCTAGATATACTAACTGTAGCACAGGGAGGTTGCAGTGCCCTCATTAAAGCTGAGTGTTCCAAATGTATTCTTGATAATTATCATAATATATCTTCTGCTCTACATACATTACAAACCCATATTACTGCTCTAGGTAAACTATATTGATCCTGTTTCTGCTTAGTAACAATGTCTTCATACTACCTTGAGAAAAGTTGTATTCAGTCTGTGTACTTTCATATCTGAGCTTGTTACATTCAGTTTCTCTTTACATTGCTGTTGTGGGATTTGGATACAACCTACATCCTGATGTACAACCCAAAGAACATTGCAGAAGATAGACATGACAAGATTGTAAGGGCATTCAGGCATATGAGGGTGGAGTGTATCATCCCTCAAGAAAAGGGGAACAGTAAACACAATATTCCTGAGTGCCACTTTTCTGTTCATAAAACCTAGTCAAGTTAAGGGAGCAATGAGAGCAAGCGTAGGCTGGAAAGTTCAGATATGTATTATCTTAAAGGACAGTAGCTTTCTTTTGTGCACACTGGGAACTAGGGCAAGTTAGTGTTATCTATACAAAGCTACTTCATTACATGTACACCAGGACAGCATCATTCAACTCCTTAGGACCTTGGTCACATAAGTAAACAAAGCAAGCTAATGCCAATGATGTCTCTGTTTCCATAGCCTCACATATAAAAACCCTCTCTGAGTGGAGACTGGTGCAGAACTGAGGGCAATGTGGAAATTGTGTGTGTCACTCATCCTTCTGACTGTCACTGGACAAAATACTGTAAGGGATAGGAGACACTGTTGGAAAAGCACCATGAGGGACAGAGGGGCTATCTATGAGCCTGTTGCCACTAACTCTTCTTAGAGCAATCTCTGATACCTTGTGAACTTTCCCCAGAAAAACCATATGTCCCCCATATTGTCTCTGGATACTTTCTTTATCCTGTCTTCCACCTACCACACTCTCCTTTCACAATTGGGCTGTGGGCAAAGACATATGGTATTTATTATGTTGATGGGATCCCTTCTATACTTAATTTGATGAGAATTTTTATCACTAAGGGATGTTAAAGTTTATCAACTGCCTTTTCTACACTAATTGAAATGATCATGCAGTTTTCGTTTTTCATTCTGTTGATGTGATGTATCACAGTTATTGATTTGCATATATTGAGCCCTCCATCCCTGCTATGATTTCCATTTGACCAAGTTAAATATTTTTGTCTTTTTAATGTCATTTTATTGGTTCTTCTTAGTTATACATAATAGTATAATCCACCTTGATAAAATTATACAAGCATAGAATATATCTTATTCTAATTAGGACATCATTTTTGTGGGTAGGCACAATGGTGGGGTTCACTTAGGCATTTTCATATATACACATAGGAAAATTATATTAGATTTATTCTACTGTCTTTCCTAGTCCCATTGCTCCCCTTCCTTTTGTTCCCCTTTGTCTAATACACTGAACTTCTCTTCTTCGTCTTTCCACATATTAGTGAAAACACTCAAGCTTTGGTTTGGGGGAATTGGTTTATATCACTTGGCATGATATTCTCCAGCTCCATCCATTTACCAGCAAATGTCATAAATTCATTCTTCTTTATAGCTGAGTAATATTCCATTGAGCATATGTACCACAGTTTCTTTATCCATTCTTCTGTTGATGGGCATCTAGTTTGGTTCTGCAACTTAACTATTGTGATGTTTAACATCTCTAGCAATTAGAGAAATGAAAATTAAAGCTACACTGACAATTCATCTCACTACAGTCAAAAGGGCAACAATCAATGACACAAGTAACAATAAATGTTGGTGAGAATGTGGGGAAAGGATATGCTCATACATTGCTGGTGGGGTTGCAAATTGATGCAGCCACTCTGGAAAGCAGTGTGGAGATTCCTCAGAAAACTTGGAATGGACCCACCTTTTGACCTGGCTATCCCACTCCTCAGCTTTTACCCAAAGGGTTTAAAATCAGCATACTACAGTGACACAGCTACGTCAATGATTATAGCAGCACAATTCAGTATAGTTGAGTATTATTTAATGTGAATATTTTTTAAATGTTAGTTTAACTCACATTTTTGTTGAAGACTATTGCATCTGTATTCATCAAAAATATTAGCCTGTATCTTTCTGTTTTGTTGTTGTGTCCTTTTCTGATTTTGGTATCAGAGTTATGCTGGCATCATAGAATGAACTATGAGAATTTTTTCCTCTTCAAGTTTTTGAACTAATTTGAGAAAAATTGATATGAGTTCTTTTTTAAGATTGGGATACAGCTCAGAAGTGCAATCATCAGATCAAGGCCTTATCTTTGATAAGAGATGTTATATGCTAATCCAATCACATTACTCATCACTAGTCTTTCCAGATTTTCTATTTCTTTATAATTAAATTTTGGTAAGGTGTTTGTGCATAGGAATTTCTCCATTTCTTCCAGTTAATATTACTTGTTGGTATATAGTTGCTCGTAATGATCTCTAATGATCCTTTGTAGTTTTGTGTCTTCATATGTCATGTCTCCCTTTCATCTCTGAATTTGAGTCTTTTCTCTCCTTTTCTTGATTACTATTGCTAAGAGTTTGTCGATTTTATTTACTGGTTCGAAGGACCACATCTTTATTTTGTGGATTTTTAGTCACTATTTCTTTAATTTCTGCTCTGATCATTATCATTTCTTTCGTTCTGTTATCATGGGTTTGATTTGTTTCTCTAGTTCCTTGGGATATAGCCACATGTTGTGTATTCAAGGTCTTTCTGCCTTTTTGTTGTAGAAATTGATTTACATGAACATTCCTCTTGATACTCTTTTTGCTATATTCCATAGGTATTGGTAGTCTGTGTTTTCATTTTTTTTTTCAAGAAATCTTTTAATTTCCTTCTTGTTTTCTTCCTCAATGTCTTGTTTATTCAAATGTAAATTATTTAATTTCCATGTTGCTATTTCAAAAATTTATTTCCAAAGTTTTTATTGTTAGGATTTCTAGTTTTGTTGAATTGTGGTCAGAAAAGATATTCAACAGGACTTCCATTTTTAAAATTTTGTTGAGACTTGTTTTGTGGCCTATTATATAATCTATCCTGTATAATGTTATATATGCTATTGAGAAGAATGTCTGTTTTGCAGTTGTTGGATTGAACATTTGGTAGGTGTGTCTTAGGTCTTTTTGATTCCCCATTTTATATCTTTCTACAAGATTTATCTCCTACCATGTTAATGTAATTATTATTGTTTAAATTGTTTTTATTCTTCATACTAATTGAAGTTACATATCATGTTTATAAAATTAAAGCATACTGGATTTGTCTGTATAGTGAGTTTATACCTTCCTATGTTTGCTTCTTACTCATTAATGTCTCTTCTTTCTGTTTGAGGATATCCCTTTAGCATTTAGTGTGGGACAGATCTGGTAGAGATGTAGTCTCTCAACTTTATTTATGAATACCTTTATTGATCCTTTATTTATAAAAGATACCTTTGCTGAGTAAAATATTCTTGGTTGGCAGGATTTTTCTTTCAGTACTGTGGAAAATCTCATGCCACTTTTTTGGTGTATACTTTTTCTGTTGAGACATCTGCTGTCAGGTGAATTGTAATATCCTTATACGTTATTTGTTTCTTTTTTCTTTCTGCCTTGAGAATCTTCTATATTTACCTTTGTGTCCTTGAATATAAGATATCTTGTAGTATATTGGTTAATCTAAATTAGAATGGCGACTTATGAACTTCTTGTACCTGGATATAAGTATTCTTTAGGTTTCAAAAGTTTTCTGGTTTTTTTTTTTTCATTGAATTTATTTCTTTTAATTTTCTACCCTTTTGACTATCTCATTTATCTTGGACCCCATTATACTGATTATATGCTCTTTTAATACTTTCATAAGTTTTTCATAAGCTCTTTTCATTATTTTCCTTTCTCTCCTCTGACCATGTATTTTCTTTTTTCTTTTCTAAATTTTTAGTGAATTACAGTTATATGTAATTGTGGGGTTCATTTTGACACATCATAAATGCATATAACATAATTTTCTCCATTTCAATCCCAAGTACTGCCGCCTTGCCTCTCATCCTCCCTCCTCCTATCCCCTTCCTCTACTCTGTGCTTTCCTTCTACTTATTTTTCAATTAAAGTTGTAGAGTTATATAAAAATTGGAATTCACCATGGTATATTCATGTATGCACCTAGTACAATTTGGTCAAATTGATTCCCTAGTTCTTCCCCTTTCTCTCCTGTCCTCACAATTTGGTCCCCCATTTATCTACTGATCTTCCTTCTATTTTCATGATATCCTTTCTTACGCCTTTTTTCTTTATCTTCCACATAGGAGAGAAAAATGCAACCCTTGACTTTCTGAATCTGGCTTATTTCACTTTCCATGAAGTTATATAGCCAACCTAGCTGAATACATGAATAAAGAAAATGTATAGATCTACACAATAGCCATAAAAAGGATGATATTATGACTGTGTATTTTTTAAATGTTCTTGTCTTCAAGCTTACTAATTCTCTTCAGTTTAGCAAGTTCAGCTATTGATACCTTCTATCACATTTTAAATTTTGTTAGTATATTTTTCAGCTTAAAAATGTTTGATTATTTAATTTCTTCTACATCCTTATTCCATTTTTCCATCAGAGTATACCTGATGTAGGGACGTTTCTTTTCTATTTAGTGCCAAGTCTCATTATAGTGCTCTCACCATAGTGGGATCAGCAGTATATTGAGCTTCAAGACAAAATGCTATGCTAGTCTTCAGTTCTGCAACTCAGCATGTGGTGTCCTTCTCTACCTCCTAGGGTTTATGGAGAATGGTGGAGAAAGTTTCTTGGTCACCTGCCTAATGAAATTATAGTGGTCAGTCTGGAGATATTGACCTGAAGAGAGTGGTTATGGGTCAGTGCCAAGCACTGAGTTTCACTGTGTGCAGCCTGGTCCTGAGGTTCAAGTCTGAGGTCTAGGGTTAATTCCCTCTCTCTCTTACAAGTGGGAGGAATCTCCATGCTGAGCTGCTTGGGATTGAGGGAGGAATGATACAGGCAACTCTGTTCATACCTTCTTCAATATAACTTACCTTTTCATTATTCTAAAACACAGGCACTCTGGTCTCTCATCTGGTTTCCTTAGCTTTTGTGAAGGTAGCTTGTTACTAAATAAGGGTTCTGTTTAGTGTATGTGAGGCAAGACAATTGTTAGCGAATTTTACTGCCATCACGCTCCACTCTTTGAGTGTGTGTGTGTGTGTGTGTGCGTGTGTGTGAGATGATCTTAGTTGCTACTCTATAGAATTATTGTGAAGTTAAATCTGAAGTGCTGCACATTGTAATCATTATATAGTTAATGCTTATTAATGTTACTACCAATTACTATTAATACTAGAAATATTTTGAGGAAAGCTATATACTATAGTGTTGTTCTTGACTGCAGAGATTGTTGAGGGATCCTAAATATGTTCAACACATTCTCTTGTCCAGATGAAGGATATAAAAACATCATTGCATGTGTTGCTCATATATACATATACGCATTCACAGAAATATTAGGCAATATATATTTAACAAATGTTTATTTTTGTTTGTTAAACTTAGTAATTAGTGTTTATAATAATTATGGGTATAAAGTGAAATAAATATTTTAGTAATTACTAACTAAATT
The DNA here is from genome assembly GCF_902686455.1 of Sciurus vulgaris. Lineage (NCBI taxonomy): Eukaryota > Metazoa > Chordata > Mammalia > Rodentia > Sciuridae > Sciurus > Sciurus vulgaris. The sequence continues at coordinate 9,089,656 of NC_136471.1, read as the reverse complement.
TTTCATTTCATTATGAAATTCCTCTTATTTCATTGTATTTTTTTTTTCATGCAAGAGATTTTATTAAGTGGACAGGCAGAGTGTCTGCCCACAGGGTGAGAGAGAAAGAGAAAATGAGAGAGAAGAGCAAGAGTAAGAATGAGTGAGAGAAAGAGAGAGAGGGATTGAGAGAGATAAAGAGAGAGAGAAAAAGTGAGAGAAAGAGCAAGAATGAGGAGGAGAGATAATTGTATTTTTTAAATTCAAATAAATTACTTCCATACATTTATTCAATTATGGTGTTTGACAGATCAAAGGGTATGTTTACATTTTGATGCTTCAAAATATTCCATGTTTTTGAACAAATTGTGTAGCAAGGGCCAAAATGAACATATTTCAAATTATGCTGAATATTTTAGAAACAAGTCTATTCTTATCACTTATTCATAAATATGTGATTTTTCTAATCAGGTCAAATATACTTAAGAATATATGTAAATGGCATGGATAATAATGACTGAGAAATTATATCCTTGATACACATGAAATGGCAGTGATTACATTAAGAGTAAAGCTTATACACCTGAATTATCCTATTTATAAAGAGAAAGGTCACAGTGCAGTCAGGAACACTTGGATTGCATATACTGTCTGTCAGATTATTTGAGTAGAAAAATTATATGTTTATTTTTTTAATTATCAACGATAATTTATCTGCTTCATGGTCTTTTGTGCCTTAGTGCTAAAATTCATGACAGGCAAAAATTATGTGTAAGTTATGGACTAACTTAAAAGTATATTTTGGGGAAGTATTTTAGGTTCAAACAACAAAAAAAGAAAAAATCTCTTCCAGCGAATTAAATCATAGTGTTACTTAGACAATCAAAATACAGCATTTTGCAGTTTCAGTTAGATCATAAACCTAAGATAGCTCCTTGAACATATACCAACTATGTAGCTATAAAAATACTTCAGAAGAATATCAAATGCCATGGGAAACAGATGATGGTGTATTGTGTAGGATTCCCATTTTTTGCTAAAATGTAGGCATGTAATACATTCAAGTACACACTCCCATTTTTTGCTAAAATATAGGCATGTAATACATTGAAGTACACACAACTGTAGCAAATCATAAAATCTTGTCAATTTCATCTTTGGGTCATCAAACTATAGGCACTTCCTTTGTTTTATTTTTTTCTCAATATTGTGTTTTTCCTCATTTTTATAGCTGGAGGTTAAAGTAACATTTTTAAAGGTTTTTAAAGTAGCAAATATAGTGAGAAATCCTGGTTTTTAGAGTCTGTTATAAGAATATGGTGATCCTGTCCTCCAACATTAATTTTTGGCTTTATAATGGGCTTCTCTGTCAGTATAATACTTTAATGCTACAATAATAGAAGTTGTTTCCATAGGAATTGTCAGTAATTCTATAACGTCTTGTGGGAAAGTTGACAAGATTCTAAAATGATGTTACAGATTTAGGAATTTTACAATTCCATTCTCCACAGTATGAGAATAATGAGTTGCTTACAAGCCTTAAAGACATTCATAAATGTTTCAATTCCTTTCTCAAGTAGAATTGCAGCACAGACTACAATGAAAATAATTTGGATATGCAGAAAATAAAATTGTTCCTATTTCCACATGTTAATTAACAACCAAGTCTTCATTTAGAAATGTTACAGCACTGTGAAAAGCAATTATAGATCATATAGATGCAGTTTTCCTAATGAAAACTATCAAAGCTTCCAGAGTCAATAAATCTCTAAATTATCTTGAATTTTTAAAAAACATAACTCATAAAATTAATGCTGATCAGAACTACCCCACCCGAGCAAAGGAACAGAAAGCAATTTTCTGTGCCAAATGAACTCCTTTGGGGTTGGTTTAGACAAATTGTGTTATCTACAGTCCTAATTTGCGTATAGTTTTAATATTATGTTTCTTTCCTGATTTGTTGTTGATATTGGAATTATGAAAACCATGCATTGAAAGTAGGGCATTAAAGTTGGCAGCAGTCCATGGAATAGATAGAATATAAAGTCAGGGATATTAATGACAAGAGTTAGACTCCACCTTGCATTAGCAGTCTGTACCTTCCCCTAGTCATCCAATGCAGTTGTCTTCCTAACAAAGGAAATGAGGTTTTCTATCATAGTTTGTTATAAGCATCCATTAATGCTCACTACACCGCTTTCCAATTACTCTCAAGATATGTCTATAACAATCCATTAAATATGTATATATTATTATTGTCAAACACATTGGATTATTGTCTACAGAATATGATATTTTGAATTATGAAAATTATGGCGATTTCACTATCATAAGGTTTCAATCATTTTTCTCATTCTGTATGATTTCTTAATGATTTCTGTGAGACTTCTAAAATCCATAGCTGCAAATTTTTCCAATAAGCCAGAATAAAATTTTATCATTTTAGAAGCTTAAATAAAAATAATTTTTCCAAAGCAGTGGAGTTCTGGGAAGATAATATATAAAGAGATGAAATGGAAATCAAAGGTTATTTATTAAGTAAACAAAATAGCATAATTATAAAATAAATCAATTAGGCACTCACTATTGTCTGTTTTATTCTATTTTGGGAAAAATTAAGATAAAAATAATGCAAATTTTCCTTGCTGAGAAACCAAAAAAAAATGTATTTCACTAAATTAAAGAATATTTTCATAAGAGAAAAGCTATATGTACTTGTATATGTATTTTATATACTATTGGATGTTTTGAAGTTATCTGCTTTGTGTGTGAGATTATCAAACCATATAACAGAGTTAATAATATATTCTTACAGATTTTCTCCAATGAATATGATAATTTATTAAAGTCTCTGACACAATTATTTAGATTTAGTTTAAATATGAATTCAAAAAACCTAAATAGGTTATTTCTTGATTTACATTTTCTGATTTTTAAATGTAATCAGCATTTTAGCTCCTCAATATCTAACATATTTTATTACAATTTTTCTTGGAGCATATCATATTTCTGACTCATGACAATTTTTGAAGGATTACCTCTGGTTTTATGTATAATATAGAATAAGAATCATTTTCTGAAATATTTGTTCTGACTGGCTGACATTGGTAATAAGAATTAGAAAAACAATATAAATTATTAAAACTATTACAATATTAAAATATTGCTTGAGCAAGCCTGGAAGTAGGCTTTGGTTTCTTCTCAAATGCTGACAATATTCTCACCGCTACTCAAGATGTTTCCTTTCCTGAATTATCTCAGACTGAAGATGTGTTATGCTTTAGAATGTTAAATATTTTAGTCTAGCAGAAAAGAATGCTTCAATGTTACACTCTGAGCAATTCTTACATTCTCTTATAAGAGTATCTCTGTCTGCTATCAGGGTCACAGCCAGATTAACATTGCCTTCTAAGAAACAAATGGACAAAGCAGACTCCCATGCCAACTCAAACTCATAATAGGGATCCCCATTTGCCTTAACTGGTGTTGCTCTGTATTACACACACACACACACACACACACACACACACTGCTCTGATTAGACTGTCATTTTTGTTAATTGAAGATTCTTTCATGTTTTCTTTGATCCCCCACATCTTCTGGAACAGTGTTTGAACTATAGCAATAAAGATCCTGGGAGGAGTTAGTGAATGAACAACCTACTTATTAGTCAGGACAACTTTTTTAGGTTCTGCCACTTACTCAAAGTTGAGTCTGCACATCTTTGCATATTTTAGTGAGGTTAAGTCATCAATCATGCTGTAATGAAAAAAAAAACCTTATGAGGTACAGAGAGTAAGTTAGAAAACAAGGAAGATGTAAAATCTCAAATCTATCATGTTCTTTTTCAGTATTATGATGTGACCAAGTAAAATTCTTCTGAGTAAAAGTGTACTTCCATAGAAATATCATTCTACTTCAAACCACTATCACTTTTGCAGCTATAAATATTCATTCTGTATCAACATCTCAAGAGTTGGCAACAAACCAAAAGTGAAAATACTTCAGGAATATTTTAGAAACACAAAATGAGGGCTATGAACATCCAGGATTTATGACTGGCCCAAAGGGACAAGACCATGAATAATTCTTCAGGAAGTGTTCTTAGCCCCCAAATTATTTTAGGCCTCTCTATTACATGCTCTCATATCACCATATGCATTTTGGGATAACATTTTAGTTTGATCTAATTTCAAATTTCCAGAAAAGTTTCAAGAGTAATACAAGAAAATCCTGAATATTCTCCAATTATTTACCTTCTATCCCATGATTTATGCACAGTTCTGTTTTTCTCTCTCTCACCCTTTATCTCCTTCCCTCATCTTGTGAAAATAAGTGGCACACACACACACAATGCTCATTTACCTCCAAATATTTAATTTCCTTTTCCCTAAGTTACCTTTTATATAACGATGATAACAGAGATTCAATATTATTGTCTAATTCACAATACAAGTTCAAAAAGCAAAAGGCAAGTTTGGTGAAGATGTGAAGCATTTGAAATATTTATACACTGTTGCATTTGAAATATTTGTACACTGTTAGTGGGAAGGTAAAATAGTGCAGACACTATGGAAAACAGTATGAAGTTCACACAAGATTTAAAATGTAACTACCATCTTATCCAGTCATGCTACTTCTGGATATTTATGCAAAAGAATTGAAATTGGGATAAGGTATCTGTGCCCCCATATTCACTGCAGCATTATTCACAATAGCCAAGATATAAAAATAACCTAAATATCCACTGATGAATGGATAAAAAAATAAGCTATGTACAATTAAATATTAGCCTCAAAAGAGAAGGAAATGCTCCTATGTATACAACATGGGTGAACCCAAAGGATGTTATACTAAGTGAAATTAACCAGTCTTTGTAGGACAAACACTACATAATTCTAATTAAATCAGCTATCTAAAATATCCTTATAGAAACAGAAAGTAAAATAATTGTTGTCAGGGCCTGAAGGGAGGGGAAGTTTGGTATTTGGTGTTCAACAGGTTTAAAGTTTCAATTACTCAAGAAAAATAAGTTCTAGATATCCGCTGTACAGCACAGTGTCTATAGTTAACAATACTGTATCATACACTTAAAATTTTGTTAAGAGGATAGATCACAGATAAAGTTTACCTACCACAGTAAAATAAAAAAGAGAGAGCCATAAAGATCCTTTTGGTTCATCCTTTCCAATGCAACAGATTACAAAAAGATAATAAAAATTTATATGTGTAAATGGAAGCAAAAACCATTTTAACATATAGATCATATATTGTCAATATCTAAAAGCCATGTAACTAACTGAAATATAACAATCTAATAAGATATTTCAGGGTAATAGCTATATGCAATAAAATCTTTTAAAAACATTAACAGCTGTAACTGATAAAACCATGCTTTCCGATGTGGTAGCAACAAGTCACATATGACTATTAAATACTTGATATGTGGCTAGTCAAAATTAAGATGTGTTAAGACATAAATACTAACTTCTTAAAGATGTAGCATACTTTAAAATAGTAGAATACTATAAAAGATCAATAATTTTTAAGTTAAATATTGAAATGTCAGTATTTTGATATATTATGTTCAATGAAATATGTTATAAAAATTAGGAAAAAGAAGATCCAACATCTAGGATGATTTTGTGTCCTTAGAATAAACAGTGTGTCCTTGTTGTTAACTCTTGATTTTGTCAGATTTCACCAGATTCTTGCTCAACATCTAGACATTTTGTTTTGGTCTCCAGTATGGGTGGCCCCCACTAGAGGGCAGTCATATCCTCTGAAGCATAGTTTTCTTTTTAATACAGTATTCTTTGTAATCATATACAGATATCGATTAACCTATGGAAATAACTGAGCAAGCCAAAACTTTGGAGTTAAATATAAAACAATAGGGTTCTTTGAAACCTTGTGGCCATCCCATGTCCCATGCACATGCTACAGACCTGGTCTTTTATTTTGTTGAACTAAACTACCTCAAAGCAAATGACAAATGGAAGATGTTTTTCAGGACTAGACAGAGATCTCAAAATCCATCTAATTTTGTAATCCAGCTGCAGGATAAGGCTAATCTGCTCAGCATTTTATCCCTATTTTTTCTGGGAGCTTAATTAGTGTTTGGATTCTTAAGTATCACTGACAAAGCATCTGTGCTACACTAGGCTAAATGATAGTAAAACCTATTTTGCCCTTGTGGAGTTGAATTATTTCACAAAGGAATTGATGTCCCCTTCTTAAAATGAAAGTGGACTTCTCATGCCACACAAGTTGGTGTAAGTCCACTATAGCATCTTTCTCCTACTGATTACTACTAAGATATATGGACTGAATATATAAATTAAACTACTGGAGCCAGGTGCTGTGGAGCATGCCTGTTATCCCACCAGCTTTGGAGGCTGAGGCAGGAGGATCACAAGTTCAAAGCCACCCTCAGCAATGTAGCAAGGCCCTAAGCAACTCAACAAGACCCTGTCTCTAAATAAAATATTAAGAGAGTTGGGGATCTGTCTCAGTGGTTAAGTGCCCCTGGGTTCAATCCCTGGTACAAAAAAAAAATACTATGGAACCTTGAAAACTAAGGAATCACAGGTTGTCAGGAGAGGAAAGTCAAAATGTAAAGGACAAGTACTATGATGTCTTTTCAGTTTGTTGTTTTCCTTCTTTATTTCCAAGATTTTCCAAGATTTCCAAGATTTTCCAAGTCCCCAAAATCCATGGGGGGAGGGGACTTCTATAGGGACATAGGGACATGTGATCTTTATGGCCTCAGTATCAAGAAAATGTTCCTCTGGGAGTTGAATAGGGAAAAATCACCCCTCTTTCTTTCCCTTTTTATTGCCAAAATGAAGATTTAAAAAAGGTTTATCCCCAAAGGGTAATCATAAGGAAATTTTGTGGGGAGATGAAACTACACTTTTTGTTGGTTGTAGTTTTGATTAAATGTTTCTATATATTTGTCAAAATAAAGAAACAAAATGGTGAATTTTGCTATATATAATTTAGAAAACAAATTACTACAATCTCAAACAACCCCTAGATGGTATGATGTTTTATCAACAGAATATGAATTAAGAATTAGGAATGATATCGCTAATAAGTGGAGGATGACACATAATGGGGGGGAGGGAAGGGTTAGTGTTAGGGTTAGAGTTAGGGTTAGGGAGGGGGGCAAGTATGGAGGAAGGAAGGACTGTATAGAGGGTAAAGAGGGGTGCGAGGGGTGGGGGGAAGGGGAAAAATAACAGAATGAATCAAACAACATTACTCTATGTAAATTTATGATTACACAAATGGTATGCCTTTACTCCATGTACAAACAGAGAAACAACATGTATCCCATTTGTTTAAATAATAAAAAAAAGAAAAAAAAAAAGAATTAGGAAGTCATGTTAAAATTTAGCTCTGCTATTCACCACTGTTGTTTGTTTGTTTGTTTGTTTGTTTTTGGTACTGGGGATTGAACCAGGGGTGCTCTACCACTAGGCTACATCCCCAGCTCTTTTTAGTTTTTATTTTGAGACAGCAACTGTTGCTGAGGGCCTCATACTAAGATGCTGAGTCTGGTCTTAAACTTGAGATCCTCCTGCCTCAGCTTTCCATGTCTCTGGGACTACAGATATGTGCCACCATTCCCAGATCACCAGTTGTTGATCTTGCATAAAATACCTAAACCTGAGTCTCAGTTTAAAATTCTGTACTCCAATACATAGTAGTATATATGGTCAAAATATAATTCCCCCTACCTTTGTTTATGTATTTGAGAAAGGAATGGAGGAAGGGAAGGAATGGGGGAGAAAGAGAGACTTCTTTCTGCATAGAAGTTTGGGAGGTCAGTATATTCTGCTAACATGGCTTCTTCTGACCAGACTTGGCCAACCCTGCTAGCTTCCATCTATGCCTATTACATAGTACTGACAGAAAGAATATGCATCTTCAAACCCTACCCTTATTCTGCTACAAACATGATTAATTAAAAACCCAGTGGATCACTCCTTCCAGTTATATTTCAGAGTAACTTTTTAAGCTAAATTTGTAAAAGCCCTCATTAAAATTTAACATTTAAATAATTATTTGAATATTTAAATTTAGTGTTAACATGTAGCTTGCATATGTAGACTTGTGTCAGTAGTGAAAGGCTAAATGATGTTCCACTAAAATAAAACAAGAGAGTTCTTGGGCATCCTAATAATCACAATAATAATTGATATGATATTACATGATATGATCCAATGCAAATAAAGCATATTAGAATAAACAAAACACTTATATGGCAGCTTCTCCACACACATGGGCAGTTGGAGTCAGTTTAGTTGCTACTGTGTCAGTGTTTAAATAATCCGCCAAAGGTTTTATTTATATTCACTTTTTTCTATTTAATGTGATTTGCTGACCATTGAGAAGTTTAACCTTTCATGAATAGTAGTGTGGAAAACTTTTGGTGTGGGGAATGGCAGGATTCTAACAGCCAGGTTATTGCTCTATCAATGTAATTAATTGAAAACCAATTAAGAATACTGGTATACTCATTTATTTTAATGTATTTGAAAGCTCTGTGCTGAAGAAAGATAAAAATAAATTATATGAAGATTATAGATGTTCCAAGATATATAGAAACTGTTTTACATTAAGATACAAGCCACATTAGTCATAGTCTCTTCCAAATCTGCTCCCTAGGCCTGAATACAAAGATGTGTGAACTCATCTTTATACTGAGAATTTCCATCACAAAGTAGAAAGAGAGAGATACTGTACTGTTTTGACCCAAGATAAAGTCCATTAGCTTTTTCTGATCCTGTGATTACAGAATGATATATTTTCTATGAAATGATATATTCTCTGAGGAATGTACTTGTGGGTAAGAAGAGAAGCCAGAGGAGAATGACAGCCCAATTTACATACTCTGTAGCTTTTTGTAATGCCAAATTTGAGTTCCCACTGTAAAAAATGATCTCACTTTTTCTTCACTCCACTTGGGGAAATATACTGTTGTTGGTATTTGTTATAATTTCATAATTCTGAAATTATCTTGCAAAAATTAAAGAACAAACTGAAAGGAATCCCTTCTGTTGCATATGTGAATAATGAGAATATTTTTCATGCACAGTCATCTACACAAATATACTGATCAGATATTGCAGAAATTCTTCAGCCACAGTGACAAATCAAAAGAGCTGACAATGGCATGGTCCATATGATGTCCATCCTTTAGTTATATAGGGGAATCATAGGCTTTTCAAAATTGAAGGAAACTTAGAGGCCATTCCTAATCCAGACTCTCCTCTAATTCAGAAATCTCTTTTTCAAAGTATATTTGTATCTAGCCTTCACTTCAATCCTCTTAGTGATAAATTCACTAACTTAATTTTTTTGTGAGACATCAGGCTTCCAATAATAATATTGGAATAAATTGCATCTTAATCATTGTTACAAGAACAGAACAGAATCCCCAAACCCAAATCCATCAAAAATGCAGTTTACATCATTCATAGTAGTACACTAAATAAATAGTTTATGGGGATTTGGGAAGAAAGGAAGCAATTGTTTTAAATGAACATAAGGTTATAATTAATGATAAAATGATATGTGTTGGATCTTTTCATGTATTATTTACATTTTACCCACATTTTGATCTTTCTGAAGAGGATATACTTCTATTTTGAAATCCTGCACTTTGTTTCTCCAGGATTATTTCACTGATTGTCACAACCAGTATTTGTTGAGTTCTGCTTATTTTTCTAGTCTGAGAGACAGAGAACACTGATTGAATATTTATCATTAGTTAATGAAGAACCATATGTAAAGAATAATTTCACTCCAAATATGACTCTATTTAAACTTGACATTCAATTTACAGATCTAATCTTAATCATATACTCTACAAATATAACTTAAATCAAGTACATATGATATGACCTGGCATATAATATGGCATAAGCAAAAGTATTCTTAAATATTTGAAATGGCATGTGTGAAACCTTTGTGTCTAGCATTTTATGCCAATTACAAACTAAGATGAATCATTTAAAACATGAGTGACTACCTAAGACCAGATGACATAAAGATATATGATGTATGGCATATAGATGTATAAAAGCCCTAAGGTAAAAATGTTGCTTACTACTAATTAAGTTTTTTCCTGATAATATGCATATTAAAAGGGCACAATATAAGGAGGCAACCAACATTTTAAGTGGTAACTTACCACTTGCATGCTAAGGGTCTTGGTATTAATTTGAACTGATATAAATTTAGTAGCTTTAAATAACAAATATATTAGAGTTAAGGAGGTAAGAAATCTGGAGGGTTTAGGAAAGAATCCGTTTTCCTGCCTTTTCCAGCTGTTACATGGTACCCACATTCCTTGGCTCATGGTTTCTTCCTCTGTAGGAGCTTTCTCATTCTTCATCAAAACCAGTAACAGCGTCTTCAAATTGCTCTTCTCTTCCTCTCATTCTACTTCTTCCTTTGTCCTCTTTTTATCTCTCTCACATACTCCTATACATTTCCCCTCTGCTTCCATCATCCCATCTTGTATTCTGACTCTGAGCCTCCTACTTTTATGTTATAAGATTCCTTGTGACTAAAGGGGGCCCAGACAGATAATCCAGGATAGTCTCTATCTTAAGGACCCTTGCTACATCTTCAAAGTCCCTTTTACCATATAAGTAAACATATTCAAAAGTTCTCAGAATTAAGATGTGAACATGTTTGGGAGGCCATTATTCCATCTACTATTGTCTGGATGTGCCTGAGTGACCTAGATGACCTAATTGTTTTAGTTGTTTGTTTAAAACAACTGAACAACAAAACTAAACAACTAAATAACAAAAGTTATAAAATGTTTTATATACTTAGGTCAAAAAATTTAGGTAAAATATTATGATAATAATTGTTGTTATGATTGTGTTCTTAAGTCTTGATAATAATAGTTCTGCTAGAAAAGCTTAAATTAGAAATTCCAATAACTTTAGAAGGTCATTCTGTCATTGATTTGCCTATGAGAAATACAATTTTTACAAGCTTATTTAAACAGTTGTCTGAATTCTGCTCCACACATCACTCATTTTCTATGCTCTTTGCCCCAAGTTAGTACAACATTGACAAATATTTGAAGAGTAATCATTTGCTTCAGTACATATAGATTTAAAATATAAAGATAGTACCTTCTATTAGGTAGTATATTCTTTGAATAATAAACACTTTCCCTGTCAGTGTTCCGTTCTAACTATGCAAATGATATACTTTTGATGTTTAACTGGTCTTGTATGCTTTATTTGCACACCATATGGTTTTCATAGATAACTGTAGTCTAATTGGTTTGAATCAGGCAACTGACACAAATATGCAAATATAGTCAGAATACAAAATATCTCCACCATAGTTCACTTCTGCACTATTGATTGAAATATGAATGCTTAAAATAGTTCTGTAGAGCTAGTCTATTTGAATAGTTTGTAATTACATCCATTCTCAATTGTCTACATTCAGGAGTATGACGCTAACAAGGAAAAATGACTGACCAAGTGCATTTATTTAATACAGAACCAAATCTAGAAGAACATTAAGCTTGTCATTATTTGTATTTGGTTAGCACAAAATCAGCATGTTTCTCAATAAAACTGCTGTTAAGGATATACTGTTGTATGACAAAATTCTATGCTATTAGGCTAATGTTAGATTACATTCTTGGTAACATTATTTTTTAGAGTAACCACTATTATAGAAACAATCTTTCTTTTCTTTTATGTTGCTTCTTACCATTTGATTTTAACAGAAAACCAAGTGGAGTTGCTTTAATTAAGATCTCTAGCTGGTTTCATCCCTGTGTTACTTGCCGTCATCCGTTTTTTCCTTCTGACCTTCCACAATCTGTTCACATTAAATATGAGGTGGACCATGTCATCAGTGAGCATATTTTCATTTGAAGGACTGCCAGGATAGCTTTCTGCTGCTCCTTTCCATTAGCTCAAAAATATCGATGGGACTATAGCATCCTCCATTTCAGCATTTTGTTTCTATACAGTTAACAAAGATACTCATGAAAGACGAGTCACCCCTGATCATTCCTTACCCTTATGTCTCAACATTTCTCTTCTCAATTTGAACCATACATATCATACTTATTAATATTTTGTTTGATACTAATCTCATAGTCTACTTTCTATAAGAATATAGGTTTCTATGGAATTGAACAAAACTGGAAGTTTGAAAAGGAAGTACATTTTCTGATTCATGTGTTTCCCCATAGTATATAGAACAAAGCTATACATATAATGGTATTCAAAAAATGATAACCATCAGCCTATGTATAATCATGATATGTGGTGAAATAATGTCTTTTTTGACCAATTTTTCATAGCATGTACATAGTCTCTGAGTGTGACTGCTATGGTTTTACAGGGGAGATACTTCACTCAGCTTGCTCGAGTTACCATCAACAAACTACCTTCTATAGTCAGTTAACTGACACTTTCATCATAGTTTGTAATTAATAGATTGTCTCCAGAATTTCAAAATTGTTTACTAAGATATGTATAGTATTTCTGGACTGATATTCCCCTTCAGGTTGATGAAAATAGAAAAGTTTTTGAAAGAAACCTATATCCAAGGAGACTCTCAGTGAATTTGGACCTTATTTAAAATGGATCCAAAAATGAAGCATAAATATAAGCAGAATCTGGAAACAACACAACCAAATATATTATTTTGTGCTAATTACCTTCTATTTTATAATGATCTGGAGTAATATCAGTAACATGACCTTCAAATTATTACTTGTTCAGAATTGTTATATATCAGCTGTCAGATGATGTAGAGAACAGAAAGTGTGGTCATTTTAAGTTCTGGGTGATTTTTGATGAAAACATACTGTTCTTCCCTTAAGAAGTGATTCATCAGTCAGTATTTTTGTTAACACTAAATAACTTCTTAATTTCACTATTCTATCCAGGCAGTTTTTTACTAAGCCTAGTGATTCTTTTGATTACAAGAGTTCAATGTTCACAATAAAATAACAAGGATATTGGAAAAGACTTCTAAAAATGAGAATTCCTTTTACCCTTTTACTTGGAAAATTGCTACTACAGTGATTTAACTTTTTTTATAACATATTTATTCTTTTCATCAATGTGAATATCATCCCCATCTACTCCCAAAAAGCTATATGCACATGGAAACCTGTGCATGCACATTTCAGTGTATGTCTGAGATATGTTCTGAGTTTGAACTGGTCAAGAATTAGACCACTTAAAGGTGAATTAATACTATTTGACATAGAAACCAGATGGAGGAATGGGCAAAGGTTGTGTGTAATGACCCCCACTATATAGGGGATAATTTCATTTTTTGCCAAGATGCACTTTGAATTCTCACTAGGAAATCATATTCACTTTTGTATCCTCATGTGCCATCTGAGCCTTGTCCATCTGTGACTCACCTTCAGGCCAAGAATTACTTGTGTTTTCTGTCTTAATAAAAAAAAAAACTCCGATCATATAGATTCTTATTTCCTTTAAGACATGATTTTACACTATGTCTGTTCCTTAGCAAAAGACTCCTCTGTACCACCTTGAGTTAGAAAAGAATAAAGAAACCAGCTATCTTTTGACCAAGAAAAAAATATTGTCATGATGACAGATGATGTTTACAATTAAATGTCTTGCAGTGACCCAGGAGATATGTCACACAAGATCTCTACTTGCTCACAAACATGTCACATAAAGGCATCCATATGGACCATGGTTAATTGGCATAAATTCTAAACTGTTGTGTTAAGCCAACTGAAAATGAAAATAATAGATGGTGAAAATTATTGTGAAATTGACAGACTTCATTATAAATGGAGAATACTAGTAGTAATTTCCAGATGAAATATAAGTATTTATAAGCCATAGGGTACCTAACATCTAGTAAATTATCAATATTTATAGAAAGATCTCTACAAATAACCAGATTGCCGTATGTGGGACATCATTGTTGTTGTTCTTGTGCTACATACAAGTTCATCAGAAAGCACTGTCAAATCTTAGGCAGGAAGTTGGCTTGCCAATGAATGTGTCACCCTAGTAAGCACTATATTATGTGCATTGCTTGTGAATGCATGTTATCAAAAAGGACAACTTTCCCACATGACCATAAAGAATATCCCTTAATTGGCAGAGTGCAAATAGCTGCTCTCCCTAACTAGAATCACAGCTAGTAAATATTGTTAGGGTTCTTCAAATTGAAATTGCCAGGTTATTTCATTGTTTTAAAAGTTGGTTGATTCTCAAGTATTAATCGCATTTCAAGTATAGGTTGGCCACCAGATAAGACTGTGCCTAAATAATGCCAATATATCTCACTTCAGGAATTAGCTACAAATGAAAAACAAACAGAACAAATAACCTAGTTTGATGTCATAGCTGCTGGAAAAATTATTTAACTCAGTCTTTTACTGCTAAGTAGGAACTAGACATTTCCTTAACTATGTCATTATTTGCTTAGATTTTCCATTTACACACATATGTAAAGAAATTTGTATTCTTGCTCTGTGTATAAATCATGTATTCTATTTCACTAGTAAGAAACTGCCAATTTTTCTTCCTTATTCTGAAGTTGTTTTGTTAATAATTTTGTGGTCTTAATGATGTCACATTGTAGTACTTAAGTTCTTACTAGAAATACTTTTTACCAAAAATAGTTTTTCTTCTACTTATAAAAAAAATACTTGGGATAGTAACCCACAGAGACCTTAATTACTAGGTCAGGATTATAATAGATAATCAAGGAGGACACTAACAAAAGATTCTGGCAGTGCAAAGGGGAGCATTATTAATTGTGATACAGTTAATGGGAAGCACTAAACAGAAGACATATTTGAATTAAAGCATGAACCATGAGTCAATTCATTTGTAATAAAGAATATCTGAGGAAATAAAATTAGCTATATCTTATTTTGTGTCTTCTTGATGCTCTGGTATCTGGTACTCTGCTAAACACTGAGGAGGAATTGCTTCTCCTAGGGTTAACTAATTCCTAAAGTTATCAAACAACTTGCCTGTGAACATGACTTTCATATACACACCAAACAATTCCAAGCCCATACTTAGCAAATACCTTCTTTTCTCATCTCACACTCTGGTTCACTCTCCATCTGGCTTAATCACCGCATTGACAGGTACCCATAATAAAGACTCCTGAAGATTTTTTCCCTGCTCCCTCTACCTTCTGACAGAAACTGCTGTTTTGCCATGTACCGTTAACTGTGTATTACACCCCTTAATTCTAGGAAACCATAAGTAAAATCTTCTCTATTCATGACAGTCATTTTCATGTTTGTATGTCTTACCATACCCAATCAAAACAAACTCCAGGTACATTTTTTTATTGTAAACAAATGGGATAAATGTTATTTCTCTGTTTGTACATGGAGTCAAGGCATACCATTTGTGTGATCATAAATTTACATAGGGCAATGTTGTTTGATTCATTCTGTTTGTTTTTCCTTCCCCCCCACCCCTCCCACCCCTCTTTTTCTTCTATACAGACCTTCCTTCCTCCATTGTTACCACCCTCCTTAACCCTAACCCTAAACCTAACCCTAACCCTAACGCTAACCCCTCCCACACCCCATTATACGTCCTCATCCGCTTATCAGCGAGATCATTCGTCCTTTAGTTTTTTGAGATTGGCTGATCTCACTTAGCATGATATTCTAAAATTTCATCCGTTTGCCTGCAAATGCCATAATTTTATCATTCTTCATAGCGGAGTAATATTCCATTGTATATATATGCCACAGTTTCATTATCCATTCATCAATTGAAGGACATCTAGGTTGGTTCCACAATCAGGCTATTGTGAATTGAGCAGCTATGAACATTGATGTGGCTGTATCTCTGTAGTAGACTGATTTTAAGTCCTTTGGGTATAGGCCAAGGAGTGGGATAGCTGGGTCAAATGGTGGTTCCATTCCAAGCTTTCTGAGGAATCTCGATGCTTTCCAGAGAGGCTGCACTAATTTGTAGGCCCACTAGCAATGTGTGAGTGTACCTTTTTCCCCACATCCTCGCCAACACCAATTGTTGCTTCTGTTCTTGATAATCGCCATTCTAATTGGGATGAGATGGAATCTTACGGTGGTTTTGATTTGCATTTCTCTTATTACTAGAGATGTTGAACATTTTTTCATATATCTGTTGATTGCTTGTACATCTTCTTCTGTGAAGGGTCTGTTCATTTCCTTAGCCCATTTGTTGATTGGGTTATTTGTATTCTTGGTGTAGAGTTTTTGAGTTCTTCATAGATTCTGGAAATTAGCGCTCTATCTGAAGTATGAGTGGCAAAGATATTCTCCCACTCTGTAGGCTCTCTCTTCACATTACTGATAGTTTCCTTTGCTGAGAGAAAGCTTTTTAGTTTGAATCTATCCCAGTTGTTGATTCTTGCTTTTATTTCTTGTGCTATGGGAGTCCTGTTAAGGAAGTCCGATCCTAAGCCAACAAGTTGAAGATCTGGACCTACTTTTTCTTCTATAAGATGCAGGGTCTCTGGTCTGATTCTGAGGTCCTTGATCCATTTTGAGTTGAGTTTTGTGCAGGGTGAGAGATAGGGGTTTAGTTTCATTCTGTTGCATATGGATTTCCAATTCTCCCAGCACCATTTGTTGAAGAGGCTATCTTTTCTCCATTGCATATTTTTGGCACCTTTGTCTAGTATGAGATAATTGTATTTATTTGGGTGTGTGTCCATGTCCTCTATTCTGTACCATTGATCTACCTGTCTATTTTGGTACCAATACCATGCCGTTTTTGTTACTATTGCTTTGTAATAGAGTTGAAGATCTGGTATTACGATACCCCCTGCTTCGCTCTTTCTACTGAGGATTGCTTTAGCTATTCTGGGTTTCTTATTCTTCCAGATGAATTTCATAATTGCTTGCTCTATTTCTGTAAGGTACATCATTGAGATTTTAATTGGAATTGCATTGAATCTGTATAGCACTTTTGGTAGTATGGCCAATTTGACAATATTAATTCTGCCTATCCAAGAACATGGGAGATCTTTCCATCTTCTAAGGTTTTTTTTTAAATTTCTTTCTTTAGTGTTCTGTAGTTCTCATAGTAGAGGTCTTTCACCTCTTTTGTGAGATTGATTCCCAAGTATTTTATTTTTTTGATGCTATTCTGGATGGGGTAGTTTTCCTAATTTCTCGTTCTGAAGATTCATCACTTATGTATAAAAATGCATTGGATTTATGAGCATTGATCTTGTAACCTCCTACTTTACTGAATTCACTTATGAGTTCTAAGAGTTTTCTGGTGGAATTTCCCGTTTTCTCTAAATATATAACCATGTCATCAGCAAATAGGGATAGTTTGAGTTCTTCTTTTCCTATTTGTATCCCTTTAATTTCCTTGGACTGTCTAATTGCTCTGGCTAGAGTTTCAAGGACAATGTTGAATAGAAGTGGTAAAAGAGGGCATCCCTGCCTTGTTCCCATTTTTAGGGGTAATGCTTTCAGTTTTTCACCATTTAGAATGATATTGGCCATGGGCTTAGTGTAGATGGCCTTTACAATGCTGAGGTATATTCCCACTATCCCTATTTTTACTAGTGTTTGAGCATGAAGGGATGCTGTATTTTATCGAATGCTTTTTCTGCATCTATCAAAATAATAATGTGTTTTTTTACTTTAAGTCTGTTGATATGGTGAATTACATTTATTGATTTCTGAACGTTGAACCAACCTTGCATCCCTGGGATAAAACCCACTTGATCGTCATGCACTATCTTTTTAATATATTTTTTTTTTATTGTAAACAAATGGGATACATGTTGTTTCTCTGTTTGTACATGGCGTAAAGGCATACCATTTGTGTAATCATAAATTTACATAGAGTAATGTTGTTTGATTCATTCTGTTATTTTTTCCCTTCCCCCCACCCCTCCCACCCCTCTTTTCCCTCTATATACAGTCCTTCCTTCCTCCATACTTGCCCCCCTCCCTAACCCTAACTCTAACCCTAACACTAACCCTTCCCTCCCCCCATTATGTGTCATCATCCACTTATTATGCGATTTACTAAAATTTTGTTAAGAATTTTTGTGTTGATGTTCATTAAGGATATTGGTCTGAAATTTTCTTTCCTTGATGTGTCTCTGTCTGGTTTAGGTATCAGGGTGATATTGACTTCATAGAATGAGTTTGGGAGGGTTCCCACCTCTTCTATTTCATGGAATACTTTGAGAAGTATTGGAAGGATCTCTTCTTTAAAGGTTTTGTAGAACTCCACTGAGAACCCATCTGGTCCCCGACTTTTCTTTGTTGGTAGGCTTTTGATGATCTCTTCTATTTCATTGCTTGAAATTGATTTTTTTTTAAGTTGTGTATGTCCTCCTCGTTCAGTTTAGGTAATTCATAAGTCTCTAGAAACTTGTTGATGTCTTCGAGGTTTTCTGTTTTGTTGGAGTATAGATTTTCAAAATAGCTTCTAATTATGTTTTGTATTTCAGTTGTGTCTGTTATAATATATCCTTGTTCATTCCAAATTTTAGTAATTTGAGTTTTCTCCCTCTTTCTCTTTCTTAGTGTGGCTAAGGGTTTATCAATTTTGTTTATTTTTTCAAAGAACCAACTATTTATTTTGTTAATTTTTCCGATTGTTTCTTTTGTTTCAATTTCATTGATTTCGGCTCTGATTTTAACTATTTCCTGTCTTCTACTACTTTTGGTGTTCGTCTGCTCTTCTTTTTCTAGGGCTTTGAGCTGTAATGTTAAGTCGTTCATTTGTTGATTTCTATTTCTTTTGCTGAATGTGCCCCATGAAATAAATCTTCCTCTAAGTACTGCTTTCATAGTGTCCCAGAGATTTTGATATGATGTGTCTTTGTTCTTGTTTACTTCTAAGAATTTTTTAATTTCCCTCCGGATGTCTTCTGCTATCCATTCATCATATAATAGTGTGTTATTTAATCTCCAAGTATTGTAGAAGTTTCTGTTTCTTATTCTGTCATTTATTTCTAATTTCAATGCATTATGATCTGATAGAGTACAAGGTACTATCTGTATATTCTTGTATTTGCTAACAGTAGCTTTGTGGCATAGAATATGGTCTATTTTAGAGAAGGATCCATGTGCTGCTGAGAAGAAAGTGTATTCATTCTTTGTTGGATGGTATATTCTATATAAGTCGGTTAAGTCTAAATTGTTGATTGTGTTATTGGGATCTATGGTATCTATATTCAATTTTTGTTTGGAAGATCTATCCAGTGGTGAGAGAGGTGTGTTAAAATCACCTAGTATTATTTTGTTGTGGTCTATTTGATTTCTGGAATTGAGAAGGATTTGTTTGATATACATGGATGAGCCAATGTTTGGGGCATAGATATTTATGACTGTTATGTCTTGCTGATTTATGCTTCCCTTTAGCAGTATGTAATGTCCTTCTTTATCCCTTCTGACTAGTTTTGGCTTGAAGTCCACATTAGCTGAAATGAGGATGGATACTCCAGCTTTTTTGCTGTGTCCGTGTGCATGGTATGTTTTTATCCCATCCTTTCACCTTTAGTCTATGGGTATCTCTTTCTATGAGATGAGTCTCTTGCAGGCAGCATATTGTTGAATTTTTCTTTTTAATCCAATCTGCCAGTCTATGTCTTTTGATTGATAAGTTTGGGCCATTAACATTCAGGGTTATTATTGTGATATGATTTGTATTCCCAGTCATTTGACTCATTTTTGTTTTTTGGCATGATTTGGTTTCTCCTTTATTTGGCTATTTCTTTAGGCTAGTTCCTCCCATTGCTGATTTGCATCGTTGTTTTTCATCTCTCCTTCATGGAGTATTTGGCTGAGAATGTTCTGTAATGCCGGCTTTCTTTTTGTAAATTCCTTTAGCTTTCGTTTATCATGGAAGGATCTTATTTCATCGTCAAATCTGAAAGTAAGTTTTGCTGGGTATGAGATTCTTGATTGGCATCCGTTTTTTTTTTCAGTGCTTGGTAAATGTTGATCCAGGCCCTTCTAGCTTTTAGGGTCTGGATTGAAAAATCTGCTGATATCCATATTGGTTTCCCCCTGAATGTAATTTGATTATTTTCTCTTGTGGCCTTTAAAATTCTGTTTTTATTTTGTATGTTAGGTATTTTCATAATAATGTACCTTGATGTGGGTCTTTTGTAATTTTGTATATTTGGAGTCCTATAAACCTCTTGTACTTGGTTTTCCATTTCATTCTTCAGAGTTGGCAAATTTCCTGATATTATTTCATGGAATAGATTGTTCATTCCTTTGGTTTGTTTCTCTAAGCCTTCCTTAATCCCAATAATTCTTAAATTTGGCCTTTTCATGATATCCCATAATTCTTGTAGATTCTGTTCATGATTTCTTACCATCTTCTCTGTTCAACTTTGTTTTCAAGATTAAATATTGTGTCTTCAATGTCTGAGGTTCTGTCTTCCAGGTGTTCTATCCTATTGGTTATGCTTTCTATGGAGTTTTTAATTTGGTTTATTGTTTCCTTCATTTGAAGGATTTCTGTTTGTTTGTTTTTTTTCAGTATCTCTAACTCTTTATTGAAATGATCTCTTGCTTCCCCTATTTGCTCTTTTAACTGTTGATTGGTGTGATCATTTAATGCCTGCATTTGCTCTTTCATCTCCTCCTTCAATGCCTGCATTTGGTCTTTCATCTCCTCGTTTGCTTCCCTGATTGTTTTAATTATGTACATTCTGAACTCCCTTTCTGACATTTCTTCTGCTGTGCTGTCATTGAGTTTTATTGATATAGTATCTAGGTTTGTTTGGGACATTTTCTTCCCTTGTTTTCTCATATTGGTTGGTTGTCAGTGGGACTCTGAGATATTGCAGATTTCCTCTATTGGCTTATATTGTCCCTGTAGATTTCCAGTATATCACCTTCCAACCTTCAGTAGCCTGAAGTCTTGGAGGAACTTGATAATGCAGTGCTTCCAAAGAAAGCTGCCCCTAGCCCACTACTGGTTCCAGGGCTTGGAGCTGGCTCTGTGTGGAAAGGCTCTCACTGGGCGGTCTGCTCTGAGAAGCTGGCCATGAATGGAGCCTGCCGCTGGAGGGAGCTGGGCCCCCTGGAGAAGTCTCTGGCTGCCCTGCCCTGTCCCAAAGGCTGCCTGTGGTTCGGAGCTCTCTGCTGGCTCCGGGACTTGTGGTTGGCTCTGTGTAGAAAGGCTCTCACTGGGCAGTCTGCTCCAAGAAGCTAGCCTGGAAAGGCGCCTCCAGCCGGAGGGAGCTGGGCTGCTTGGGGAAGTCCCTGGCTACCCTGTCCTGGTCCCTGAAGCTGCCTGCAGGCTGGAGCTCGCCACTGGCTCCGGGACTTGAAGCTGGTTCTGTGCAGAAAAAGCCAAAGTACATTTTAAAGTATAAATAGCATAAGCAGAAACCACAAGACATGACAATGCATGCCTTCAGTGTGAATTTATGGCATTTGTGGCTTTTGTGGATTTGTGGCAGGTGGGGTAACTTATTATCTTCCCATCTTATCTTTTCCAATGATGTCAGAATGTTCTAAAACCAGATATTTGATTCTTTGGTTCGCCAAAGCAAACTTGTGAGAGCTACTAATTATTTAGTAGAGGTTTGTGTACTTCACCATACCCTACTTTATGTTTCCTATACTGAAACTATATCAGCTGTGTTAATTTTTTGTTCTTGTGACAAATGCCTGACAAAATTCACTTAAAAGAGGAAGGATTTATTTTGGCTCATGGTCTCAGAGGTTTCAGTCCAAGGTTGGTTTGCTCCAAAGCAAAAACAACATGGTAGAAGAGCTTGGCAGAGAAAAATCTGTTTCCTTTATATCAATCCTGAAGCAAAGAGAAAGAGGAAAGGACTGGTGGTAAGAAATACCCTTCCAGGGCACACCCCAAGTGACCACAACTCACCACTCAACCCGTCTCTTAATATTTACCCTTTCAGGAACAGGGAACCTGGAAAAAATGTAGTATAATTTGAGTGTCCTCAAAATTAAAGGAGATTATCTTTGTTTTCATGGTAAGTCGTATTCAAATTTAGGCACATAGATAAATAGGTTCGAGATTGTGAGCTATTCAAGAACAACTTATAAAGCCAACTTATATACATGCCCACAAAGGTAAAAACTAAAAATTCCACTTGACTCTGGAGCTTGACTGTGCAATGATTCCAAATGCAGTGAACTTTTTAGAGTGGAAACAGTTCCTTTTAATTCACATAGCAAAAACATCAGAGACAAAATTAACTTGAAATTGAAATGAGAATTTCCCAAAGGACAATTCTCAAACACTGGGTGAATTTTATCTTTCTGTGGTTCCAGAGTTCACCAGCAATTTGTAGATCTATGAGTTATTCATTCATATTTTTAAAATAGCTCCAGAGTGTTTGCTTTGTCTCATTATTTTCATCTACCTATTTCCAAAGAGGAGCAGAGAGGAAATATTCAATTTAAAAAATACACAGGGAGAACAAATTGCTTAGGATAAACATCAGATGAAAGTTTAGAAATTACAGAGAGAAGGGAGAGAGATAATTGCCTGGAAAAAATGAGATAAATGATCTGGGGATATAATTATTACCACAGTTGAAAATTTAACCTTACTTCCTGATAGGAAAAGCAGCAACCTCAACAACTTCAACATCAAAGGTTAGTGACAAAAAAAGAAAGACCACATAATAGTTAACTATAAAGTTCCCGTTATCTGAATATATGTATATACATATTATATTTATTATAATATGTAATATTCATATTACAAAGGTGGATGTATTCTCCCAGTCAACCAAGCATTTTTAATGGGTAGCTTTTTACTTTATACAAGTATACAATGTGTAGGGTTATGGATAATTCTTTCTGTGAAATACACAGATGCAATATTTGAAAAGTCATTTATTTTACATTTATTTATCCTTAATAAGCACAACCTGAAGAGCAGAGAGTTATCCTCAAGATGATGCAAGAACTCCCCACTCAGCCTGGCCTGGTCAGTCGATCATCCTCCTCTCTTAAGGGTGATACTCTAAAAGCAGATAATGATTATACTTAGCACAAAGGAATTGAAAGTTTAGGAATCCTTTCACTCACTCATTTTTTTCTCAGATTTGTGCCATGTTGCATGTAGATTATAGAGTCATCAGATAAAAATATTATTCCTTTGAATCAGTTTATTTGAATACATCAAAGGGGAATTTTTAAAAAGAAAATTCACAGGTAATTCAAAAATATTGATTATAAGGTAGAGTTTTTCAAGGAATAAAAATGCACATTAATGAATACAAGTGAAATAGAAGATGTAAAAGGAAGCTCTTACTCTAGGCCATTCGTCCCAGAAACATTTGGTGTTGGAGATTCCTTCCCTATGCCATAGGATGTCCATAAATAGTGTTTTCTACATTACTTTTAGAGCACCAAACATTTAATCTCTGAAAGAAATCAATCAGAGCTAAATTATTTGAACGTGAGCTCCAAAAATGTGTAAAAATACGCCAAGGTGTGTTAAAGAAACTGAAAGTACACCAGCACAACTGGAAACTAGTTAATATGGGGGAGAGTGGTAAAAGATAATACTAGAAAAGTAGGCTAACAATCGCATATAGGAGACCCATACTGTATTGAAAGGACATAGCATTTATTTTAAATATAATTGCAAGTGGTTGTGAACCTTAATCAGGGGACTGGTGCAATATGATTATAGAAATGGAAAATTGTTGTGGTAGTTAATGTAAGTACTTGTTAGGACATTAGGATAATTCAGACAACAGATAATGGTAGTCTTAGAAAATATTCTTGACTTTATTTAACATAAAATTTATCTTTAAATATACAATATATATTAACATCTTATTAATTGTCATTAAGGTCTCACAGAATGTCAAAAATATGTTGTATTTAAGTATTTTCAATGCCATTTTGTTTTAATTCTCTTTTTGTATATTTTCTCATATAATTGTGTGCTCATATTACATGTGTATTGTTATTTACTGTCTTTTTCATATAACAGATATCATCTATATAGTCACAAATGGTGCACAACTATTAATTTATAGCTAAAAATATTCTGAACTTTTTCTTAGACAGTTTTCAGTCATTGAAAACTTGGGGGACGATTCTCTCATATTTTTATCATTACAATGTAATGACGAGAATATTTATATAGAGAGAACCTTTTTCTATATTTGGGAATGCTTCCTTAGTATAAATTCACAGAAGTAAAACTGATGGTTTTGTCAATTCAGATCTTGTGTGAAGCATATGCCAAGATGATAGAAATTAAGAGATTTATTGGGGGAAATACTTGTGAAGGATACATGGTAGAAGGCATAGGATAAGCAGGAGACATTCAGAACACAATGTAAGTCAGACTCATGTGAAAGGACAGAGGGAGAGAAGGAGAATTTTTATGAGATTCTCAGACTTCCTTACAGTTTAGAGAGTCTTTGCCAGTCGAAATGAAAGGACTTTGGGTGTAATTTTTCCCGCATAAATGCATTCTACTGTCATGTATAACTAATTAAAACAAATTTTAAAATTAAGGAAAAAAAAAGAACTTTGGGATTTCCATACAAGTTTCTTACATTGAGCAAAAATGAATAATCCCTGATGTTCTACCATGGCTGGTCTGCTACCAGAGTAAAGCATGACCTTGCATCAAGTGTTGGAGCAAATTGTGAAGATGCTGCAGCCAGAACTTGTCCACTAACTGTATTCCTTCAGCTGAAGTACAAGTTCTTTCTCAACTCTCCACAAATGTCTGGTAGATGTGGGCATTTTAAACAACAATGTAGTATCAAATTATTTTTAACAGTGTTGTAAAAAATTCACACTGTAATACCCATGTTCTACCACCAGCTTTGACCCCATATTGAGTGATCATTAGTAATTTGGAAGATAAAATGGGTGTCCAATTATTGATTTTGTTTGTAATTTTGACTACCAGTGATGTGATTTTTCCCATTGGTTGGTTAACCAGTTATAGTTATTTTCTTATGATTCATATCCTAATGGGTACTAAATGTTATAAGTCAATTTTAATTACTTACATTTATGTTTTAATTATTTTTATATTCAATAAATGTGATATAAATAGGTTCTTCTTTATTATTTACTTTTAGCTATTTTAATTAGTTACATACATATATATTTTACTGATTTTGTCTCTCACTTTAAGATTTGATTAAGTACTTAACTCCAACTTGAAAAATATTTGCTTCTGGTTTTGTCTATTTTTTAAATTATCATTTTATATCAGAACACCATCTAAGAAATTACACTGATATGATATGACAATCTCAGCTTAATATATCCTAAATTGATAATTAATGTTCTCAGTATAATTGAATACACTTTGCTTCCTCCACAGATTTTTTTAAAACCTTTATTTATTTTTATGTGGTGTTAAGTATTGAACTCAGTGCCTCACATGTGCTAGGCAACT
Source organism: Sciurus vulgaris (assembly GCF_902686455.1). Lineage (NCBI taxonomy): Eukaryota > Metazoa > Chordata > Mammalia > Rodentia > Sciuridae > Sciurus > Sciurus vulgaris. Next base: position 9,064,250 of record NC_136471.1, on the reverse strand, counting down.
GCTGTACCACTGAGCTACAAACCCCTCCACAGATTTTTTTATGCTAGTAACAATAAATTTAGATTGCCACGAGAAGTATATTAAAGCAGCTATTGCCCACATCCAGAAAACACAGTGGGTTTCATTCATCTTTACACCTATGTAGTATGATTCAGGATAATTTTATTTCATTGTTATTTAACTTGTATAGTACTGACTATTTTCATTCATTTGTTCATGCAAGAAATATTTATTAATTAACTCAGCAAAAACAAAACTGACAAAAATCCCTTGTCCTTGTGGGGAATACTTATATTAACCACTTTTGTCTCGTTTTGTGAATTAACCAGTCACACATTTTAATATATACAATATTTTACTTTTTTACAAAATCTTTTTCTTAATGTTTGTTGAATCTACATTGTATTCTAGAAACATTTCCCTCTTATTTTCTCTCTCTCTCTCTCTCTCTCTCTCTCTTTTTTTTTTTTTTTTTTTTTTTTTTTTGTTGTTGTTGTTGTTTTGTTGTTGTACCAGGGATTGAAACCAGGGGCACCCAACCCCTGAGCCACATCCCCAGTGCTTTTTATATTTTATTTACAGACAGGGTCTCACTGAGTTGCTTAGGGCCTGACTAAGTTGTTGAAGCTGGCTTTAAACTTGCAATACTCCTCTCTCACCCTCCTGAGCTCCTGGGATTACAGGTGTGCACCACCACACCTGGCTCCTTCTTCTCTTTTCATAGTGATAATATTTTCTTCTAGCTTTTGATATGCAGTAGTTTAATTTATAGGTAGGCACTTATGTTCAACATTGTCATACTTTATACAGGCATCTAACTTTAATAACAGCATAATATAATGAATTGACACAAATGATACATATGATAGTTTGTAGTATGATAATAAAATGAACACCTGTGAATATTTCCCTCAACTTGAAAATTAGAATCTTAGCAAAGATCATGCAACTATCTGTGTATTCCATCCCTAAGTAATCCAAATTCTTCCATAGCTGGACTACATTATCCTTTATTTTTTCTTATCATTTTAAAAGATTAACATATTTTTCTTATTATTTACAGATTCTTTTCAAATTTTGCAATTTTTTTTCAAATTTGCCTATCAAAAATTAATTTGTAATGACTATTGTACTATGATAGCCATTTATGGACAAATTCAGAATTATGAAAATTTTTATTTATCTAATATATGTTTCCAATTGTGGTTCAATGAGACAACAAACCTAGCTCTTTTGCATTTTATGGGTTTTTTTGGTGATTTCCCTGTCTAAAATAGCCTACAAGCACAATGCTGAAGAACTGCCTAATGTTTCTAAGTACGAGAAGACTATGCTGCATTTTATAGTGAAAATATGTGTGTTAGATAAGCTTTGTTAATGCATGAGTTATAGTGCTGTTGACTATGAGTTCAAAGTTAATAAATCACTTGTACAGTACATCTAGTAAAAGGAAGAAGAAATTCACTAATTTGCTTTGCATGTGAGGCCACTCCAGAAATGGTTAAAGTAACATTTTTCACATGTGACAAAGCTTGAAAAGTGACTAAATTTGTGGGTTCATGAGATGATGTCTGAAAAAGAAAGTATAGGACACAGTAAATCATGGTCACATTATCTGGGTCAGGAAAATGTTATGAACTTTCTGGCTAGTGTTTTATTATAAAGAAACACTGAATATAATTAATTATCAGGAAGAAATACATGTAAGGATTGTTTGCTGAAAATGCTGACTGAAGCCTTTTTTTGAAATTAACTCTGCAATTCCTCTAGGAGCAATGGTTTGGTATTTGTTAATTCAGTGTGTAGTGATTGTATAAAACATAACTACTTCAAATAAAGAGAATTAATTGTATTTTCCCTTTTTTCAATTGCCTGTTCACAGACTTTGCTCATTTTTCTTTTTAGTAATTTTCTTAGAAATAGTTGATCATATACCTTAGGTATTTACCTGTATAGTGAAAAAAAAAAAAAACTATCTCTTTTTTCTTTCAGTCTCTTGCTTGCCTTTAGGGTGTTTTGTTTTGGTGGGGAGGGTGGGGGTGTTATTTATGTGTTTATTTATTTATTTATTTGTGGTGGGGATGGAACCCAAGACCTTGCACATGCTAAGCATGGGCTCTCCCACTGAGCTACATCCCCCGTGTATGATGTTTTATCATATAAATGTTTAAATTATTATAGAATTTATCAGTATTATTATCTGTTCAGGTTTTCTTAAATCTTCTCTCAGAACTCACTGTATACCTGAAAGTTATTTAATATTTTTATATTATTGTCTACTGATTTAAAACCCTTATTTTTATTATATAAATCATGAATTATCTCTAATTAGTTTTATATTCTAAGTAGAAAATCTAAATTTTACATAGATATTCAACACCTTGTATTGAGTAACCTATATTTTCTCTACTAACTTCTAATGATGGTATTTTTATATATCAAGTTTCTATAGATCAATGTATTTTTTGGGTTACCAATAATATTTCAATTGACTATTTGTATATGAAAATAACAATTTTTAATTATTTATTTAAAAATTCGGTAGAATGTGTCCCCTATTTTGATGTTTTCTGATTGTCATTGCCATTGTGGATATATTTTCCTTCTCTCCCTTCTCTTCCAGTCTTTTTTCTATTCTCTGAACAAAGATGATATAAATTTGAAATTCCTTCACCTTTGCCTTTTCAATAGATTTCATTATCAAAACTGTATAGACATATCATGGTGTTATTTGTTTATTTCTTTTGTCTTTTTGAATTTGTTCCACTTTTGTTGATATGGAACACTTTTATTTCCTCTTATCCTTCCAAATTTTCAACCACCCTCCATTGCCTACTTTTGCATTTAGAATGCAAAAGCTATGTCTCCTACCAACTCAGTGCTTTGAGATTATGTTCTATTTTTGCCCATTGGAAGTATTTGTCATACTTTTGAGCATAAATAAGCTCATCTTATTTCTTAATGTTTTAATCTGTCATTATTATGTAATGGGAACATACGTGTGAGTGTATAAATTCACAAAGTCATACTGACCAGAAGTTCAATATACCTCTTTAATTTTATTTTCATTGAATGCTATCCTTCTACAGTAATTTGTTAAAAATCAAGAAACCATAAGGAACCATTAGGGTTCTCTTTTGTTATATCAATTATTTCCGATATAGGTACCTTTTTGGACTAGACCAAAGGTACTATGTTGATAATACTTTGGGCACATATAAAGAATCATATGTACTTAAATAAAGAAAGGGCATGATATGCAGTCTCATATGGCCCTATTAATTAGATGAGGAATAATTAGATATTTGCAATTCTGTTATGACTTCTTCATATTCTGTTAAGTTATATGGTAAGTGATAAAACTGTTTGCTCTCAAGAATGGTTTCTTCACAAGAAATAACTTTCCAGAATGATACCAACTAGCAACAGGTTCAATAAGAGGAAAATAGAAGTCATCCCAATACAATCGCCAAGACTATCACTAAGGTGAGAATCTCACCTCAAGGAAACTATTCTATTTAAATAGATACGAAGCAAAAATAAAGTTTACAGAAGTATACTCAATCACAGTATCAGGCATAAAATGTTAGGAACCATAAAAAATGACCCAAAAGAGAGGAGGTAAAAGAAATCATTATGGATCCATCAGTATCATACATTTTTAGTCCTATGAATAGTTTTCATATTAAGGAAGACTTTTAGTGTATTGTATATTAGGGGAAATTACAATGATAATAACAATGATAATAATAACAACCATAACTAACATTTCTTCAATAATAACTACTGTGCCAAGTCCTTTACATTTAGTCATTTAAATCTCACAACAGGTAGGGAAAATTATTTCACAATTTTACAAATTAGGAATTTGAGGTTTGTGAAAGTTACATAGTTTTATTGGGTTCACATAACCAAAGATTAGTAGGGTCATGGTTCATACCCACACTTGTGTGTAAGTTATGTGTATATGTGTGTGAGAGAGTGATATGTGGGAGGGATAACAAATCAAATGAACCAAAAAATCTAAAGGCAATTATACCTCAGTAGATTAACAAGGCATGTAGCAACTCAGTGAGATCTTGTCTCTGAATAAAATATGTAGAAGGGCTGGGGATGTGGCTAAGTGGTTAAGCAATCCTGGGTTTAATCCCCGGTACCAAAAAATAAAAGCCATTACAGCATTGTAGTTAAGAGGATTGTTTTATTTTTGTAGATATAAATGTATACATATGTATGTGTACATAATTGTGTCTATAAATATGTATGTATATCTTTCACATTACCTGTGGTGATCATGAGAAAAAAAAATTCAAATTTTTTGCTACTGTCACCCATCTGTACCTTGGTTTTCAACTTGCTGGTGTGGTTCCAAATACAGAAAGGACTTTTTGGTGAAAAGAAATTGTTTTATTTTTCAGTGAGAGGGAGATCAGTAAAACAATCAGGAATGAATTTGTGACAGATATTATTAAGTCAAGTATATTTTTTAAATTGTGTGAATTTGAACTGAGCATTCCACATTCTAGATGCCATCTGTGGGAATACAACATAAGAGTATGCTACACAAAACCAAATACTGAGTTAGAGAAATAAGATAGTAAGTGACATGATAAATGCAAAGATGCATTTGATAGATTAAAATTTGACTTTATCCATTCATCTGTTGAAGGGCATCTAGGTTGGTTCATAGTTTAGCTATTGTAAATTAAGCAGATATAAACATTGATGTGACTGCATCACTATAGTATTCTGATTTTAAGTCCTTTGGTTATAAACCGAGGAGTGGGATAACTAGGTCAAATGGTGGTTCCATTCCTAGTTTCTGAGAAATCTCCATACTGCATTCCAGAGTGGCTGCACCAATTTGCAGTCCCACCAGCAATGTATGAGTGTACCTTCTCCCCACATACTCGCCAACATTTATTGTTGCTTGTATTCTTGATAATAGCCATTCTAATTGGAATGAGATGAAATCTTACAGTTAGTTTTTATTTGCATTTCTCTAATTTCTAGAGATGTTGAACACTTTTTTATATATTTGTTGATTGGTTGTATATCTTCTTCTGTGAAGTGTCTGTTCATTTCCTTAGCCCATTTGTTGATTGGGTTATTTGGTGTTTTCTTGTTAAATTTTTTGAGATTTTTATATATTCTAGAGATAAATAAATGCTTTATCTGAGGTGCATGTGGTAAAGATTTTCTCCCAATATGTAGGCTATCTTTTCACTTTATTGCTTCTTTTGCTGAAAAGAAGCTTTTTAGTTTTAGTCCATACCATTTATGGACTAAATGATTCTTGAATTATTTTCTTGTGCTTTAGGGGTCTCTTGTTAAGGAAGTCAGATCCTAGGCTGACATGGTGAAGATTTGGGCCTACTTTTCCTTCTGGTAGCCTCAGGGTCTCTATTCTGGTGCCTAAGTGGTATATATATATATATATATATATATATATATATATATATATATATATATATACCCCATATATATATATGATGGAATATTACTCAGCCTCAAAGAAGAATAAAGTTCTGGCATTTGCTGGTAAATGAATGGAGTTAAAGAATATCATGCTAACCAAAAAAAACCAAACCCAAAAAACCAAAGGCCAAATGTTTTCATTGATATGTGGATGCTAAATAACAATAAGAGTGATAGGGAAGATTAGAATTACTTTATATTGGGTAGAGGGAAGTGGAGGGAGGGGAAGCGGTATTGTGGTAGGATGGATAGTAGAGTGAAACAGACATTATTACCTCATGTACATAAATAGTCACATTGCATGACCAAAGTGATCCTACATTATGTACAATCAGAAAAATGAGAAATTACACTCCATCTATGTATGATCTAGCAAAATGTATAAATACATTCTATGTCATGTACAACTAATTAGAACAAGTAAAAAAAATTTTAAGTAGGTTGTGAGCAAAATGTATTGGCATGGAAAAGTACTCAAAATATATCTAATGAGAAAAATAGACTCAAAAGTTGTATGTTGGTGTTAATCCCATATTTTATTACTTTCTGGGAGTATTTAAATAATCTGGATGTTTAGAAGTATCAGAAGACTATGAATTAAAAGTGACATGGAAGTTACATTTGGACACCTATATTGGGGACAATTTCTTCTTTCTTTCTCATATTCTTTTTTGAAACTATATGCAAAATTTATAAAAATAAAGTCAGTATAACTAAAAAGACTTTGATGAGACATATTACAGTATGAAGTGATGTGGAAACTAGTAAGACTTAAGAGTACTAAAAGTTGTCTGAGAGGAGTTTGGGCATACACTATTTTTAGGGAGTAGACTGGAGTTAACTGTATGCTCCTGATACATTCATACAATTACAAGAATCATGGATCCTCATTTACCCATTGTATCCCATTTATCATGTGAATATGCTTTATGAGTATCACTGCCAGGACAAAAGAAAACTGCAGGATGAAAAAGTCTTTTTTTCTCTTCTCTACAAAACTTGCTTGGTGCCTAGTATGTATATCTCAAATGTTTTATTACAAATCATATCTCCTATGATTTGTTTAATATTTCTATGAGATTTATCAACAAAATGAGTTATACAAAATTACACATTTCCTATGAAGACTCCATTAATACTTCCTTCCATCCAAATGGATATCCATATGCTTGTTTGACCACCTTGCTGTCATTTATTAGAGTTGATAAGAGAAGAATAAAATTCAAGTATGTATTAGCTCTACATCAACTTTTGGGCAGTGATTTTCATTTGGGGGGAATGTGAATCAAAAGATCTCGTTGAATATCTAATAAGAGCAATGGATCCTTTCCCTCAAATGGTTTTTAATATATTTATGCCATGATTCACCATGAATTATATTCTAAATTTTATAAAATCCCTACATTAACTCCTTAAATGTATATAGATTTCGGATCTAAAACTTCTGCTTAAGAGAAAGTCAAGATCCTAGAGGACTCAGCTTTGCTATTATTGAATGTAGTATTATAAAGTAGGCTGTGGAACATAAATAATCTTAGAATAGCATTATCCTGACATAAAAGACTACAATGGTGCCTGCATGATAGAATCACTGTCCCTCTATAAGACCTTTGGATGCATCCTCCATGTTAATAAAGTTATGTTTTTTCTAAAATGGGTTTGTCCCAGCTCCCTGGGACCTATGGTTGTGTAGCTAAATCCCTAAATAATGCACATTAACCTAGGGAATCCTTTGTTGATATGCCCATGCCTATGGGATGGCAGGAAATGATCAGAGAAATAAGGGTCAGCAAATTTTCAGCCACTATCTCTTTTAATTCGTTATAGTCAAAATTAACACTGCCAACTAGGAAGAAGAAAGTATGATTGCAGTAAACTGAACCTTGAAATCTACCAGAAGATTCTTTCCTGTATAACAGCTGGAGATATGGTTGTTCAAGAGCCAATTCATGAACCAAGACATGGGTCTCTGCCAACATATGTTGGCTAATATAGACTGAAATATGTCCCATGACTAATGAAATACGGATTCTGAGTTTTCATTAAATGATGTAATTTTGGAGCAGGGTTTTGAAAGAAAGATAGGCTCTGGAATCAGGCACAGCTGGGTCTGAATTCTAGTTCAGACGTTTCCTGTGACATTATTCTTATTACTCTTTATCTATGAGCTTATTTTCTAATCTGCAAAAAGGGTACAGGCTAACATTAAGTATTTGAAAGAGTTTAAAATCCCTAATCTTAGCTCTCAGTAAATAGTAACTATATCTGATTATCACCCTGGGGTCCATGTTTGTGTGTGCCAGTGTGATACATTCAAGGTAATTATTCAAACCGTTGCACAAATTGTAGTATTTCTAGATACCAGGATAAGAAGCCTATATTTTATTTCATACACAGTGGGAAGTCATTGAAGATTTTTCTCTCCTACTATTTATATGAATAAAAACAAAGCAAAATAAGCAAATAGAAAATAATGAGAAATTAATTCTTCAATACTGTAGGTATAGATTGATTTAATACCTTCCGTAAGCCTCAAAACAGTCATTTTTCAAGGAAATGATATATTTCAATGATATTGCACTCTGTTGCAGCTATTGTTTTCATTATTAGAGGGCATGTTGTGGGCAATTATCTTGCACCTAATGTTTTAAAAGTTGCCAGGATCAGTCAAGAAATTTTAAACTGCACTATATCAAAAAAAATTGAGGGACTAAATTATATAGGATTGATATAAGGCATATTTATTTTTACCATAACACATATAGTTACTGGGAGCTTTTTAAATAAACTGATGGAGGAACTGAGGCCCAATAAAGGAAGAATTGTCCTCAATGACATAGCAAGATATAATCAGGTTAGGATGTAGAACACAAGCGTGGAGCATGAATTTTCTTTCTAATACTTAGAAATGTGAATGAAACCTTGGTGGGGGACAGATCTTATTCATTCAACAAATATGTGAGAACCTATGATGTACTCTACTGAATGAACAAGTCAGACAAACCTCCATCCCCCATGGAGCACTTATTCATTTAATTTTAATATAATTCTCTAACTGTGGTGCAGGAGATGTACGAGATAAGGATAGATTATGTAAGTATTAACTAAAAGAAAGTCAATACAAATTACGAAAGTTCAGAATGTTTTTAAAATCTTTTAAAGGTTGCTCTATCCAAGAGAATATTTCTCAAGACTGTAGGAGTCTTTACATAACAACGCAATTCAGTTTATTCACATCTTTAGAAAATCATGATATTAACACAAGATCTCAATCAATATATTTCCTAACTTGACTTTCTATTTTCATTATATAATTTCTTGCTACACAAATGGAAAATTATCTTCCGATTTCAGTTTGCAATTCACTGGTTTGGAGACTAATTTTACCAGGGTATAATCTGGAAAGACCTAACCACTAGGGGTCGCCTTGAACCAAAGTAGCTGCAAAAGCACCTCTCATCTACATCTTTGGCTGTACAATCAGTGTGAATTCAAAATAGTGTTTAGGATTTGAGTTGAGCTTACAAGAGTGCTAAGATTTGGGGTATGCAGATTGGATATGAGAAGAACTTCAGATATTCCAGTCAGCAAAATAAGAGGAGACATGTAGGGAATTAATGGAGACTAGTTATAAATCAGCTGGGCTAACACATGCGTATGTGAATGCTGTAGGTAGGACATAAGATTGGAAGAAAGGTTTGGGGTGAATTTTTTGGTCTTAACTACCAAAATAAAGTGTTTCAATGTTGTCCCATTAAAAATTGGAGTTTTTTAACCTTTGAAAGAAGTGAATATGAACAGAGGAAGCAGTGTTAAATAAGCTTTCAAATATCCCAGTAAGATATAAGGAAATAATCATCAGTAATAGCCTAAAGAGGAGGAGGACTTGGAGAAAGCAGAGTTAAAGTTTGTGCATGCTCTGGACATATTTGTTTGATGGGTCCGTGAGTCATCCAGATGAAACATATAATAGAAAGTTGAAAATGAAAAATTGGAGCCTAATAGAAACTGAGGGCTACCCAAAACCTCAAGGGAAATAAGCTTAGAGGCAATAGATAATGTGCCAGGACAGCACCAAGTAAAAGCAGAAAGAACCTATGATGGTCTATGATGGTCATTAGGAGAATTGTTAGCATTTGGATGCAGGATATTGATGAAGCAATAGAGGAGACAAAAAAAAAAAAAAAAAAAAAAAAAAACCAAAGGGGCCAGAATAGTTCTGATTCTGCTGAAAACAATGTGAAAACAAGCTGGTGAAAACAATTTCCATGTACTTTGTAGAGCTAGACACTGACAACAAAGAATAAAAATCAATGAAAAGGAAGCGTGGTGCATATGGTTCTGAGAGACATAAAATAGATTTGGTAACTATGGTGTTATAGTTTGTATTTGGAATGTCCCCCAAAGGTTTGTGTACTCAAATTTTTGGTCCCCAGTGCAACATTGTCCAAAGTCCAAAGGTGAGGCTTTGGGTAAATTATTGGATCATGAGTGCTGTGATCTTATAAGTAGATTATCCATTTGATAGATTAATAAATTGTATGGATTATTGGGAAGTAGGACTTAGTTGAAAGAAATAGGTCACTGAGGGCAAACCTTGGAAGGATCTATCTTGTCCATGGTCTCTCTCTCTCTCTCTCTCTCCTCTCTCTCTCTCTCTCTCTCTCTCTCTCTCTCTCTCTCTATATATATATATATATATATATATATATATATCTTTCTCTCTCTCTCTCTCCTCTTCCTGGCTGCCCTGAGCTGAGAAACCAACCATGGACTGAGATCTCTAAAACTGTGAGCCAAAAATAAACCCTTCCTCCTCCAAGTTGTTTTTGTCAGGTATTTTGGTTATAGTAACAAAAAACTGACTCAGACACACAGGAAGGTCAGTACAGCAAAGACATTAAGAGATGGAATAGCAATTGTGTCAAAAGGACTGTTATGTGACCTGACAGTACTGACTTTCCTCTATGAATACCATCTTTCTCTTAAAGTAATATGTGAGTACTAATAATATGCACCTCAAGGACTTTTGTGACTACTATTTGTGATAATGCTTAGATAAAGTAATATAATACTTAGCTTAGCACAAGTAATATTCATTAAGCACTTACCATGTAACAGTTACTATGACATTTGGTACAAAGGAAATGGTCCCTCTGCCTCTGTATAGTATGTGAATAAAATGTCAAATGTAGGATTGTCTTCGAAGATAGTATCAGGAAAAATAATGTTGGCTTTCCTTAGAAATTAATGAACTTCCTGTTTTGAATAATGAGTGATATGCAAATTGTGTTTTTTGTTCACACATCTGTCTTCCTTTGCTTTTATTTCCTGAAATATTAGGACTAATTTTGAAACTAAAATCAACAAATAAGTTTTCCCTTATGATTTTCATATTTCTTTTTCCTTCTTTAATTCTATGTTTTCAATTTTGTACTTTTATCTTATGGTTTTTTTTTATTGTAAACAAATGGGATACATGTTGTTTCTCTGTTTGTACATGGCGTAGAGGCATTCCATTTGTGTAATCATAAATTTACATAGAGTAATGTTGTTTGATTCATTCTGTTATTTTTTCCCTTCCCCCCACTCCTCCCACCCCTCTTTACCCTCTGTACAGTAGTTCCTCCCTCCATTCTTGCCCCCCTCCCTAACCCTAACTCTAACCCTAACACTAACCCTTCCCTCCCCCCCATTATATGTCATCCTCCACTTATTAGCGATATCATTCGTCCTTTGGCTTTTTGAGATTGGCTTATCTCACTTAGCATGATATTCTCCAATTTCATCCATTTGCCTGCAAATGCCATAATTTTATCATTCTTTATGGCTGAGTAATATTCCATTGTATATATATCTTATGGTTTATAATGGTCATTTATTATGTACTTGTTTTGACCTGGCGAAGTAATAATTACTAGACACATATCCTCAAAACACCTTTACAAGGTAAGAATTATTAGCCCTATTTTACACATGAGTAAGCCAAAGTTCAGGGAGGTGAATTTACTTCCAAAGTCACATAGTAAGTGTAAGAGTAGATATTTGAAACTACATCTCTCAGATCTAAAAACTTTGCTCCTTCTCCTGTGTTTGTTACAATTCACAAGACTGGGTGAAGGAATTGTAAAAGAAGAAACTGACGAGACTTAAAAAAAAAACTGTGCCTTTGAAAAACTTCTGGAATTTTAAGTAGCAGAGCATATAAAATATGTGAACTTTTATGATATGATTGCCAAAATAGTTGGCATATGGGACTCATCTCCTTCTTTATGGTCTGACTACATTCAGTTCTAGGCATTCCATTTCAGGAGAGGAAGAGTCAAGCCAGACTGTGTTCAAGAGGCTAACCTTATAGTAATGAAACCTTAAAGCATGTCATTCATTTGAGAACTCCATATAAAGAAAATATATGGTGTAGGTATTTCTGTTACTGTATATTGGCAACTGTTGAGAGACTCGACCTTCTTTGTATGGTACACAAAGACAGAACTGAGACCTGTGGCAGAAGTAACAGTGCAGAAGATTTCACTTGAAAGAAAGGTGGAGTTTTCTAGTATTAAAGGCTTTTTGCTAATCAAATGAGGTGTCTTGAGAGATAATGAACTTTGGAACACTTGAGGTTTTAAGAAGGAGGTTGGATAGCCACTTGACATGAATATTACCCAGAGATTTCAAGTAGCAAATATGGAATTAAACGTCTAAGGCCACATCAACCATGAGTTTGTGATGGTATGAAATGAAGATAATTATATTGTGCTATTTATATATTCTCTGTCAAATGTTTAAGTTTCATAAAAGTATATCAGGATAGGAAAAATATTACAGAATTCACATATCTTGCTTGCTTAAATTATTAAAAAATCCTTTATTTCTTCCTCATACTAGAGCTCTGTTATGAATTGACAAGAAAGCTCTGCTCAGTGTAATAACTCAGTGCAATGACATCTGATGTTAACTACCTAAAATTTAAGCCAAACTTGATAGTTTAAAGACACAGTCTTCTATAAGGCTTTCCTTACTTCAGACATCAGACACAAACTTGGGGGTTCTTAGGGCCACTCACACTTATCATCTAATAGCTAAAATGTTGTGGGATTTCCATTATATGTTGAAGTTGATTAATTCTCTAGAACATCTCACAGAACTTAGGAAAGCACTGTATCTACAATTACAGTTTTATTACAGCAAAATGAATATAAATTAAAATGAGCCAAAAGAAGACATGTATAATTTGAGGTATTGGGAATACCCCAAACACAGAGGAGTCCTTCACTCTTCCAACAGAGTATTGTTAAACAGGGCAGCTCACCTGAACTTTGGTGTTGAGAGATTGTACTGAGATTTTACTATACGGTCATGATTGATTAAATCACTGGTCACAAATTGAATTCAATCCCCCCCAAAGTTGGTCCTTGTCACATAACTCAGTGCTCTAACCCTATAATCATAAGATTGATCTTTCTTATGGTCAGCCCCTTATGGTCACTCGTTAATATAAACAATCTAGGGGCCCACCATTAGTCACTCAATGAACATAAACTGTTAAGTGTAGTCTAAAGGACTTATCATGAATAACAAAGACACTCTTATCATTCAAGAAATTGCAAGTTTTAAGAAGCCTTCAAGGATGAAAAACAAATGGCAGCCAACATATTTATTATATAATGCTCAGGAAATCCAGAATGATAAAGCCACCACTATCTTGAAGATTGCTTGTTACAATGAGAGAGAGAGAGAGAGAGGTTTGTATGGTTTCACACTGGTAATTACATGTCTGGCAAAGAAGGGGCATATTATTCCTCAGGAGTCCAAACTACCCACATGACTCTACCAAACCACAAGGGGACACCACAAATATAATGTTCCCATAATACGGGAAGGGAAGAATAAAAACATTTGACAAGTATTCCTAATTTGGCATGTAAGTCCTTCAATTGCACATTCAGTTTCTTAGCATAGTCATGTTTTAACAATAATTTTATTCACAAATTAATTTTATCACATGAATATGATATTTAAACCCAACTAAAATATCATTATAATAAATAATCTTATTTTTAAACTCGTGATTAGTTTCATAGACTTAAAGGTGTTTTCAATGATGTAAAATGGTTTTCATATATAACATTGTGTACAGCTTTACTTCTATTAACCATGTTAAATTTAAATTGTATGTTGAGAATAAAAATGATATGGAGCAGGCAGAGAATTTGTCATTTAAATATTTTTGTTTGCTTCTGTGTGAAGCTATTTCAACAAAAATGATTTTCAAAGGCTAAAATATAACCACTCTGTTACATTAAATTAAAAACTCAGGCTTGAGAAACAAATATTTCTCTTTTATTTGTTAAGTAATCTAGACTACTATCTAGCTTTTTTTGCTATCACAAATACTAAGGGAATAAAGCAGTCTTGAATTATTATTCATAATGTCATACAAACACAGAGATAAGTAGTTATTAATATGACTTCAGAAGGTAATAGATTTTCCCTTTTGAAAAGCAGGACTTATAAATAGATTAAATGAATTAGAAACTCAAAAGCAGTATTCAAGGCCATTCATCTGACATTCAGTGCTCAGTATATATAACCATTTCTGGATGATGTCAAGGATATCTCATTTGTGGGGAAGAATGAAAAGAATTGAGAAAGGAAAAGATGCTCATCTTAGAGAACAGACACTCTGTTGTTTAGAGACTTAGAATAGTTGAACCTCCTCCCTTTCCCCATGCCCCAGGCCTATGTGACTAATTGGTGGGTATATTACTTCACATCAATCATTACCTAATAAGATGGCACTTCTCGGATATTCCTGAAATTGCATCATACTTCCCCCCATCCACTCATCTGCTAAGAAGTCAAGGAAGGAAATGCCTAATTAGTCAGACAGCATGGGAATTACAGTTAATTTTGAAAAAGCTCTTCACAGTATTAAAAACTTTGTTGAGAATTTCAGTTAAAAAGAAAGAAAATATTCTTAAAGCCAGCTGGAATATTCCAAGTCAAGAGCTATCCTATGAGAATTTTTTTTTTAAATAATGTAATGGTAACAGCAAAAATTCCAATGGAACTCTTCCCACTTGACCTTAAATAATAATAACAAAAAGAGGTTAATGATTTCTATATAATGAGGGTGTAATGTGTGTGAATTATATATATATTTATGTATATACATATATTATCTCTATACATTTTAATAATATTTGAAATAAATGTCAAGATCCTTAATTTTCTGATGAGGAAATGGAGGTTCTGAATAGTTAATTATTTGATTAAAATTGTACTTGATGGATTCAGCGGCAGACCACATTCACCAGATTCACATCTAAGACTTATTGTTTATGTATGGGGTGTTCCCCAAAAGTTCATTGTGAGACAATGCAAGAGGGTTTACAGGTGAAAGTATTGTGTTATCAGAGCCTTAACCCAATCTGTAAATTATCCCCTGTTAAGGATTAACTGGATGGTCACTATACATAGGCGGAATGTGGCTGGAGAAGGAGGGTCATTGGGAGTGTACCTTGGGCTATACATTTTGGCCATGGTGAGGAGAATCTCTCCCTACTTCATGTTTCCATGCCTGAGCTGCTTCCCTATACTATATTCTTCCACCATGATGTTTTGCCTCACCTTGCGCCTAGAGCAATGGAGTCAGCCATGTATGGAATGAGACTTCTGAAACTGTGAACACCAAATAAATGTTTCTCCCTTTAAAATTGTTCTTCTCAGGTCTTTAGGTTACAGTGACAAAAAAAAAAAAATCTGACTAAAATAAGGACCATTATTCTTTCCTTCTATCCTGTAGTTCATTGGAGCTGAACTGTATTGGTATGTGAGAATCAACTGTTAAAATTATAAGAATTTTAAGGGCAATTATTAAATGTAACCCATGATTAAAATTAAATTATATAAACCTACATAAAATAAAAGTTAATTTTATGTCAAAATAAGTAGTAAATATTAAATATTCATAATTTTCTAATTTTACTACATTGTATGATTATATGTTCTTGAGGTTATTACACCCCAGTGCATTATACCTATAGCAATTATTTTATTAATATCATAAATAATTGAGGAAGTAGTCTAATATTTGAAAACACTCATACATTGTAGCAAAAGTTCACTTATTTCCTTGAGAAAATGAGTACAGTTTTAATATTTGCTTTCAATACTTCACTTTCTTCTCACTCTTAACATAGTTAAAAATATCAGCCAACGTTTATATTAGAACCACATCAATTCATCAACTGTGATGAGAATACAGGAGTGTGATTAAAACCAACCAAAGGATTCTCTAAGAATTATAACTATGTTATTAACAATAAAGAATACTGTAGCCAGGTGTGGTGGTGGATGTCTGTAATCTCAGTGGCTCCAGTGTCTGAGGCAGGAGGATCACAAGTTCAAAGACAGCCTTAGCAACTTAGTGAGGACCTAAGCAAATTAGTGAGACCCTGTCTCTAAATAAAATATAAGAAAATGGCTGGGGATGTGGCTCAGTGGTTAAGCAGTCCTGGGTTCATTACTTAATATGCCCCCCAAAAAAGAATATTATATATTTTATTACTGTTTGTAAATCATATGTATGTTATAAATTCTAAGTATTATAATTTTATTAAAATATATGTATTTATACATACAAACACTTTTGAATGCCAGTTAAACATTTGCCAGAACATCACAGCTTCAACAGTATAATATTTTTAAAATTCAATGAAACTGCTTTTACCAAAGTAACCGATAAGCTTCCTACTTCTTAAATTTGATTCCTTTTTATTTGATTTCTTTGTAGCATTTGGCACTTCAACATCTCTTTTTTTTTTATTTCTGAGTGAATTATTCTTAGCTTCCAGCACCTACTCCTTTGCTAAATCACAGTTTAATCCATGTCCCTTATTTTGGTTTTTCTTCTATTATCTGCACTAAATACTGTATTCCAAGGAGTTTTATAATTAGGCATCTATTGTCACAACATTCATTCTTAGGACAATGTCAGATACAAGGCTTTAACAACAGTTTGGGGTTTCATAACTCCCAAATCTCTACCTCTGTTCTACATAACTCTCTGAGCATTATATATGCAAATGTGTAGATAACCATAAATTAATTTATGCTAATAGCTTTGCACTTATTGTAGCCTAAACCAAGTATGTCCTACCTTACAAATATGCTCCTTCTTTGCATTAATAGCATTTGCAACCATCTAGAATATAAGAATCATCCTAACCTTTTCACTCAACCCCAATTTCAATCAATTATGAAGACCCTTTGTTACATCTCATCTTTTCTTTCTAAACCTTAGGCTAATGTTTTAGTTGAGTTCTAACCATCTGGTGTCTGGACTATTATAATAAGTTTCTAACTCACATGCAGTTTTTTCCCATTTATACTCAGTCCAAAAAAATGTCTGCCTAGGAAGTATTTTAAAAATGCAAATATAATCATTATTTTCCAAGAAAACTAATTTTGTACAACGGTGTTTCAGTTTTTTTTCACTGAAACAAATGAAAAGAGATACTGCTTATTAAGATTCAATGTATGCAAACAGTCATGTAAGCTTGAACCTTCAGTGACACACATGGAATCCAATGGGGGCAGTATTTTCAATGAATGGGATTGGAATAATTGAACAACTATAAGGAAAAATAATTAACCTCATTTGCATCTCCCAGAATATATAATAGGAAGTGGAGTTAGATTATAGCCTTAAATGTAAAAGCTGAAAACATACTTTTCAAAAAATACCTAGAAGAATATTTTCATGACAAAGTGTAGTAACAAAAAGCAATAATCATAAATGTAGATAAAATACAGTTAATGAAAATATTAAAATTTAATCAAATTAATACATTGAGAAACTGAATAGGCAAGTTCCACTCTAGGAGAAAGAAATTGTAAATATAAATCTGGCAAAGAATATCAGCTTTTATATATAAGTCCTACAAAAATTCAATATTCCACAGAAAAACAACCTAACAGATATAGATAAATATTTGAATAGATGTATCAGAAAGCAAGGTATATAAATGAACAGTAAGCTCATGAAAAGTTGGCCAACATGACTAGTTGGAAATACAATGTAAAACCACAGTATGATTACACTACATATAGCCAGAAGGTCTGTGTTTTAAAGAGATTGACAATACAAATATTGGTAAGCATGGGGAACATCTCTTTTGAACAATTTTGGGAGTAGTAGTAAGGTCACTTTAAAAAAATAATCTAGCATATTTTTATTTAAACTAAAGAAATATCTACCCTGTGTCTCAGAAATAAAAATCCTGGGTATTTAACAAAAAATTCCCACACAAAAATTTCATGGGGGTCTGGGGTTGTGACTCAGTGGCAGAGCACTTGCCTAGCACATGTGAGGCACTTGTTTTGATTCTCAGCTCCACATAAAAATAACTAAATAAAATAAAGTTATTGTGTTCATCTACAACAAGAAGCATATTTTAAAAAATGTTCTTGCAAGTTTAAATAATAATCACCCAAACTGGAAACATCCATGGTTTACATTAAGAGGAAAATGGATAAAGAAGATTTAGAATATTCATACAATGAAATACTACACCATAATAAAAGAGAACTTGTATACAACAATGTATATGAGTCTGAACAATTATGCCAAATGAAAAAAACCTTTCATAAAATAAATGTACATGATGATTTCATTTATATGAAATTGTATTAGGCAAAACTAAACTGTAGTGAAAACACTCATTTCTTGTGGACAGTAGGGTAGAGAGAATTGACTACAAAGTAATGAGAAAACTTTCTTGGGTGATGTTAACGATATAAACCTTGATAATTTAGGTTACATAAACACTTGCACTTGTCCAAATTTAGTATAACTTATCTAATATTTCTGTATTTCACTATATGAAAAATTTACCACAAAAGGAGAGAAAGGCACTCACTGTAAGGACATTTTAAGCTATACTTAAAGATATGTCAAAGTATTTAGGAAACAGTATATGGATATATGCAACTTACTTTTATATGCATCACAATATGAGATGAATTGATGAAAAGATATGTGAAAAAGAATGTATAGTAAAAGGTTAATGGTAGATTGTAGTTGAAGGTTATACGGGTTTTCACATTCAAAAATAGTTTGGACTGAATATGTCCCTCCAAATTACATACATTGAAATCCTAAACACTAAAAGTGATGATATGAGAGGTGAGACCTTTGAAAGATTATTATAAGTCATGATGGTAGAGCCCTCTTGAAAAGGATTATTTGTGCCTTTATAAGAAGTCACGCTACCTCCTTCTCTTTTCTTCCTTCTCCCTTCTCCCCTCTCCTCTTTCCCATCTCCTCTTCTCTTCCCTTCTTTTGCCTTTCCTTCACTTCCCTTCACCTTCCTCTTCCCTTCTCTCTCTCTCTCTCTCTCTCTCTCTCTCTCTCTCTCTCTCTCTCTCTCTCTCTCTCTCTCTCTCTCTCCCAGGTGAGACTACAAGACAAAGATCAACCTCACCCAAACCTGACCCTGACCTTAAAAGCACCCTGATCTTGCCTGATCTTGGCTTTTCTTGCCTCTAGAACTGTTGAAAAGTAAATTTTCATTGTTTTAGCCCCCAATCCACAGTAATTTTTATAGCAATCCAAACCAACTAAGATAAAACTTACAGTTTTTAATGTTTGAAGTGATTCTTAAAAAATGTTTTAAAAGTCTGTGTAATAAAAGACAGACATAAACAAGTACATTTTTAATGATTCCCTTTATATGATATTCAAGACTGGCTAAAAATAATCTATGGGGAGGAAAATTAGAATGATGACTGACAGTAGGAACAGAGATTGACTGGAAGTGATAAAAGAAAAATGTTTACTCCATGTGGGAGTGGTTACATGGATGAGTATATTTATAAAATTCATTAATTTATATTTAAGACCTGTGCTTTTTGCTTTCTATAAATCTTATATAAAAAACATTTAAAAATATAGGGCAACATCTTAATATCAGACATGTTGAATACAAAAACAAAATGTTAAAGCACATAATGAAGTGTACTTCATAATGAGAAAGTGAAAGTAAAGATAAATTGTATCATGTTATGTTATGATATTAATTAATGTACCCAATAAAATAGCATTGAAACTTATAGTGCAATGCCTCATGTGTTATAAAGTCTGACTCTATTGCTGTGTTTAACTGCTGACCATTTTCTTGTCCCACTATGCCCTTTCCCCTTCTTGCAGACATCCAGGCAAGATGATTAGAAAGTCTGGGGGCTATCTCCTTTGGTTATGTAGGAAGATCAAACCATATAAGTACCTGGCCCACTCTAACCTCACCCTCAAACCATAAGGAAAACCTCAAACTAGTCTCCTTTTCCTACCCTATTAATTCATTTTTGTTCCTGTGCATAAACTCTTCATTTCTCAGTCTCATCAAATAAGTGATAAATCATTACAAAACATTTTGCTGTATGTACGCCAATACCAGTACCAACATTCCAACCCACTCTTGGGTGACAGCTACATCCTACCTCCATGGAACAACCATTTATAATAGGGAATGCAGTAAGTGCAAAAAGATCATAGGGATATGCTGTAATTGAGCACTTTAGCACTTGAAATGTTATATAAAAAACAAAGAAAGCATTTATTTTATCTATTGTTACATAAGGAAAACCCTATTGCTTAAAGGTATAAAACATAATTATTTCTCACAATTCCTAGTTTGAAGTAAACTCAGTTGACCGAGTCTTACTAGGTTGGACAAGATGCCATGGATGGAGTCAAATGAATGCTTCTTCGTTAATATATTTGGTTCAAGGACTGGAGTAACTGGAAAAGTGGGAACTGTCAGCATCTCCACATGGTCTAAGGCTTCCTCATAGCATGTCATTCTCAGAGCAGTCACACTTCTTACTGGCATCTAACGTCCAAGAGGCAGAAGGTGGAAGCTGTCAGGTTCATTAAGTACTATGCCTAGAACTGGCACAATGCCATTTCTGCCTTATTTTATTAGGCAGAGCAATCACAGACCTTGCCCATGCTCAAGGGGATGAAGAAGCAGGCTCCTCTTTTTGATGGAGGAGAGTAAGTGTCATTCCAGAAGAGCACTAGGGATGGAAGTTATTGTTGCAATCATTTCTGTAAAATATTGTACTATCTGCCACAATAAAGTTAAAGGGCTGAATGACATAACGTAAACTACAGCCAACCGATACACATTGCAACCCATAACCTGAAAACTGGAACCCTACACTCGGATCAAATATACACACAAAATAATTCATAACACTGACAATGAATATAAATTAATACATTTCAAATGGTTGAAAGGAAGGTAGATAATGTTTTCTAGTTAATATACCTGAACAATAATACACATTTATTACAAAAATAAAATAGGAATATTTATTCCCATTGCAGAATTTTAAATGCAATAAAATCTTAAGCTATCTACTAAGCAACTTTATTCACAGAGCAAATCAAAAGTAAAATGTTGAAATCTTGGAAAATTACAGCAATGAAAATGTTTTATATATAAGAAATTTTAAGATGTATCTCAAAGTTCAGAAGTAAATTCATGTGTACATATTTATTAGTCACAACAGACTAATGACTGTAGAAATGATCCATGTTTATAAAGGTTCAAATACAACAGAAGTATTTCTTTCACTGAAGTAAAAGTACATAATGCATGAAGAATTTGTAGAGCTGACCTCTTTCGCATATTCATTTGGAATCTCTGACTAATGGAGACCATGCCAGATATGATTTCTGGCTTTCAAATTTTTCTATGTATCACCTCCAGTCCATATACCTACCAGGGGAAAAGAGCAGAACAGAAAGGTTTCTGGGGCTGGATATTGGTTTAGATTTGAAAGTGGTATATATCACTTGAGCTTACATTCTACTGGTTAGAGCTCAGTCAAGCTACTTATAACTGCATGTCTAGTGAAAATGAGCTGAAAGAGCATAGTCAACAATTATGAAAGCAATCATTCAGTTAACAAGTGTTTATTGAGAGTCTAGTACTTCCTGGGCTCTGTGCTGGGAACTTGGAATACAGTGATACATACGAATGAAACACAACATACTCTCATGAATCTTAGAGTCTAATAAGAAAACAAATACTTATGTTAATAAATGAATTGTGATATAGTCATATAAGAAAATGCTTTCATCAGTGAAAATAAATGAATTACAGTAGTATTCATCATGCATATACCTTAAAAGGCATATTCCATAATGAGGAACAAGTTATATTAGATCATGTTTTGCATTATAAATATAAATATAGATATTATTTAAGAATCTTAAATATTAGTAAATTAAGACATGAATGTGAATGATAAATACCAAATTCAGGATAATTCTTAGCACTAGAAAGGTGGAAGATTGAAAAATGGAAGGGTGCCTCATTTAAAGAAATTTCAGGTAGTTTTATTTAATTTGTAATGCTTTATTATTTACTTAGGTCATGGAAACATCAGTTCTCATTATGTTATACTTTTATGTTTTATATCTGAAATACTCATACTGAAAAGAAAATTCTGAATGCACTTAAAAAATAAAATCATAACACTATGCAAGTATCCAGCAATAAATTCCTATACAAGTGCTTCTATTATTATCATCAGTAAATATGTATGGAAAGCTTTTTTAAAGGGCATGGAAAGAGTTACAAGTATTCAATAGTACAAAAATTGGCTTTATTGTGCTACACAGGGATTCAAAGGTTAAAACTCAGATCAGTGACTCTTATGAGCATCATGTGTCCATGAGATGAATTACTTATATGAACACTCTATACATCCCTGATTTCACCTATGCAGATGATTTCCCTTTTAAAATATCCCTCAACAAAAACAAAGAATTAATAAGGATTTTCCCATGACTGAAGCAGGGTGAGATTTTTTTACTAACTTTGATGGCCATTACTTCCTGGTGCTACTCTGGGGGATTTAGGATTTATTGAGAGGTTAAACAATCACAAGTCACATACCGGATTTTTTTTTCAATTACGGGTCAAATTAAACCTTAGTTGACTCTCTGACAACGCCAAAAACATCATCAGCTCATGCTATTTGAATTCCTGAGTTAACAAATGCAACAACCAAAAACAGGCTGTGAGTCTTTGTCTCCTGGATGCAATGCATTTTCCTCTTGTTCCCTGTTCAATGATTGGCCTCACCACTTGGATTAAAAGAAAAAAAAAAAAAAAACACACACCCACACTAGGGGGAATGGGTTGGGAAGCATCTATAATCTTCTTTTTAATGTAATGTCACAGCCTGTATTAGTCTATTTTTCCTTACTATGACAACATACTTGACACTGGATAACTTTATGAAGATAATAGGCTTATTCTGGATCACGATTCTGGTCCATAGTTGAATACCACATCTGGTGATGGCCTTCCTAATCTAAGCTGTCATTATGATAGGGTGAAATAATCTCTAAACCAAGGTTCATAAAATTTGTTTTGGATTACTACTCTGTGACTTAAAAGCCATGCGTTCTTCAATAATTCACAAATGTCTTTGAATCTCAGCACTAATATCTTTAAAATTGATCTTAATAATACCTGTTTCATCTACCTGTAGGGTTTTATAATCAAATTACTAAAAATACTCTTTATATTCATCATTATAAATGAATACATGAGATAATGTATGTGAAAATTTTTTCAGAAATTTTAAGTTGTTTGCGTTACTTAATCTCATAGCAATTTATTCTGTTGTTCTTTCCAACTTTTCAAGTTTAATGCATAGATCGTTAATTTTCAGTCTTTCCTACTTTTGAGTATATAATGAAATGTTATCCACTTCAGTTTAAATAGACAAATAAATCTAATGCATTTTTCTATATGTTATTTTCATTATCATTTTTTTCTATATGTCCTAATTTCCATTATTATATATTCTCATTCATGAGCTTTTAAGATATGGTCTAGAAAATCCAAATGTATGAATTTTTTTTAATTCTAATTTTATTATTTTTTCAAACTCAGTTTCATTGTTGCTAGAGAATAAGGTCTATTTTTTTTAAATGTATCATGGCACATTGTTGGGTTTGTGACCTTCAATGAACCAAAACTTCTCTTTATACATTCGTTTCTATAATGTCTGTAGCATGTCAACTCTGGACTTCACAATGAAATAAGCTATGGATAAAAGAATAGTAGCAATGATGAAATAAGATAACACTTGGTAGCATTAGCAATTGGATTTTGTCCTCTTCAAACATTCCTTCTGGGAACTCAGCCACCAGTCTTCAAAAAACAAGAAAGGACACATGTTTTTGTTATCTATTGCTATGTCATAAAGCACCCGGGAATTTAATAGCTTAGAACAACAATGTGTTATTTCTCATTATGTTATAAGTTGACTAGATGTTTCTTCTGCTAAATGTGATGATAGCAGCTGGAGCACTGTGGCAGTTAGAAAGTACCAAGTGGCTTCATTCACATGGCTTCAGTAGATGCTGGAAGATGTCTGAGAACATGGCTGGAGATGCTGGTCCAGAGACTTTTATATTTTCCATGGGGGCATTCATAAATGGTTGCTTGAGACTCTCCAAGAAGGAGTGTTTCAAAAGCATAGCATTATTTAAACCCAGAGACAAATATTCCCAGGGCAAAAGTTGGTCAGAGGCAAAGATAATTATGCATTTGAGAAACATAAACATTTTAAAAATTTAATATTCTGGATATGGATTGCACAAAAGCAAAAGTATTAGAACAGGGAGGCTGATAATATCTAACTAGACTAACAAGCACAATAAAAAAGATAAAGTTACAAACAATATTAAACAAGACCACAAGAACATAAAGAAGGAAATCATTTTAGGTAGCAAAAAATATAACTACTGAAATAAACTATGCAAAAGAAGAAAAAGAACAGAATGGATATAGGCCAGGAAGGAATCATCAAATTTTTAGGCAACATTGAAAAATTATAGAAAGTGAAAAAAGAGGAAGTATAAAAGAATAGCTATAAAATAGAGGATAGAAAATGGTATCAGAAAAAGAAAAATAGTACAAAGATATGAAAAAAATAACACAGATGAATTTCCTCAAATTAGAAGAAATGAAAGGCCTAAGAGTGAATGACCTTATAGAGAGCCAAAGCAGAAAGATTTTAAAAAGCTACCTCTATATAAATTTAGAGGACAGCATATTAATAGAAAATAGAAAAAGCAAAATCTTTAAGAAAGAGAAGATCTTATATACAGAAATAAAGCCCAAGTTCACATCAGATTTTTCAACAGTAAACCTGGAGTTACATTAACAGTGGAGCAATTTTTCGAAGTATAGAAGAAAAATAACTTTAGAATGTGCAATATATATGCAGCCAAATTGTCTTTTAAATATAAAGTCATTATAAAAATATCCTTGCCATGTACAGTGGAGCATTCCTGTAATCCCAGAGACTTCAGAAGTTGAGGCAGGAGGATCACAAGATCGAGGTCAGCCTCAGCAACTTAGCAAGTCTCTAAGCAACCTAGTGAAACCCTGTCTCAAAATAAAAAATAAAAGGAATGGAGATGTGGCTCAGTGATAAAGTGCCCATGGCTCATATATCCTTATGTTTACAGAGCCAACAGAATTTTGCCAAACAAAGCCTCACACTGCAAACTCTTCTGTGTGGCATTCTTTTGTTGTTGTTTTTGGTACCGGGGATTGAACCCAGAGGCATTTAACCACTGAGTTACATCTCCAGTCTTTTTAAAATTTTTATTTAGGGAAAGGTTCTTGATAGATTGCTTAGGCTTTACTCGAATTTTGAACTCCTCCTTAGCCTCCCCAGCTGTTGAAATTACAAACAGGCGCCCTGTGCCTGGCTTTGTGTGACATTCTTAAGTAAAAGTGACAATATAGGAAATGTTACAAGATTTAAGTGAAATTAAAGTGGTCAAATATTTTGATGAAATCATTGATATCACTTAAAATTCTAAGAGCAAGGAAAAAGGAAAGTAAATGCATTCATATTAACTCAGAATTTTAGTTTATATTTACATGATGGTTTTGGGAGTAAGGTAAACAATTAATGTGAAGTCTTACTAAAGTTCTTGTCTTGTTGGAGTGGCAAGATAGCACTAAAAATAAAAAAGATAAAGAAAAAATATAGATTCTGGAGATTAGTGCTCTATCTGAAGTATGATTGGCAAAGATATTCTCCCACTCTGTAGGCTCTTTCTTCGCATTGCTGATAGTTTCCTTTGCTGAGAGAAAGCTTTTTAGTTTGAATCTATCCCAGTGGTTGATTCTAGCTTTTATTTCTTGTGCTATGGGAGTCCTGTTAAGGAAGTCTGGTCCTAGACCAACAAGGTGAAGATTTGGACCTACTTTTTCTTCTATAATCTGCAGGGTCTCTGGTCTGATTCCGAGGTCCTTAATCCATTTTGAGTTTAGTTTCGTGCATGGTGAGAGATATGGGTTTAGTTTCATTCTGTTGCATATGGATTTCCAATTCTCCCAGCACCATTTGTTGAAGAGGCTATCTTTTCTCCATTGCATATTTTTGGCACCTTTGTCTAGTAGGAGAAAATTGTATTTATTTGGGTTTGTGTCCGTGTCCTCTATTCTGTACCATTGATCTACCTTTCTATTTTGGTACCAATACCATGCCGTTTTTGTTACTATTGCTTTGTAGTAGAGTTGAAGATCTGGTATTGCAATACCCCCTGTTTCACTCTTCCTGCTAAGGATTGCTTTAGCTATTCTGGGTTTCTTATTCTTCCAGATAAATTTCATAATTGCTTGCTCTATTTCTGTAAGGTACACAATTGGGATTTTAATTGGAATTGCATTGAATTTGTATAGCACTTTAGGTAGTATGGCCATTTTGACAATATTAATTCTTCCTATCCAAGAACATGGAAGAACTTTCCATCTTCTAAGGTGTTCTTTAATTTCTTTCTTTAGTGTTGTATAGTTCTCATTGTAGAGGTCTTTCACCTCTTTTGTGAGATTGATTCCCAAGTATTTTATTTTTTTCGAGGCTATTGTGAATGGGGTAGTAGAGCACTAATCTCCAGAATCTATAAAGAACTCAAAAAACTCTACTCCAAGAATTCAAATAGTCCAGTCAACAAATGGGCTAAGGAAATGAATAGACACTTCACAGAAGAAGATCTACAAGCAATCAACAAACATATGGAAAAATGTTCAACATCTCTAGTAATAAGAGAAATGCAAATCAAAACCACCCTAAGATTCCATCTCACCCCAATTAGAATGGCGATTATCAAGAATACGAGCAACAACAGGTGTTGGCGAGGATGTGGGGAGAAAGGTACACTCATACACTGCTGGTGGGGCTGCAAATTAGTGCAGCCACTATGGAAAGCAGTGTGGAGATTCCTTAGAAAACTTGGAATGGAACCACCATTTGACCCAGCTATCCCACTCCTTGGCCTATACCCAAAGGACTTAAAATCTGCATACTACAGAAATACAGCCACATCAATGTTCATAGCTGCTCAATTCACAATAGCCAGACTGTGGAACCAACCTAGATGCCCTTCAATTGATGAGTGGATAAAGAAACTGTGGTATATATATACTATGGAATATTACTCAGCCATAAAGAATGATAAAATTATGATATTTGCAGGCAAATGGATGAAATTGGAGAATATCATGCTAAGTGAGATAAGCCAATCTCAAAAAGCCAAAGGACGAATGATATCGCTAATAAGTGGAGGATGACACATAATGGGGGGGAGGGAAGGGTTAGAGTTAGGGTTAGGGAGGGGGGCAAGTATGGAGGAAGGAAGTACTGTATAGAGGGTAAAGAGGGGTGGGAGGGGTGGGGGGAAGGGAAAAAAGAACAGAACGAATCAAACAACATTGCTCTATGTAAATTTATGATTACACAAATGGTATGCCTTTACGCCATGTACAAACAGAGAAACAACATGTATCCCATTTGTTTACAATAAAAAAAAAAAAAAGAAAAATAACCTATAGTAAATGGCAGAAAAATCAGCAGAATGGAGGTAAGGGAACAGTGAGGGAGAAGAAAAGAGAAAGGGAAGTACTGGAGAATAAGAGCAAATTGTATTTCAAGCTTTTATAATTATGTCAAAATGAATCCTAATTTTAAGAATAAATTGAAAGAACCAATAAAAATAATTCCTAAAAAAAAAAAAAGAAAAAATAGAAATTTTATGAAAATTGAAAATTATAAGTGTGATAGAAATATGTCTAAATATATCAATAATTATAATAAATGCAAATCAACTAAAGACAAAATGACTAATTAGAGAAAATGCAAATATATGCAGTTTACCATGAAAATGTTGAAAGGAAAATAAGATAAAAAGACATGCAAGGCAACTAGAAAGCTATTGTAGGCATATTACCATCAGATATTATAGACATTAATACACACACGTATACACATACTCAACAAATCATTATTAGGAATGGTAAAGTTCACCATATATAGAGATAATTGAAAATAGGTCATTCAAGAATAACCTCTAACAATGTTAAATATATATATATATATATGGATACCATGTGCTTCAATACATATATAGATTATGTAATGATCAGATCAGGTTAAACACATTATCTTCTCATTTTTCATTTCTTTATAGTAAAAAATTTAATCTTTTTTCTAACTTTTGGAAATGTACAATACCTAATTTTTAGAATGTTTTGCTCCTAACAGAAAACTAATATCCTTTAACATTACTGCTTCCCTCCCCCTTGGCCTCCCCAGTCTCTGCTAATCACCACTGTAATCTCAACTTCTGTGAGATCATCTTTTTTATATTCCACATATAAGTGAGATCATTCAGTTCTTGTCTTTCTCTACCTAGCTTATTTCACTTAATCTAAAGACCTCTAGTTTCATCCATGCTGTTGCACATGCCAGGATTTCATTCTTGTTTTGGGATGTGTGGTCTATTACTGTGTGTATGTACAACATTTGCTTTTCCCATTCCTCGGTTGATGGGCACTGAGGTGGTTTCCGTGTCTTGGCTGTTGAGGCTAGTGCTGCTTTGAGCATGGGAGTGCAGATGTCTCTGACATCCTGCTTTCATGTCCTCTGATTATTACCCAGCAGTGGGATTGCTGGATCACATGGTAGTTAATTTTTTTGAGGGACTTCCACACTGTTTTCCATAATGGCTGTTCTCATTTACATTCCCACCAATAGTGTGAACAGGTGCTCTTTTCTGCACATCCTCACGTGCACTTGGTATCTTTTGTCTTTTTGATAATAGCTATTCTAACTGGAGTGGTATGATACCTCATTGTGGTTTTGATTTGTATTTTCTTGATGATTAGTGATGTTGAGCATTTTTCATAAATCAGTTGTCCATTTGTATGTCTTTTTTGGAGAGACATCTATTTAGAATTTTACCCATTATTAAATCTGGTTATTCGCTTTTTGGCTATTAAGTTTTGGGAGTTCCTTAAAAATTCTGGATATCAATCCATTGTCAAATGTACACACTGAAAATATCTCCTCATATTCTATAGGTTCTCTGGGTTCTCTGTTGTTTCCTCTGCTGTGCAGAAGCTTGTTAATTTGATATAATTTTATTTGGTTATTTTTATTTTTGTTTCCTGTGCTTTTGGGGTTGTGTCCCCCCCAAAAAATGCCTATTCAAATGCCTTACAGCATTTAACCTGTTTTCTTCCAGTAGTTCATACGTTCAGGTATTCAATTTGTCTTTCTTCCTTAATTAATTTTAACAATACAATATAATTATACCTAGTAATAAAATTCATTGTCACATATTCATACATGTGTTCCATTTTGAGCTGATGTTTTGTTTCATTCTTCTGCATGTGAACAACCAACTTTCTGACCTCCATTTATTGAAAAACCTGCCCTTTTACCCATGCAAGTTCATAGCGAATTGCTCAAAATCAGTTGGATATAAACGTGTGGATTTACATCTATGCACTCTATTATGTTCCATCGATCTATGTGTCTGTTATTATGCCAACATCATGCTATATATTTATTACTTCTGCATTATAGTTCAGGTTGAAGTCGGGTAGAGTAATGCTTCCAGCTTGGTTCTGTTGGCTCTAAATAACTGGATTCTGGGGTTATTTTGTGGTTCCATGTGAATTTTAGAATTGTTTTTTATAGTTCTGAGGAAAATGTCATTGGTATTTTTTTTTAATTCATTTTTATTGTAAACAAATGGGATACATCTTGTTTCTCTGGTTGTACAGGAAGTAGAGGCATACCATTTGTGTAATCATACATTTACCTAGGGTAACAGTATTTGATTCATTCTGTTATTTTTTCCTTCCCCCCACCCCTCCCACCACTCTTTTCCCTCTATACAGTCCCTCTTTCCTCCATTCTTGCCCCCTTCCCAACCCCCATAAGTGTCATCATCCACTTATCAGCAAAATCATTCGTCCTTTGGTTTTTTGACATTGGCTTATCTCACTTAGCATGATATTCTCCAATTTCATCCATTTGCCTGCAAATGCCATAATTTTATCATTCTTTATGGCTGAGTAATATTCCATTCTATATATATATATACCACAGTTTCTTTATCCATTCATCAATTGAAGGGCATCTAGGTTGGTTCCACAATCTGGCTATGGTGAATTGAGCGGCTATGAACATTGTTGTGGCTGTATCTCTGTAGTACACTGATTTTAAGTCCTTTGGGTATAGGCCAAGGAGTGGAATAGCTGGGTCAAATGGTGGTTCCATTCCAAGTTTTCTAAGGAATCTCCACACTGCTTTCCAGAGTGGCTGCACTAATTTGCAACCCCACCAGCAAGGTATGAGTGTACCTTTTTCCCACATCCTCTCCAACACCTATTATTGCTTGTATTCTTGATAATCACCATTCTAATTGGGGTGAGATGGAATCTTAGGGTAGTTTTGATTTGCATTTCTCTTATTACTAGAGATGTTGAACATTTTTTCATATATCTGTTGATTGCTTGTACATCTTCTTCTGTGAAGGGTCTGTTCATTTCCTTAGCCCATTTGTTGATTGGGTTATTTGTATTCTTGGTGTAGAGTTTTTTGACTTCTTTATATGTTCTGCAAATTAGTGCTCTATCTGAAGTATGAGTGGCAAAGATTTTCTCCCACTCTGTAGGCTCTCTCTTCGCATTGCTTATAGTTTCCTTTGCTGAGAGAAAACTTTTTAAGTTGAATCTATCCCAGTTATTGATCCTTGCTTTTATTCCCTGTGCTATGGGAGTCCTGTTGAGGAAATCGGATCCTAAGCCAACATGTTGAAGATTTGGACCTGCCTTTTCTTCTATAAGATGCAGGGTCTCTGGTCTGATTCCAAGGTCCTTGATCCATTTTGAGAAGTTTTGTACGGTGTGAGAGATAGTGATTTAGTTTAATTGTGTTGCATATGGATTTCCAGTTTTCCCAGCACCATTTGTTGAAGAGGCTATCTTTTCTCCATTGCATATTTTTGGTAACTATGTCTAGTATGAGAAAACTGTGTTTATTTGGGTTTGTGTTCATGTCCTCTATTCTGCACCATTGATCTACTTGTCTATTTTGGTGCCAATACCATGCTGTTCTTGTTACTATTGCTTTGTAGTATAGATGAAGGTCTGGTATTGTGATACCCCCTGCTTCACTCTTCCTGCTGAGGATTGCTTTAGCTATTCTAGGTTTCTTATTCTTCCAAATGAATTTCATGATCGCTTGCTCTATTTCTGTGAGACACGTCATTGAGATTTTTAATTGGAATTGCATTGAATCTGTATAGCACTTTTGGCAGTATGGCCAATTTGACAATATTAATTCTGCCTATCCAAGAACATGGGAGATCTTTCCATCTTCTAAGGTTTAATTTCTTTCTTTAGCATTCTATAGGTCTCATTGTAAAGTGTTTTCACCTCTTTTGATAGATTGATTCACAAGTATTTTGTTTTTTTCAAGGCTATTGTGAATGGGGTAGTTTTCATAACTTCTCTTTCTGAAGATTCATCACTGATGTATAAAAATGCATTGGATTTGTGAGCATTGATCTTATATCCTGCTACTGTACTGAATTCACTTATGAGTTCTAAAAGTTTTCTGGTGGAATTTTCTGGTCCCTCTAAGTATATAATCATATCATCAGCAAATAGGGATAGTTTGAGCTCTTCTTTTCCTATTCGTATCCCTTTAATTTCCTTGGTCTGTCTAATTGCTCTGGATAGAGTTTCGAGGACAATGTTGAATAGAAGTGGTGAAAGAGGGCATCCCTTCCTTCTTCCAGTTTTTAGGGGGAATGCTTTCAGTTTTCACCATTTAGAATGATATTAGCTATGGACTTAGCGTAGATGGCCTTTAAATTGTTAAGGAATGTTCCCACTATCCCTATTTTTTCTAGTGTTTTGAGAATGAAGGGGTGCTGTATTTTGTCAAATACTTTTTCTGCATCTATCAAAATAACCATGTGATTCTTAACTTTTAGTGTGTTGATATGGTGACTTACATTTATTGATTTCCTGATGTTGAACCAACCTTGTATCCCTGGGATAAAACCCACTCGATCGTGGTGCACTATCTTTTTAATATGTTTTGTATGTGATTTGCTAAGATTTTGTTGGGAATTTTTGCATCAATATTCATTAAGGATATTGGTCTGAAATTGTCTTTCCTTGATGTGTCTCTGTCTGGTTTAGGTATCAGGGTGACATTGACTTCATAGAGTAAGTTTGGAAGGGTTCCCTCCTCTTCTATTTCATGGAATACTTTGAGGAGTATTGGAATGAGCCCTTCTTTAAAGATTTTGTAGAACTCGGCTGAGAACCCATCTGGTCCCGGACTTTTCTTTGTTGGTAGACTTTTGATGACTTCTTCTATTTCATTACTTGAAATTGATATATTTAAATTGTGTATGTCCTCCTCGTTCAGTTTAGGTATTGATATGTCTCTAGAAACTTGTTGATGTCTTTGAGATTTTCCATTTTGTTGGAGTATAGATTTTCAAAATAGCTTCTAATTATGTTTTGTATTTCAATCCTGTCTCTTGTGATATTTCCTTGTTCATACTGAATTTTAGTGATTTGGGTTTTCTCTCGTCTCCTCTTTGTTACTGTGGCTAAAGGTTTATCAATTTTGTTTACTTTTTTCGAAGAACCAAGTATTTATTTTATCAATTTTTTGTATCGTTTCTTTTGTTTCAATTTCATTGATTTCAGCTCTGAGTTTAACTATTTCCTGTCTTCTACTACTTTTGGTGTTGCTCTGTTTTTCTAAGACTTTGAGCTGCAGTGTTAGGTCATTAATTTGTTGATTTTTTTCGTCTTTTATTGAATGTAGTCCATGAAGTAAATTTTCCTCTAAGTACTACTTCCATAGTGTCCCAGAGATTTTGATATGATGTGTCTTTGTTCTCATTTACCTCTATGAATTTTTTAATTTCCTTCCTGATGTCTTCTGTTATCCATTCATCATACAATAGCATATTGTTCAATCTCCAGGTGTTGGAATAGTTTGTTTTTTACTCCGTCATTTATTTCTAATTTCAATCCATTATGATCTGATAGAATACAAGGTAGTACCTCTATCTTCTTGCAGTTGCTAACATTAGCTTTGTGGCATAGAATATGGTCTATTTTAGAGAAGGATCCATGTGCTGCTGAGAACAGAGTGTGTCTGCACTTTGTTGGATGGTATATTCTATAAATGTCCGTTAAGTCTAAATTATTGATTGTGTTATTGAGATCTATGGTTTCTTTGTTCAATTTTTGTTTGGAGGATCTGTCCAGTGGTGAGAGAGGTGTGTTAAAATCACCTAGTATTATTGTGTTGTGGTCTATATGATTTCTGGCATTGAGAAGGATTTGTTTGATGTATATGGATGAGTCACTGTTCGGGGCATAGATATTTATGATTGTTATGTCTTGCTGATTTATGCTTCCCTTTAGCAGTATGAAATGTCCTTCTTTATCCCTTCTGACTAGTTTTGGCTTGAAGTCCACATTAGCTGAAATGAGGATGGATACTCCAGCTTTTTTGCTGTGTCCATGTGCATGGCATGTTTTTTCCCATCCTTTCACCTTTAGTCTATGGGTATCTCTTTCTATGAGATCAGTCTCTTGCAGGCAGCAAATTGTTGTATCTTTCTTTTTAATTCAATCTGCCAGTCTATGTCTTTTGATTGATGGGTTTGGGCCATTAAAATAAAGGGTTATTATTGAGATATGACTTGTATTCCTGATCATTTGGCTAATTTTTTTTTTACATGACTTGATTTCTCCTTTATTTGGCTGTTCCTTTAGGGTAGTTCATCCCTTTGCTGATTTGCATCATTGTTTTTCATCTCTTCCTCATGGAATATTTTGCAGAGAATGTTCTGTAATGCCAACTTTCTTTCTGTAAATTCTTTTAGCTTTTGTTTATCATGGAAGGATTTTATTTTGTCGTCAAATCTGAAGGTAAGTTTTGCTGGGTATAAGATTCTTGGTTGACATCCGTTTTCTTTCAGAGCTTGAAAAATGTTGTTCCAGGTCCTTCTAGCTTTTAGAGTCTAGATTGAAAAATCTGCTGATATCTGTATTGGTTTCCTCCTGAATGTAATTTGGTTCTTTTCTCTCGCAACCTTTAAAATTCTGTCTTTATTTTGTGTGTTAGGTATTTTCATTATATTGTGCTTTGGTGTGGGTCTGTTGAAATTTTGTGTTTTTGGAGTCCTATAAGCCTGTTGTACTTGATTTTCCATTTCATTCTTCAGATTTGGGAAATTTTCTGATATTATTTCATTGAATAGATTGTTCATTCCTTTGGTTTATTTCTCTAAGCCTTCCTCAATTCCAATAATTCTTAAATTTGGCCTTTTCATGATATCCCATAGTTCTTGGAGATTCTGTTCATGATTTCTTACCATCTTCTCTGTTTGGTCATCTTTGTTTTCAAGGTTAAATTTTTTTTCTTCAATATCTGAGGTTCTGTCTTCCAGGTGTTCTATCCTATTAGTTATGCTTTCTATGGAGTTTTTAATTTGGTTTATTGTTTCCTTCATTTCAAAGATTTCTGTTTGTTTGTTTTTTCAATATCTCTAACTCTTTATTGAAATGATCTTTTGCTTCCTGTATTTGTTCTTTTAACTGTTGATTGGTGTGATCATTCAATGCCTGCATTTGCTCTTTCATCTCATCATTCAATGCCTGCATTTGCTCTTTCATCTCATCGTGTGCTTCCCTGATCATTTTAATTATGTACATTGTGGACTCCCTTTCTGACATTTCTTCTGCCATGCTGTCATTGGGTTTTACTGCTATACCATCTAGGTTTATTTGGGACATTTTCTTCCTGTTTTCTCATATTGCTCAGGTATCTACCCCTCTAGTAGTGAAACTCTGAGGTATGGCAGATTTCCTCTATTGACTAATCTTGTCCCTGTAGATCCAATAACTCACCTCTTAGCCTTCAGTAGCCTGAAGTCTTGGAGGAACTTGAGAATGTGGTGCTCCACTAGGAAGTCGCTGCTCTAGGGGTGGTGGCCTTCAGGTGGGTTATATTCCCTGTCAGTGGGCAAAGGCGCCTCCACTTGTTGACTGATGGTCAGCCATAGGGGGAGTAGACTGCAAACTGAGGCCCTTCTGATCTGAATCTGTGTCTCTGGTTCTACTGCCCTGGTGGGAAAGCCTCGCCCACTGGGGAACACTCACCTAGTGGGGATGTTTCACTGGGCAGCTCTCCTGTGAGCAGTTCCCTTCGGTCTAGAACTACCACCTCAACTGGGAAGCCCTCCTCTGCAATGTCGCCAGTTCCCTGACCTACCGCCTGGGCTGGGGAGCCTGGCCCCGTGAGGGACTCCCTCTCTGAGCAGCCCTCCTCTGCTATGTTCCCTGGGGACTGGAGCTACCACCTTGGCCTCGGACCCTCAGTGTGCATTGAAGCCTCTCACTGTGCGGCCCTCCTCTGCAATGCTCCTGGTTGACTGGGTTCTTGGCTCCAGCAGGGGAGTGTCTCTGGGCCACTCTACTCTATGAAGTTCCCTGCATTCTGGGTCTATATCCTCATTTGGGGAGCCCGACCAGTGGGAGAGACTCACCTGGTGGCTCTGAGTTGGTCCCGAGTCTCTCAGTACCTCCTCTTCTTGAATCCTGGGTTTTGTCAAAGGTCCTCTAGCCTCCTATAGGTGTCTCAGGAAGGGAGTTGCCCTTCCTGTGATGATGGCCACGCCCTCAGGAATAATTTGAAATGCCCGCACCCCCCTATAAAAAGCCTCTGGCTAGCTCCCAGATGCAGGCGGGCTGGCTGGTCTGCTGGCT
Organism: Sciurus vulgaris; assembly: GCF_902686455.1. Taxonomy (NCBI): domain Eukaryota; kingdom Metazoa; phylum Chordata; class Mammalia; order Rodentia; family Sciuridae; genus Sciurus; species Sciurus vulgaris. The sequence goes on along the minus strand of NC_136471.1, from coordinate 9,028,560 downwards.
TCCTCGCTGATGGCGACAGACCTCGGTGTGGTGGTCAGGCGGGGTCTCTCAGTGATGAAGTCTGTGCTTGGCCTGGTGGTTGGGTGGGCTGGCTGCTGGCTGTCTAGCTCTGCAAGGCAGGTATGTTGTTGCCTGCCCGCTACCTCCGTGGTGCAGGCGATCTGACTCACCAGTGATGGCATTGCCCCAGGTGCAGTGGTTAGGCGGGGTCCCTCAGTGATGGCGTCTTTGTCTCATTGGTATTTTGAAAGGTATTTTGCTGACACTGAATAGTCTGAACATTTTAATAACATTGATTCTTCCTTCATAAAAACAAGATGTCTCTCCACTTTTTATGTTCTCTTAAACTTCTTTCATTGGTGTTTTATAATTTTTATTATAAAGACCTTTCAAATATTTAGTTAAATTTATTACTAGGTATTTCTATTTTTGTATCTATTGTAAATGGTATTGCTTTAGTGATTTCTATTTCAGATAATTCTCTATTGGCATATAGCAATACCACTGATTTTTTTATGTTGATTGAATGATTGATTGATTTTGTACCAGGGATTGAACCCAGAGATGCCACTTAGCCACATCCACAGCCCTTTTTGCTTTTTATGTTTTTATTTTGAGGCAAGCCCTCACAATATTGCTAAATAAGTTACTGAGTTTGGCCTAGAATTTGGAATTCTCCTGCCTCAACTTCCAAAGTTGCTGGAATTACAGGCATGCACCATTGTACCCAGCTTGCATACAGATTTTATATCCTGCAGCATTGCTGAATTTATTTGTTCTGATAGTTTTGGGGCACAGATCCCATAACTACTGAAGAGGCTGAAGTCCTGATTTTAAATCTTTCCAAAAATATGTTATGATGCAACTAATGTCTTCCTCTTTTAGATACAGAATAATTTATTCACCTTTTCTCCTGGATTTTTTATTGGTTCTTTTTAGTTATACATAACATTAGGATTCCTTTTGACAAGATTATAAAAGCATGGAATATAATTTGTTCTAAGTCAGTCCCTGGGACTTCCCCTTTCCCTCCTCTCCTCTCTCCTCCTTTTCCATTCACTCTACCCTATTGGCATATTTATTTATAGTTATTTTTTAAAATTAGTGTCTTGTGGATGTACACAATGGTGAGATTCACTGTAGTATATTCATTTATGTACGTAGGAAAGTTAGGTCAGATTCATTCTACTGTCTTTCCTTATCCTATCTCTTCTCCCTCCCCTTCATTCCCTTTTGTCTACTCCACTGATCTTTCCTCTATTTTGCCCCACCACCCACTTTATCTTGGATTAGTTTCTGCATATCACAGAAAACATTCAACCATTGACTTTTGGGTCTTACTTCTTTCACGTATGTGTGATAGTCTCCCAATCCACACATTTACCAGTGCATGCCATAATGCCATTCTATTTCCTACCATGTATTTAACTACAAGTACATTTTCAATAAATAATTATTGAATGAATTATGAAATTATTATTTAATTTGATCTACTATAGACATTAAAAGCAAGGACACTATATTATCTTATTTAATTTTGGACAGATTATTTAGTTAACTAATTTCTTTTGGCTAACCTGACTAGGAGAATGACATCATAAAACCACTGAATTTTATATTGCTACAAAGAGTCTTTCTTTCTAATGCCAATTTCTTTTCTCTTGTTTCCAATTATTTCTATTATGTCTTCATTAATTTTAATCATATGCAGTTTGTATTTTCTGTCTAATCCTATTATCTGATGCTCCTGGGGTTCTAATCATGCTATTTGCTATGTCCACTGCCTCTAACTCGTGGTGTATACATTCCTTATGTTTTCTAATTCGATTTTTTGAGATATAACTGATATACAATGAATTGTTTATATTTACTATGTGTAATTTCATGAGTTCCAACATATACAAACATCCATGACACCATCATCATAATTAGGTTAATGGGCATATTCAACACCTCACAAAGTCACTAAGTTTCTTTTTGTTCCCTTGCTTGTCTTTTAAGTTTTTAAATGTGTATGTACAGAAATAACACATAACATGACATCTATCCTCCTTGAAATTTTCGAAGTGTGCAATACAGCATTGTTAACTACAGATATGTAGTTGTACATCAGATCTCTAGAACCAATTCATCTTAAATAATTTAAACTCTATATCCATTGAACAACTTTTCAAAATTTCCACTCCCCAGCCCTTGGCAAACACTATTATGTTTTCTGCTTCTATGAATTTGACTATTATAGATATTTCATATAAGTGGAAACATGTAATAATTTTCCTTTTGTGGCTGACTTTTTCCACTTAGCATAATATCCTCTAGGTTCATCAATGTTATTCAAAGTTATATGGTGACCCCTTGTATATATGCCACATTTTCTTGATCCATCAATCCTTTAATGGACACTTCCATTGTTTTCTTATCTTGGCTATTCTGAATAGTGTTTCAATGAATGAACGATTGGAGATATCTAATTGACATACTGATTTCAATACTTCTGTCTGTGTACAAAGAAGTGAGAATCCTGGATCGTTATGTAGTTCCATTATTAATTTTTGGAAAAAACTTCATACTGTTTTTTATAGCACCTACACCATTTTATATTTCTAAAAATATTCAAAGATTTCAGTTGCTCCACATCCTCAACAACACTTTTTGTCTTTTTTTATAATAGGCATTCATCTGCACATAGAGATAATCTAATTTCTTTCTTTCTTCTTTGGGTGACATTTCTTTTTGTTGTTTAAATCTTTTTCATTTTTTATTTTTACAGACTGTGTTTTGATTCATCGTATGTGAATGGGGTACAACTTTTCATTTCTATGGTTGTACATGAGATGCCATTTCTTTGTTATGCCTAATTGCTGTAATATTTCTAGTACTACATTGAACAGAAGTGATGAGTGTGGATACCTTTTCTTATTCCTGATCTTGGAAGAAAATCTTTCACTTTTTTAATGTTGAGATGATATTATCTATGGGTTTCTCACATATGGTCTTTGTTACACTGAACTCATTTGCAACTATACTTTTTTTTTTTTTTGAAGTTTACTAAAGAGCTTTATTAAATGAATATAATGTCAGAAATTAAAAAAATGACTGAAATCTTGAACAATAGCAAGCTTCCACAGAGTATTTAAATATGCAAACTGAAATACAGTTATGTATTACCAAGTGACAGGCATATGTTCTGAGAAATGAGTTGTTAGGTGCTTTCATCATTGTGTGAACACAGAATATACTTACATAAGTACAGATGATAGAGGTCAATTGCTTGTTTTTTTTTTTTTTTTTTTTTTTTTTGTAAATAAATGGGATACATGTTGTTTCTCTGTTTGTACATGGCGTAAAGGCATACCATTTGTGTAATCATAAATTTACATAGAGCAATGTTGTTTGATTCATTCTGTTATTTTTTCCCTTCCCCCCACCCCTCCCACCCCTCTTTACCCTCTATACAGTAGTTCCTTCCTCCATACTTGCCCCCCTCCCTAACCCTAACTCTAACCCTTCCCTCCCCCCCATTATGTGTCAACCTCCACTTATTAGCGATATCATTCGTCCTTTGGCTTTTTGAGATTGGCTTATCTCACTTAGCATGATATTCTCCAATTTCATCCATTTGCCTGCAAATGTCATAATTTTATCATTCTTTATGGCTGAGTAATATTCCATAGTATATATTGATGAGTGGATAAAGAAACTGTGGTATATATATACTATGGAATATTACTCAGCCATAAAGAATGATAAAATTATGACATTTGCAGGCAAAACTATACTTATTTTATTGAACATTTTTATTATAAAAGTGCATTCAATTTTGTCAATTGCTTTTCTATATCAATTGAGATGACTGAGTGATGTTTTACCCTTCATTTTGTTCATGTGTGCATCATATTCACATATAATGTGTTGATTTACATATGTTAAACCATTTTTGTGTCTCAGGAATAAATTCCACCTGATGACATCATATGACCCTTTGAATGTGTTACTGAATTAAAATGAATAGTATTCTGTTACATATTATTGCATCTATGTTCAAAAAGGATATTGGCATGCAATTTTCTTTTCTTGTAGTGTCTTCATCAGGCTTTGGTATCAGGTTGATGCTTGGTCTCATAAAATGTTTGTGAAAGTGTTCTCTCCCCTTCAACATTTTTGGAATAACTTGGAGGATTGACTTTAATACTTCCTGAAATGTTTGATAGAATTCATAGTAATGGCATTAGATCCTAGGATTGTCTTGCTTGAGAGGTTTTTGATTAAACATTCTCTAGCATTACTCATTTGTGACCTGATCATATTTTCTATTCTTTCTTGATTCAGTTTTGATAGTTGTGTGTATATCTATACACACACACACACATATATATATATACACACACGTATATATGAACTTTTCTCTTTGTTTTCTTAACATAATTTTCATGTAAAAAATTTCTGAGATATCAAATGTAATTTCTTCTCCTTAATTATAGATTTTGCTTACTTAAATCTTGCCTCTTTTTGCCTAGCTAAAGTTTTAACAAATTTATTTATAATTTTAAAAAAACACAAATCTTTATTTCATCAATATTTCTATTATTTTCCTAATCTCTATATTGTTTATTTCTCATGTAATCTGTTATTTCCTTCCATGTGTTAACTTTGGATATAATTTATTTTTCTTCTTGTCCTTTGTTTAGATGTGAAGTTCAGTTATTTACAATATCTCTTCTTTTTATTCAAGGTATTTTTTTCTTTTTATTTATTTTTTGTTGGTGCATCTCCATCATGCAGAGTAGTGGGCTTCATGATGGCATATTTGCACATATATAAAAACACAGTTTGAGCAGAGTTCTTCTGTGGTTGTCCTTAATGGAGTTCATTGAGAACTTTTACCTTTATTTTTCTTCTGCCAACTTCCCAGTAATATTGCTAGGTCAAAAATACATTTCATGTTAATTGCTCAGCATAAGATTTCTTAGAACATGCAAGTGGGACACATTTGAACATCAAACCAATTAGCAAGTAGGCCCATATTTACTAATTCTTCAATTATCAATAATCTGACTTAATCAGACTTCTTTTTCCTTTTACTCTGTAGATGGACATATTTTTTCTACCATTTACTCAGGGCATAACTCTTTTAGGAACTCAGCCTTATTCATGTGTTTCATTTCTAAATCCCCAATTTTTGTGAGCACAATGTCTCTTACAATAATGACCTTTCAAATATAAACCCCTTCCTTATGACAAATTCCCCAATTTATTGCTGAACATTTTTGTTCACTCACTTCATTTTGTTTCCTAGGGATTTCCCTATTTTTATGATTACAAATATCAGTTTGAAATGATGTTGTATTTTATTCAACAACTCTTGTTGACTTTAATTTTGAATTTCTGTTTAGCTGGAAGATTTTCAGGCTATCATGTCTGCCATATTGCTAGAAATAGAAAACTGCACTCTTTTTATTCATTCACAAAATCCATCTATTATCTCTGAACATAAATTGGAAGATGTAATTCTTCTGCTTAAGATTATTTAACAGATACAATCTATGTAATTATAGAAACATCTAATACTCTAAAATATGTATCATAAATATTCTAAAAATGAAATTTAAAGATAGATGCTAAAATCAATTTAAAATATCCAAATCTTTATCCAAAACTATATGATACATTATAATTCATGTCTGATCTATTTTTTGCCTTCTTGATACCTTCTATATTCTGTCATATATTATTGCTGCTCCTGCCTGTGGCACAGCTAGAAACATAAGCCAATTGGGATTTTCAATGCTATGACTGTGAATCAAATTACTTTGTCATCTGGACCAGAAAGTGAACAATAAACTCTGTGACAGTTAAGAAAACCAAAGACTTGACAGATAACCACAACCCGCCCTCCCCCTCAGCACATGGAAGTTGCAGCAGTTTATGTCAGAGGTCTTAAATGTCAAAACTTACTGCCCAGGATGTGGAAGGTAAACACATGCTTGACCTTGAATCTAACAATAGAATAGCTGTTAAGGACAGTTTTCTGATGTTTTCGATGTGACATTATCTATTTTATTTCAAGAAGCACTTCTCAGAGTTCCTAAAACAAAGAGAATTTGCCAGTACTCATAACAACCCAAGATGATCAGAAACTAATGTTTTACTCATTTGTTTTTCTTTCATGATTTGAATATAAGTTGCCTAGATGGATGAACCATCCTTGAAGCCAATGCAATTCAGTCATTTCTTTCCATATTTTCCTATCTAATCCTGGTAGGCTATGGTGTATTGTTCTGTATCTTTGCAGTTGTCTTTCCAATGCCTCTTCTCACAAAAGCATGTTGATAGATTGACAGCTGGATGAGCTATTGTTTATGAGTACAAAACAAGAAATTGCCTCTCCTTTTTGACCTAACAGAGTATTGTATAGATTGATATTAAGAAAACTAAGAGTGATTTTGAAACTGCAGCAAAAATAGAACAATTCTGTAGCTTTTACCCATGCGTATATAATATTTGTTTAGGGACCTCATATGTGTATTCTGAGTTTTTCTTTACAAAATGTGCTCTTTACAATGCTGACTTCCAATAAGTCATCATAGAAATAGCCTTTATTTACAATTTATTGAATTTTAAAATGAAAATAATTGTTGCATATATCATTTAGTCTTTCTATTTATGGGTAGTGTAAAAACTCAATTTTAATTTTACTGAAGTTTTACTTAAAAGCCTTATTTCCTGAAAAAGCATTCTTTAGCTGAATTTCCCACCAATACATTGCTCACTATATAGCCAAACAAGCCTGTGGATTTCTATCACTACTTACAATAAAACTCACCTTATCCTTTATCCCTACATCAACCTGGCAGCTTTTGATACAGGGAATCTGTCCTTTTCATTTTTAATCTTCCATAGTGTCTAAACTTTCTTGGAAATAGTGAGTGCTCAATAAACGTTGTATTGAATTAAAATTACTTAAAATTCTACTTTGAATATCACTTATTTTTGTCCCTTAAGGAGTAAAATCACCTCACATTTGTTCCACAGAAATCTAATTAACTCGTTTAATATTTTATATTCCTATTCTTTCTATTCTTTTTTACTTTACCAATATGTGGCTGAAGTTTTATCAGATGCGAAGCTTAGTCCTATGGGGTGGATACCTGGAACTGGACTCTGATGATTTAATGTAGGCAACAGATCTCGTCCAGCCCTCTTACTTATAAAGTGAGTGAATGAATATGTATGTTCAAGGGCAAGATGCATTAATTCCCTAATGCAATTGATTTCTACATGGCTGCATTAAGCTAGCAGGCTGGCATGGAGTCAAATTTTCTTCATGCTTCTCAGAACAGTTAGATGTTGCTGCAGAAAAATGAGCCCTCTCCCCTACTGGAAACAAAGAGGGGAAGTCAGATTTATCTTTTTGAACCACTTGATGTAATCCTAATCCTGATAATGCAAAATTACTGACAATTGTGCGGTCCTGTATAGAGCCAGAGAATCAGCATTTCCAGTTGTGAAAATGCAACTGGTATCCTCTCTTTGAAGCAATCTCACATCAGTTAGTATGTTATGACTTTTACTAAGGAATTTTTTTTCTGTATCTCTGTGTGTTGGTTTCTGTCTATGTGTCAGTTTTTCTGTGTAATATAGAGTATGATTACTGGAATATGAGTGATATTTTTGTGTAGAAGCCCTATAACTTATTTTTAAAAAATGGATGTTGCCATTTTTACCTTCTCTTTAGTAATTTGTTTTCTAAAACTACATTCACCCTGTTATACTTCTAATTTGCTTTAATTTTCTTATTTTTTACAGTGTCCTAATTTATATTTCTACTGCCACTTAATAATTGAATAACCTTGGATAAATTACTTAATCACTTGTGAACCTCTTTTATCATCAATAAAATTGAAATAATGACACATAGTTAAAGTTGAGACATATAGTCTGAGCATTAGAAGCAGGATATTTAAACATTTATAGAAAAGGGTCTTTCACCATATCTTCCAAAAGGAAATATAGACTATAAAAATATCTTCAGAAACTAGTTATGTGACTCTTGTATATGTTCAGGACAAAAGTGGCAAGGGCCTGAAGTAAGGCTATGGCTGTGTGGATGGAGAGGAAGAGGCAGATTCAAGACAAATGATAAGAATTTCATGGCTATGGTTGGGGGTGAGGCGTAAAGGAATCTAGGAATTTTGTTTTGACCACCCTCTTATCTTGCCCTTTTCTGTAAGAGGATGGAGGTGTTTATGTTTGTCACGAAATCAGAGGTGTTTTAGAGCACCTGGTCCATAATCATCTGTAGTCTACAATGCCTTCCTCTCACATATGCCTTTGTGGGTTTTTTTATGTTTTTTTTTTTAATTATTTATTTTGAGTCATTGTAAACAAATGGGATACATCTTGTTTCTCTGTTTGTACATGAAGTAGAGTCATACCATTTGTGTAATCATACATTTACATAGGGTAATGGTGTTTGATTCATCCTGTTATTTTTCCCTTCCCCCCGCCCCTCCCACCCCTCTTTTCCCTCTATACAGTCCCTCTTTCCTCCATTCTTGCCCCCTTCCCAACCCCTATAAGTGTCATCATCCACTTATCAGAAAAATCATTCGTCCTTTGGTTTTTTGACATTGGCTGATCTCACTTAGCATGATATTCTCCAACTTCATCCATTTGCCTGCAAATGCCATAATTTTATTCTTCTTTATGGCTGAATAATATTAATTCCATTGTATTTTGCTCTCTATTTCTGATGGTTGTGGTCCTACCATGATATCCAGTCCTGGGAACTTGAATGTTTTTCTTTAAATCTGCAAGGCAAGCTCAAGTATGTTGGCAGGAACACTGCACTCAGCTATTGTTGCTCTACAATTCTGTACCATGCCAGGGCTTCTCTCAGCCACTCCCCTTGCCCCAGGTACTCTAGTCTGTGCTGAGAAACCATTATTGCCCTCTGCTTCCATTTGCACTCTGTAGGTTATTTGAGTCCAGTTTTCAATTTGTGAAGTATACACAGTGGTTTTAGACATGGGTACTAATAAGGTCATCCATGAATCATGTATGAAATTGTAAAAATTTTGAGGTGAGAAACGTGGGTCATTAATATTTACAGAACATGTAGAAGCAGCAGAGTCTACAAAGCATATTGAGATAGATAGATGTCTGTATGGGCTAGCTGGCAGTGATCCTATACTCAGATATTTCAAATATTTCTAAGAGTCCAAATAACTGGGCCTAAGAAAATAAAGGAATTGTAACAGGAACTGACAAAAAGATTTACATTTCCATTCAAAAATCTATTTTACATAGCTAAAGGATGAGGGAAGTCTGGCTTAATACAATTTGGTGTTGAAAAGGACCAGCAAGAGGGAGGCTAGATTACTACAATCTAAATTCTAAGGGTAAGATACTATGAATTTGATCAAACCTGATATTTTCAAATAAGTTTCTTATGTCCCTTCTTTATCTTGTAAGGCTATTTCTCTCAAAAGTAGTAGTTGGCTCTTTTCTGACTCTTAAGATTTCAAAATATATATCACCACCTCTGCTATTTTCACTAGCTTTTATTTTAAGATTCCTACAATTTTCACTTCATAATATTGATATCCTCCAGTGTCCCCTTCCTTCATAGTAATATACCTAATGTTGTTTTCTCTTCTGACCATTTTGACCAAATTGGAACTTTTCATTCTCAAAAGTAAGAATAATTCCACATTGAATCCATTACACCTTTGTTCCAACAACTTAGATCCAATAGTTGCTAAACTGGGATAAATATCTCAAACCAATATACTTCTTTAGTCTGCTACTGAATTCTGGCTGGCTAACTTGCCAATTTGAGCCTTTTAATTTCAATATTTTGAGTCTTCAATTTCAAAAAATATATCGTGTCCAGTGGAGACAAAGATGACGAGAAGTTGGAGTCTTTGGAAGATACTCATTAACTCTTTGTAAACCTTTGTACCCTGTCTTAGTCTGTTCAGGCTGCTATAACAAAATATGATCAATTGTGCAGTTTACAAACAACAGACTTATTTCTCACAGCTTTGGCAGTTGAAAAGTACAAGATTAGGCTCTGGCATATTTGGTATATGTTGAAGTTCACTTTTCTGGTTCATAAACAGCCATCTTCTCCCTGTGAAGTGACAGAGCTCTGTGGAATTTTATAAGGGCACCAATTCCATTCATTTGCATCTTGCTTTCATGACACAATCACCTCCAAAATCTACATTGAGGACTAGGTTCAACAGACAAATTTTTTGGTGGGGGACATAAACATTCAGTGTAAGACATTCCCCAAACTTAGTCTCCTTTTATCCTGCTTACCTTCACAATTTTTGCATTGATGTCATATTTCTTTTTCTCCTCTCTCTTCCATTGCTGATCTGGCACTGATAATCTAGACTTTTCACATTTATTTATTTATGGTTATTTTTAACATAATTTCTTCAATCTTTTATACATTGAGAACTGTATTAAATTGAAGAGCTTTTATTGCATTTTTAGAATTTACTACTAGTATAGTTTCTACCATTATAGCAGAGACCACTAACACTTCAGCAGAGATATCAGCTCCCATTTATTAGCTTGATATTATACTTGATATAGTCTTTGAATACATATATGCATGCTTGTCAAAGATGCAGTACTCTTTTCTGAATCAGTGTTTTAATTATTATGAATAATATGTATCGATTCCATTATCTTCTTTAATTCTTTCTCTCAACCATACAATTTGAAAATACATCCATATTCCTGTGTGTTTGCCTAGTTCATTGCTTCTATCACATTTTACTTCTCCTTTTACAAAAAAATTAGCACTGTTTCTACTCCTTACAACAAAACTAACTAAAAAATACTTGTAGTTGTCATCTAAACTTTACCTCTCATTATATTTCAAATATGCAATAATCATACTCTTTTCCTCAACAATGTCCTGCAACTCTATATAAAAATCATGTTTATCAAGGTTTCCAGAGAATTTTAAGTTGCCAGATGCAAGTGTCATTCTCAGGTCAGCCCTATTGCTTTGTTGTATGTTATATGAAGTTATAACATACTCCCAAATGAATCTCATACTGTGATTACTTATTTTTTTCATTGTTTCCCCTCACTAGAATGTAAGCTCCTTGTGGAAAATTTTTTTTCACTACTATGTCACCATTGTCTAGCACAATGCTTGGCTCATTGTAGATCCTGAGCAAATTTTACTTAAACCAATAACTGAATTATATCTCATTAAATGCTTTTTTAGTTTCCATAAGAAACATCTTTTGCACGATATTTGTTATTTTAATAGTGTCAATGAAAAGGAGGCAAAACACACAATAAAATCATGATTGTCTATTACTATAGTCAGAGGAGGTGTCATATCATGCGTCAGACTGCTCTCCTATTTGATCTATTTGCTCTGATATGTACAAAATATTCAATGTCTACTACTTTCCTCCACTCCATGTAGAGACAACTGTGTAAACAAAGGAAAATGGGAAAATTTCACAAGAGGAAGGCCAAAGTTAATGTGCATACTATCTGAATGCTATTTAATGTTGCTTAAGTTAGAAGATAAAGTGGCAAAAGGATTTATATTTCTTGGCTCCTAAAATTTCTATCTCATTGCTCATTTTGAAAGAACCAGAATTAGGTCTAGGCCATGGAAGGGAGTTGTTCCTGAATCTGGAAAGTGTGTTAAAGAGCTATAAACTTGTAAAGGACTATAAAATACATATTGCACAATAAATTTAATGAAAATTTTCTAGAAATAATAGTTCTTTCACCTATGAAAACTTCTAGTATGGAAAACTCAATTTATTATATATTTACCTCAAAATAATGACTGTTGTATATGTCATATTATAAACCCAAAGAACAAGCTTATTGTTTCATAAATGTTTAATTGTGTCCTCCAATACATAGTATCATTTCCTCTCTAAAGAAATAGCAACAGGTTTTCAAGATGGCGGCCTAGAGGGTGGCTGCATTACGTGTTGCTCCAGAACTCAGGATTCAAGAGAGGAGATATTGAGACGCTTGGGACCAACTCAAAGTAGCCGGGTGACTCTCACCCCCTGGGGGGGCATCCCGGATGGGACGGGGGTCCCGGAACGCAGGAAACTTTGTGAAGTAGAACTGCCGGCGAGACGCCCCTCCCCCCGCTGGAGCGCCATAGAGGAGGCCGGTCGGCACAGCGCTGGGACTCGGAGCTGCCACTGGGGCTCCGGCGGCTGCCCGGGGGAGGAGAGGCGGGGAGAACTGTGTGGACTCAGGACACCGGGGCCTGCCCTGAGGAGGAGGAGAGGAGCGTGGCCACTTGGATTCGGAGAGACTGCGCCAGAGCTGCAGGCGGTTGCCAGAGGAGAAGCCGCGCGGCGAGCTGTTTGGAATCAGAACGACGCTTCTGAACCCCGGGGCCTGCCCTGAGGACGAGGAGGAAGAGGAGCAGCCGCTTGGATTCGGGTGACCACACGGGAACTACAGGCGGTTGCCAGAGAAGGGGCTGCGTGGCGAGCTCTTTGGACCCTGACCACTTCTGAACCCCGGGGCCTGCCCGGAGGAGTAGGAGAAGGAGGAGAAGGAGCGCGGCGGGTCCCTTGGACTCGCAGTGACTGCATTAGCGCTCCAGGCGGCTGCTCAGAGGAGAAGGCGAGTGGTGAGTTATTTGGTCTTAAAGTGACAGCTCCTGAACACAGGGGGGCTGCCTGGAGGAGAAGCGTGGTGGGACGCTTGGTCTTGAGGGACCACACCAGAGCTCCGGGCGGTTGCCCAGAGGACCCGTGCAGCGGGTCACGTGGACTCAGAGCCACTCAGAGGGACTGCTCCTGAACACCCGGGGGGTTATCTGGAGAAGGAGGAGGAACGGGCAGGGTCACTTCGACTCGGAGTGATTGATTGCCCCGGGCTACGGGTGGTTGGTGGGAGGAGGAGGCACGAAGTGAGTTTCTTGGACTCCTAGTGACCGCACCGGAATACTGGGTGGCTATCTGGAGGAAGAGGCCTGTGGCGGGTCTCTGGGACTCAGAGCGATTGTTCGGGGCCACAGGTGGCTGCTCAGAGGAGGGGCCACGCAGCCAGGCGATTAGGTGCAGAACAGGGTCCCAGGATCTAGGAGGCTTCTGGGTGGAAGAGCCGCACAGAGACAGGCTTAGGGCGGAGCGAAGGTTCCAGGCCTATGGGCAAATTCTCTGAGGAGGGGCAGCCTAAGGAGATTCATCTGCGAAGGGTGAGGCTCCCAGGCCCAGGAGGTAGGGCCGGGCCCCTGGAAACTTTGCAGAGGAAGGCAGCCCAGCCCAGGCAGTAGCTGTAAATTGAGGGGAACCTCTAGGAGGAAACTGACCAGCGAGACCTCCCCACCGGGTGAGTCTTCCCTGCTGGGTGAGGTTTCCCACAAGGACGGTAAAACCAGAGGCTCAGGCCCGAACAGGCCTTGCCTCAGCCCACAGCCTAGGTCCCCTTTGGATGACCATAGGTCAACAAGTGGAGGCACCTCTGCCCACTAGCAGGGAATATACCCCACCTGAAGGCCACCACTCCTAGAGAGGCAGCTTCCTTGTGGAGCACCGCATTATCAACCTCCTCCAAGACTTCAGCCTACTGAAGGCTAAGAGGGGATATATATATAGAAATCTTCAGGGTCATTGTAAATCAACAGAGGAAATCTGCAATATCTCAGCGGTCCACTGATATCTGAACAACATGAGAAAACAAGGAAAGAAAATGCTGCAAACAAATCTAGATGTTACATCAATAAAACCCAATGACAGCATGGCAGAAGAAATGACAGAAAAGGAGTTCAGAATGTACATAATTAAAATGATCAGAGAAGCAAACGAGGAGATGAAAGAGCAAATGCAAGCATTGAATGATGAGATGAAAGAGCAAATGCAAGCATTGATTGATCGCACCAATCGACAGTTAAAAGAGCAAATACAGGAAGCAAAAGATCATTTCAATAAAGAGTTAGAGATATTGAAAAAAAAACCAAACAGAAATCCTTGACATGAAGGAAACAATAAACCAAATTAAGAACTCCATAGAAAGCATATCCAATAGGATAGAACACCTGGAAGACAGAACCTCAGACATTGAAGACAAAATATTTAACCTTGAAAACAAAGCTGAACAAACAGAGAAGATGGTAAGAAATCATGAGCAGAATCTACAAGAACTATGGGATATCATGAAAAGGCCAAATTTAAGAATTATTGGGATTGAGGAAGGCCTAGAGAAACAAGCCAAAGGAATGAACAACCTATTCAATGAAATAATATCAGAAAATTTCCCAAATCTGAAGAATGAAATGGAAAATCAAGTTCAAGAGGCTTACAGGACTCCAAATACACAAAATTACAACAGACCCACACCAAGGCACATTATAATGAAAATACCTAACATACAAAATAAAGACAGAATTTTAAAGGCTGTGAGAGAAAAGAACCAAATTACATTCAGGGGGAAACCAATACGCATATCAGCAGATTTTTCAATCCAGACCCTAAAAGCTAGAAGGTCCTGGAACAACATTTTTCAAGCCCTGAAAGAAAATGGATGCCAACCAAGAATCTTATACCCAGCAAAACTTACCTTCAAATTTGACGATGAAATAAAATCCTTCCATGATAAACAAAAGCTAAAAGAATTTACAAAAAGAAAGCCAGCATTACAGAACATTCTCAACAAAATATTCCATGAGGAAGAGATGAAAAACAAAGAAGCAAATCAGCAAAGGGAGGAACTATCCTAAAGGAATTGTCAAATAAAGGAGGAAACAAGTTGTGTCAAACAAATAAATAAACAAAATTTTAAAAATGAACCAAATGACCGGGAAACCAAATCATTTCTCTATAATAACCCTGAACGTTAATGGCCTGAATTCATCAATCAAAAGACATAGACTGGCAGACTGGATTAAAAAGAAAGATCCAACAATATGTTGCCTGCAAGAGACTCATCTCATAGAAAAAGATACCCATAGATTAAAGGTGAAAGGATGGGGAAAAACATACCATGCACATGGACTCAGCAAAAAAGCTGGAGTATCCATCCTCATTTCCGATAATGTGGACTTCAAGCCAAAGTTAGTCAGAAGGGATAAAGAAGGTCATTTCATACTGCTTAAGGGAAGCATAAATCAGCAAGATATAACAATCATAAACATCTATGCCCCAAACAGTGGCTCATCTATGTATGTCAAACAAATCCTTCTCAATTTCAGAAACCAAATAGACCACAACAGAATAATACTAGGTGATTTTAACACGCCGCTCTCACCACTGGACAGATCTTCCAGACAAAAATTGAGCAAAGAAACCATAGATCTCAACAACACAATCAATAATTTAGACTTAACGGACATTTATAGAATATTCCATCCAACCAAGAGTGAATACACTTTCTTCTCAGCAGCACATGGATCCTTCTCTAAAATAGACCATATATTATGCCACAAAGCTAATGTTAGCAAATACAAGAAGATAGAGACACTAGCATGTATTCTATCAGATCATAATGGATTGAAGTTAGAAATAAATGAAAGAGTAAAACACAGAAACTATGCCAACATCTGGAGATTAAACAATATGCTATTATATGATGAATGGATAACAGAAGATATTAGGAAGGAAATTAAAAAATTCTTAGAGGTAAATGAGAACAAAGAAACATCATATCAAAACCTCTGGGACACTATGAAAGCAGTACTTAGAGGGAAATTTATTTCATGGAGCGCATTTAATAAAAGAAGTAAAACTCAACAAATAAACAACCTAACACTACAGCTCAAAGCCTTAGAAAAAGAAGAACAGAACAGCACCAAAAGTAGTAGAAGACAGGAAATTGTTAAACTCAGAGCTGAAATCAATGAAATTGAAACAAAAGAAACAATACAAAAAATTGACAAAATAAATAGTTGGTTCTTCGAAAAAATAAACAAAATTGATAAACCTTTAGCCACACTAACAAAGAGAAGACGAGAGAAAACCCAAATCACTAAAATTCGGAATGAACAAGGAAATATCACTACAGACAGGATGGAAATACAAAACATAATTAGAAGCTATTTTGAAAATCTATACTCCAACAAAATAGAAAATTTCGAAGACATCAACAGGTTTCTAGAGACATATGAATTGCCTAAACTGAATGAGGAGGACATAAACAATTTAAATAGACCAATTTCAAGTACTGAAATAGAAGAAGTCATCAAAAGCCTACCAACAAAGAAAAGTCCGGGACCAGATGGGTTCTCAGCCGAGTTCTACAAAACCTTTAAGGAAGAGCTCATTCCAATACTTCTCAAAGTATTCCATAAAATAGAAGAGGAGGGAACCCTCCCAAACTCATTCTATGAAGCCAATATCACACTGATACCTAAACCAGACAGAGACTCATCAAGGAAAGAAAATTCAGACCAATATCCTTAATGAACATCGACGCAAAAATTCTCAACAAAATTTTAGCAAATCGCATACAAAAACATATTAAAAAGATAGTGCACCATGATCAAGTGGGTTTCATCCCAGGGATGCAAGGTTGGTTCAACATCAGGAAATCAATAAACGTAATTCACCATATTAATAGACTTAAAGTCAAGAATCACATGATTATTTCAATAGATGCAGAAAAAGCATTTGATAAAATACAGCACCCCTTCATGCTCAAAACACTAGAAAAAATAGGGATAGTGGGAACATTCCTTAATATTGTAAAGGCCATTTATGCTAAGCCCATGGCTAATATCATTCTAAATGGTGAAAAACTGAAAGCATTCCCCCTAAAAACTGGAACAAGGCAGGGATGCCCTCTTTCACCACTTCTATTCAACATCGTTCTTGAGACTCTGGCCAGAGCAATTAGACAAACCAAAGAAATTAAAGGGATACGAATTGGAAAAGAAGAACTCAAACTATCCCTGTTCGCTGATGACATGATTATATATTTAGAGGAACCTGGAAATTCCACCAGAAAACTCTTAGAACTCATAAGTGATTTCAGTAAAGTAGCAGGTTACAAGATCAATGCCCATAAATCCAACGCATTTTTATACATAAGTGATGAATCTTCAGAAAGAGAAATTAGGAAAACTACCCCATTCACAATAGCCTCGAAAAAAATAAAATACTTGGGAATCAATCTCACAAAAGAGGTGAAAGACCTCTACAATGAGAACTATACAACACTAAAGAAAGAAATTAAAGAACACCTTAGAAGATGGAAAGATCTTCCATGTTCTTGGATAGGAAGAATTAATATTGTCAAAATGGCCATACTACCTAAAGTGCTATACAAATTCAATGCAATTCCAATTAAAATCCCAATGACGTACCTTACAGAAATAGAGCAGGCAATTATGAAATTCATCTGGAAGAATAAGAAACCCAGAATAGCTAAAGCAATCCTTAGCAGGAAGAGTGAAACAGGGGGTATTGCAATACCAGATCTTCAACTCTACTACAAAGCAATAGTAACAAAAACGGCATGGTATTGGTACCAAAATAGAAAGGTAGATCAATGGTACAGAATAGAGGACACGGACACAAACCCAAATAAATACGATTTTCTCATACTAGACAAAGGGGCCAAAAATATGCAATGGAGAAAAGATAGCCTCTTCAACAAATGGTGCTGGGAGAATTGGAAATCCATATGCAACAGAATGAAACTAAACCCATATCTCTCACCATGCACGAAACTAAACTCAAAATGGATTAAGGACCTCGGAATCAGACCAGAGACCCTGCAGATTATAGAAGAAAAAGTAGGTCCAAATCTTCATCTTGTTGGTCTAGGACCAGACTTCCTTAACAGGACTCCCATAGCACAAGAAATAAAAGCTAGAATCAACCACTGGGATAGATTCAAACTAAAAAGCTTTCTCTCAGCAAAGGAAACTATCAGCAACGCGAAGAAAGAGCCTACAGAGTGGGAGAATATCTTTGCCAATCATACTTCAGATAGAGCACTAATCTCCAGAATCTATAAAGAACTCAAAAAACTCTACTCCAAGAATTCAAACAGTCCAGTCAACAAATGGGCTAAGGAAATGAATAGACACTTCACAGAAGAAGATCTACAAGCAATCAACAAACATATGGAAAAATGTTCAACATCTCTAGTAATAAGAGAAATGCAAATCAAAACCACCCTAAGGTTCCATCTCACCCCAATTAGAATGGCGATTATCAAGAATACGAGCAACAACAGGTGTTGGCGAGGATGTGGGGAGAAAGGTACACTCATACACTGCTGGTGGGGCTGCAAATTAGTGCAGCCGCTATGGAAAGCAGTGTGGAGATTCCTTAGAAAACTTGGAATGGAACCACCATTTGACCCAGCTATCCCACTCCTTGGCCTATACCCAAAGGACTTAAAATCTGCATACTACAGAAATACAGCCACATCAATGTTCATAGCTGCTCAATTCACAATAGCCAGACTGTGGAACCAACCTAGATGCCCTTCAATTGATGAGTGGATAAAGAAACTGTGGTATATATATACTATGGAATATTACTCAGCCATAAAGAATGATAAAATTATGACTTTTGCAGGCAAATGGATGAAATTGGAGAATATCATGCTAAGTGAGATAAGCCAATCTCAAAAAGCCAAAGGACGAATGATATCGCTAATAAGTGGAGGTTGACACATAATGGGGGGGAGGGAAGGGTTAGAGTTAGGGTTAGGGAGGGGGGCAAGTATGGAGGAAGGAAGTACTGTATAGAGGGTAAAGAGGGGTGGGAGGGGTGGGGGGAAGGGAAAAAAATAACAGAATGAATCAAACAACATTGCTCTATGTAAATTTATGATTACACAAATGGTATGCCTTTACGCCATGTACAAACAGAGAAACAACATGTATCCCATTTGTTTACAATAAAAAAAAAAAAAAAAAAAAAAAAGAAATAGCAACAAACAGTACACTGAATTATTAGAGGATACAGTGACCATATTGACCTCTATTCTAAAAAACCTACTAAACCATATCTGGAAAATGCAAACTAGTAATTATGTCACTTAGTATTGCCATTTGCACTCCAAAATTAAGCTGTCTTACTGTTTCAGTCCTTGTTATACTAAATGCCATTTGTTCTGGAAACAGATGGGCCCTTGCTAATTAAGAAAACTGCTCCGGTTCATTAAAGAAATAGCAAACAACCAAACGAAGTGTCAGTTTTTAGGGTCACTCAATGTACAAAATTTGATCACATTACTCATTTGTTCCATCTTGCTCTGAATCATTGATTCAATCTAATGATTGACCATATATCACTTTTAACAATAAAATTTCAAAACCACAGTATACTAAAATGCTTAAATATGTACATTATTTAGGTGGTGAGTATTTCTTATGTTTTTTAACCTTTAAAAGCGTGATGTGTACTATTATAAACACATTTAGAAAGCCTCTTCAGGATCCTGAGTTTATCATCTTTTACTCAGTCAGTTGTTCAATACTTAAGAAACCTTTTTTGCCATTATTTGTTCTAAATATTTTTGTTGCAGATATTAATAGGACTATCATTGCCTGCAATGATTTCACAGTTTATTTGGAGACGGAGATACATATAAGGTAACCATAATAATGTGAATCATTTTGCTACTCATATGTATTAGAAATTGTGTGAATACAGAGGGAAATAAACACTTAACTCTAACAGTGGTGTTATGGTTTAGATATTAGGTGTCTCCCAAAAGCTCATGTATATAGGACTATGTAAGAATGATTAGAGGTTAAATAATGGGTTATGGGAACTCTAACTCAGTCTGTGAATTAATCCCCTGATAGGTTAACTGTATGAGATCTTCAGGTAGGTAGGGTGTGGCTGGAGGAAATGCCTTTGGAGTATATATATTTTCATTGTTGAGCAGAGCTCTATCTCTGCTTCCTGATCCGATGTCCTAGGATGCTTTCCTCAACCATACATTTCTGTCATGATGTTCTGCCTCACCTTGAGTCCAAGGGAATGGAGTCAGCCACCTATGGACTGAGACCTCTAAAACCAGGGGCCCCAAAATAAATTTTTCTCCTCTAATTGTTCTAGTCAGGTCATTTAGTCACGGCAGCAAAAAAGCTCACTAAAACAAGTGGGTAGGATAGTTAGATAATATTTTGTGAAGAGACAATACCTGACAATATGCAAAATTTTTTTAGACTAGGAGTGAGGAAGTTTTCCAGAAACACAGAGCAGTATGTATAAAGGTATCCAAAGATGAACAGGTCTTACTTTGTAGGTCTGACTGAAGATGTAGGCAAGAATGAGACTTGCCTATATCTTGTCTAAGGACTCTTAGACCATTGTCTATGAGTTTAAACTTGATCCAAAAATCATTAAAGACATTTAAAGATTTCAGATATGGAAATCATATGGTCAAATATGTATTTTAAAAATGCTATCCTAGTAGCAATGTAAATAACATATTTGGCAGGCATAAGATTATAGTTATAGAAAACAGTGAAAAGAATTTTAAGGTATCATAGATGAGAAATAAAGGCGTAAAGCATGGTCTCTGTAATGCTGGAGAGGAAACATCATGTGGAAATATTTGTAGGATGAGGAACAGCAATGAGGCCAAAGTGCCTGCAGAACTGTGAACAACTAGAAGAGTAGTTATAATGAATTCCAAGGATGGCAAGAGGCCAAGTTTAATGACTTGTGTAGCCATGGTCAAATTTTTGAAATTTATTCTGTGTGATGGGAAAATATTAGAGAGGTTTTGGCACAGGATTGTCGGATCTCACTACTATAAAATATTGTTCTAGCTACTGTATTGAGAACAGGCTACAAGAGGACAAAAGGGAACTAAAAGGCATCACATAGGAATCTATCATTGTAATATAGGCAAGAGATGACAGTGATTTGATCCAGAGTAGTAATATTACAAGCAATGATACATAGTTGGACTTTGGATATGTTTTTAAAATAGAGGTAATAGGATTTGCTGAATGTATATATTTTGTAAAAAATAAAGAATAGAGAAAGATGCCTCTAATTATTTTGTCCTGAAACACTGAAAGAATAGTACTGAAAATTGTTAAGTGGAAAGGACTTGTGAGGGGGGGTCAAGTTTTCAAAAGAAGAATTGAGAGTTAAATTTTGAATATATTAAGTTCAATAGTATTATTAAACATACAAAAGATGTCAAGTAGGCAGTTGGACATTGGAGTCTCGTGTTTAGATGAAAAGTCTGAGCTGAAAATGTAAATTTGTAGTCATTTGTACATAAAAAAGCCTGATGATGGACAATTCATTGTTTAGAAGTTGAAGTGAAGAAGAGAGATCACCAAGAGGAATAAAGAAGTAACAGCCAGTAAAATAGAATAGAAACTAAGTATATTCCTGGAGTCAATTGAAGGAAGCAGTGGTATATTTGCTTTATAAGTGCATGTATACACTTATATAAATCTTTCTTAATATAAATATATTTATAAAAATATTTATAACTATGTATACTTCTGTGAATATATATTTAAATACATAGGAAAATACCTGAATGAGTACATATAATCCTAGTTATTAGAAGAGGGAGACCAGGTAAGAAGAGTGGTCAAATTTGCAGAAAGCTACTAAGAGGTCTATTAAGATCTGGACTGACAAAGCACCACTGAATTTTGCCACAAAGAGATTATTGATGACCTTTACAAGAGGAGGATAAGTGGACTGGGAAAGATAAAGCCTCATCAAAGTGGTTTCATAAAAAAGAATAGAAAGAAAGTGAGGGCTTCCACTGTAGGCAATTTGAAAACTTTAAAAGCAAACAGGGATTCCCTCACTAGAGAAAATGTGTTAATTGTTATGGAATATTATGCCTACTTAGAAGCAACATGAGATATGCATACATAACAATAAAAATACATTTTAAAATAATATGCTTCATTAAAATAGAAGAATGATGTATTTCTCATAATACTGTCTATTTAAATGTAAAATACAAACTCAGAAAATAATTTTTAAAAATTCTCCTCCCTTTCCTGATCTCTATTCCAGCACCACTTTCCAATTTCAGACATTCAAACATAACTATAGTTCTCTGAATCCATCCAGGGATATGTACAAAAACACTAATGTGTGTGTGTAGGACACACATAGCATAGCATTATCTTAGTTGCTTTTACCAACAGAGAAAATGCATGTTGTTCTGTAACATTTTTGTCTCAATAATATGGTTTGAAACATTACAATATGGGTATACATAAGCCTACCTCTTTGTAACTGTTGCATAATATTCTATGTCATGAATAGATGGAATTAATGTATATAATCTCTTCACCCATTCCTTAACTAATAGGTTTTTTCCGGTTTTACAAACAATGCAACCAGTATTTCTTTTACATGCCTCTTTTATGTATGCATGAAGGTTTTCCTAAAACTGATACCAAGGAAGTTGAATTATTGCACATTATGTAAGATTTAAATTATAATAAATTCTCTCATATCACCCTACAATGTGGAAAACTAATGTTGTTACTATACTAACATGGTGGGAATCAGGGTAGCCATTTAAAATCACCTCATTTACACTTTATTTCACAACTTCAAACTTTATTTTTTGTCCATAATATGGATAACTATGAATCTGTGTCAGAATACATATATTTTCATATAGGTACATCCTGTCCATATTACATTTTTTTTTAATTTTCTGGAGTGAATTCTTTGCTATTTTTCTATTAGATCTTTTGACTTGATTGAATTTGTAGTAATTATTTATTTATATATTTTGGATACTAATCCATGGCTACATATGGTGCACACATTTTATACTTTAGTCCAGTTTATAGTTTGTTTTTCCATAAAGAATTCTGAAATTTTAATATATCAAATATATAAATCTAGTAGCATTTTTTTTCCCACAAACTGTTTCCCCCCATCAAGGTCATGGAATATTCTCCTAAATTTTTCTAATGCTTATTTTTCTTTTTATTTCAAATCACTCTTCTATCCAATTTAATTTCTTAACTTTGTGTCATGCTGTAGGAGTTTAGCAATATCAAATGAATAAGAAATTTTCCTGAATTTTTTTAAATAGCCCCTTCTTTTCCCATGGATTTGTTATTGCCTTATAAATTCCTACTCAAATACCAAAGATTATCAAATATAACTTTATCATGTGCTTAAATAAGAGGTCGAATTTACCTGATTTTTGTTTTATAATTATTTTTCTACAGAATATCAGTTTATCAAATTGGGAGTTTTATTGTGATTATATTGAATTCAGATATTAGTATGGAAATACTTGGCACCTTTAGAGTTTTTTTCTTCTTGTGATTTTAATGTTATATTTCTTTTATTGGGGTCCCCTTTTATGTTCTGCAGTGATTTCTTACTTTTTAGTTTTTTCCAAAAAGAAAATTTTAATTTTTTTATTGTTTATTCTATTTAGTTATACATGACAGTAGAATGCATTTTGATTCATTGTATACAAATGGGGAACGACTTTTCATTTCTCTGGTTGTACATGATGTAGATTCATACCATTCGTGTAACCATACACGTACATAAGGTAATGATGTCTGTCTCATTCCATCATCTTTCCTTCCCCACACCCCTTCCCTCCTCATTTCCCTCTACACAAGCCAGTGTTCCTCCATTCTTCCCTTAGCCCCTCTCCCCCACCCAGTTATGTATCAGAATCCACTTATCAGAGAAAACATTAGATCTTTGGTTTTTTGGGATTGGCTTATTTCCCTTAGCATGATATTCTCCAACTCCATCCATTTACCTGCAAATGCCTTAATTTCATTCTTCTTGAAGACTGAGTAATATTTCATTGTGAATATGTACCACAGATTCTTTATCCATTCATCTATTGAAGGGCATCTAGGTTGGTTCTACAATCTAGCTATTGTGAATTGAGTTGCTATAAATATTGATGTGACTGCGTTACTGTAGTATACCAATTTTAAGTGCTTTCGGTATAAACCGAGGAGTAGGATAACTGGTTCAAATGGAGGGTTTATTCGGAGTTTTCTGAGAAATTTCCAAACTGCTTTCCAGAGTGGTTACACCAATTTGCAATCCCGCCAGCAATGTATGAGTGTACCTTTTTCCCCACATCCTCACCAACATTTATTGTTCCTTGTATTCTTGGAAATAGCCATTCTAATAGAAGTGAGATGGAATCTTAGGGTAGACTTGATTTGCATTTCTCTAATTCCTAGAGATGTTGAACATTTTTTCATATAGCTGTGGATTGAATATATATCTTCTTCTGTGAAATGTCTACTCAGTTCCTAAGCCCATTTATTGATTGGGTTATTTGTATATTTGGTATAAAGTTTTTTGAGTTCTTTATAGATTCTGGAAATTAGTGCTCTATCTAAAATGTGTATGGCAAAGATTTTCTCCCATTCTGTAGGCTCTCTCTTCACATTGTTGATCATTCTCTTTGTTGACAAAATCTTTTTAGTTTGAATCCATCCCATTTCTTGATCTCGTTTTTGTTTCTTGCACTTTGGGAGTCTTGTCAAGGAAGTCTGGTCCTAAGCCAACATGATGAAGATTTGGGCCTACTACTTTTTCTTCTATTTGGTTTAGTCTCTGGTTCAATTCCTACATCCTTGATTCATTTTGAGCTGAGATTTGTGCAGGGTGAGAGATAGTGGGTTTAATTTCATCTTGCTGCATATGGATTTCCAGTTTTCCCCACACCGTTTATTGAAGAGGTTTGTTTTGGGCACCTTTGTCTACTATGAGATAATGAGTATATATTTATGTGGATTTGTCTCTGTGTCTTCTATACCCTTTGTCTACCTACCCACTTTGGTGCCAATACTATGCCATTTTTGTTACTATTGCTCTGCAGTATATTTAAGGTCTGGTATTGTGATACCTCCTGCTTCACTCTTCCTGCTAAGGATTGCTTTGGTTATTCTTGGTCTCTTATTTTTCCACATGAATTTCATAATCGCTTTATCAAAAAAAAATAAAATAGGAATCAATCTAACAAAGAGGTGAAAAACCTCTGCCATGACATCTATAGAACACTAGAGAAAGAAATTAAGGAAGACCTTAGAAGATGGAAAGACCTCCCATGTTCTTGGATAGGCAGAATTAATATTGTCAAAATGGCCATACTACCAAAAGTGCTATACAGATTCAATGCAATTCCAATTAAAATCCCAATGACGTACCTTATAGAAATAGAGCAAGGAATCATGAAATTCATCTGGAAGAATAAGAAACCCAGAATACCTAAAGAAATCTTTATTTCTTTTCTTATTAGATTTACTTCCAATACCTTTTCAGTTATCAATGCAAGTTAGTTTAAGTGGTTTGTGTGTGTGTGTGTGTTTTCTAATTGATTATTTCTGGTATTAAGAAAAGCTTATTTTTATGTTATTCTTGTTGCCACTTTGAATGCCATTTTTGTTTAGCGATATTAATTATTTTATATTCACTGTTTGTTTTTCTGTAGATGAGAATATTGGTTAAAATAATGATAATTATATCTTCCTTTCCAGTGCTCATCACTCATTTCTTAATTTTTATTTATTGCCTGACTTAAGATACTCAGAAAAATAATATGTTTTCTAATCAATGGAGAAGTTATCCCCTGGGATTAATAACAAATTGGACACAGCAGTACCAAAACATGCTCATTATGAAGAGCAGCAGAAACTATGAAACATCTCTGTCACTTGTGAAAAATAGTACAAAGATTTTGAAACAGGGCTGGAAGTATGGCTCCATAGCAAAACACTTACCTCACATATACAAGGCTATGGGTTCAATTCCAAGCAACAAAATAATTGTTTTCAAAATTTTGAAGAGTTTTTTGTGAATTTATTATAAAAATTTAACATGTATATATACTACAATTTAATAATTCTACCAAGCAGATTACTATTTTTCAAGAATAGTGAAAAAATTAGAATTGTAAATCTACCTCTATAAGATCCATGAATATTCATAATAACCAATAATTAAGAAATCATATCAAATCCCCATCAATGAAGAAATTGAAAAAGTATGATATAATCTAACACTTGCAACTTTAGAAAACAAATAATAATGAACTGTTGATCCATGTGACACATGGATGAGTCTGAAAATCTTTATGCTGAGTAACCCCAGACACAAAAGAGTAAATGCTATATTATCCCATTTATATAAAGTCCATGAAAGCTAAATCTAATTTACAGCAATAGAAATCAAAGAGTGGTTGCCTATGGGGATTAAACAAGGAAGTTTCTGGGATGAGGGAAGTATGCGATATCTTATTTTTGAGAAACATTCATGCCAGATTACAAATGATAAAAAATTCTAGTTGAATTATACACTTAAAATTCATGATTATTGCATGCAATTTACAACTCAATCATAACATATAGTGTTAATGTTGTGTAACAGAGAATCACATTTAGTGGTTTATAAAAAACTAAAGTCAATTTTTCTCTCATGCAACAATTCAACAGCTCTGAACTGAAGGAGCTACTCTGCTCAATGAAGTCACCCAAGAAAAGAGATCTATATATTGTTTTTGCTCTACCATTCCCTAAGGTTGTCTTCAACTTCATGGTTAAAGTAGA
This sequence comes from Sciurus vulgaris, assembly GCF_902686455.1. Lineage (NCBI taxonomy): Eukaryota > Metazoa > Chordata > Mammalia > Rodentia > Sciuridae > Sciurus > Sciurus vulgaris. The sequence goes on along the minus strand of NC_136471.1, from coordinate 9,002,033 downwards.
GTTGCTTCTATGTTCATATATCCACATTCTAGTTTATGAGTACTATGGGAAAATGCAGGGAAGTTCATTGTTTTTAATTAAAGGTGACCTGAAATGTAAACACATGACTTCGACTCCCATTCCCAAAACCCAGAATTCATTACATGGTAACGCCTATCTAAACCTCATTCTCTGAGGTAAGTTAAGGTAAGGGATCTATAAGAACATTACGGAAAGAAGATAAGATACAGTTATCTGAGAAGATGAAAAAGTAAGTAGGAAAAACTGTACAATTTTAGATTATAATATAGAAGACTCACTTGCGAATATCCTGGGAGCTGAATTTTAACCAGGGGTGGCTTTGCCAAAAGTATATAGTGAAGTAAGAGAAAAGCAAGGAATTATGAGTATATGTAAAAGAGTAATTATAATGACTGATCACTTCCCAGACAAATAGGCCCACAGAAGGTCAAGGATTCACCCAAGGTCAAAAACCTAGAGATATGGAGCCAGGATTTGAACCCAGATTAATCCAATGACAATGTATGACCTTCTTACATTGTAGCACAAAGAATCATTGCTTTGGCATGGGACTGATCAACGGAATTTGATAGATCCAATCACACCAATAAATCAGGGAAGTAGGTATACAAATTTATACAATAAAAGTCAACTGCTTGACTTCATAATTAAGATAAAAAAGGCATTAAAATTTTAAAACATATGAATAGTGTACAATGAATAAAAAGAATTCCCTAATGGATCTACCCAGGTGAGGTAAATTTATTTAAAATGCATTTTGTTCTCATCTAGTGACTAGAAGGGTTCAACAACTTAATATTGCTTATGAAGAAACTTAGATTTGTGGCTGGGGATGTAGTTCAGTGGTAGAGAGTTTTACTTAGCATGTTCAAGGCTCTGGGTTCAAACCCCAGCACCAGAAAGAAGAAAGAAAGGAACAAACTGAGGTCTAGAAAATATAAACAAAACCTTAAATCAAACAGAGGCCTCCTGATGCTGATGTCTGTGTTTGTTCCATTACATCAGGGAATATTGGAGGGTTTACGTCTGGTCTATTGTCAAGAAGATTGACCTTCTCCCTTTGCCTTCATTCCATTGTTTTAAGGTATATTATCTGATTCTGTAATCCTTGCTATGGAATCATAAACATGGATGCCTAATAACTTTATTATTTGAACCTCTCCATGACTGTTTGCATCCTTTATCCTAAAGACTCATGGAGGATAAGAATTCACTGTATTAGGTTTTTTGAGAAAAATTGATAGTAAAAATAAATAAGGGATGATAATGAAAAAAGTAGCAAGTTTTTCACAATCTCCCAAGTAATTTTCAGCTGAAGAAATCTGAAGATGAGCTTAAGAACTGCAACTGGTAGATAGTGCTTATTGAATTTTTTCTTACATTGCTGAATAATTTCACATTACTTAGACTGTGTCATTATGCATTTCTATCACAATAGGTGGAAAACATTAAACTAATGAATGTTGTGCCTCGTTTGTCAAGATCTGAGTCACTAGCATGAAACATCTTTCACTGTAAGTGCAATTTGGGAGATTCAACCATAATTTTTCTATTTGAAAATGCTCAAGTGTATAGTACTGATCCATTTTACTAATACATTGAACATTAAAAATAATTTGACATATGGGAAAGGTGTTCAGGACTAGATGATTATAAAGGAAAACTAAATGAGAGACTGTTTTCTTTGTCCAAGAAAGAGTTTATCCTTTTTGTATATCATAAAAGTTCTTATGAAAACAGGTGCTTATAGAATGTCATACTGTTTAAAATGTTAAAAAAAGGATTGATTTCTAGTTTCCTGGATACTTCTGTCAAGATGTTGCTCTTGCCAACATTAAGTGGGTATCCTTCATTGCAAACATCTCAGAATAAAGTTTTAGAAGAGGGCAAACCAACTAAACTAGCTAATTCATATTTGGAATGTCAAAGAATTGGGAACAGGAAAGGATCAGGGCAGGAGACATTAAAAAAAAAAACACTGAAGGAAGAAAGAGATATATGTCAGAGAACTTTCTTCATCTCATTTATAAAACTAAGAGCTCTAAGCTTCCTCAGGAAGAGGGATGAGAAACTAAGTATAGGATAATGGGAAGGAGCCAATATTTTGCAGGATTCCTGGGGTAGTCCTGTCAGACATTGCATGTGAATGTCTGAATATTAGAATTCAAGCCTAAATATTGAAACATTACTTATATACGTGAAAGGGAATGTGGTTGAGATGTGACTCAACACCAGTATATCACAGTTTGGTGGCCTGGTTCCAGTAACTGATTCCGAGGTATAAATGACACATTTTATCCAAGCAGAAGGTAAAATAGTCTCTTATATTAAAGATAATCCTGCCAAAATGCATGTGGTAGATAGAGCCTAAGGGATCCTCTTAAGATTTCCACCTTCTGGTATTCATGACATTCTATAATTCCCTCCTGTTAAGGGTGGACAAAACTTGTGACTCACTTCTAACAATTTTTGTCAAAGGCAATGACATGTCATCTCTGTAGGTTACATTGTATGTCAAATCTGATGGGAGATCAGACTTTGGGTATATGTTACTTTATCTACAACTCTGTTTAGAGAAGACTGCATTTAAAAAAATGAATTGACACTCTCCTTGTGAGCTTAATGAAATGGACATGTTGAAAAACCTATTTGGGAATGAACTGTGAGGAGACTGCCTGGTTGATGGTTAATAAAAAGCTAGTGCTCTCAATAACACAATGGGAAAAAAATAATTCTTCAGACCATTGAATGGGTTTGGAAGTGAATCCTTTCCTAGTCAAGCCTCTAGAGAATATCTCAGTCCTGGACTCTCTCTCTCTCTGTCTCTCTCTCTCTCTCTCTCTCTCTCTCTCTCTGTCTCTCTCTCTCTCTCTCTCCCTCCCTCCCTCTCTCTCTCTCTCTATAGATACACACACACACACACACATACTCAGGGGCACTTAACCATTGAGCCACATCCCAAGCCCTTTTTATTTTTCATTTTGAGATAGGGTCTCTCTACCTCACTAAATTGCTGAGATTGACTTCGAACTTGCTATCCTCCTGCCTCAGCCTCCTGAGCTGCTGGGATTACAGGTGTGCATCACTACACCTGGCCTGGACTACATTTAGATTGAAGTTTTTTTAGTAAATTGAAGCAGAGGACCTAGCTAAGCCACCCCCAGACTCCTGACCCACAAAAATTGTTAGATAAGAAGTATGTGTGTATTGTTTAAGACACCAGGTTTATGGTAACTTGTTATGCAGCAATAGGAAACTAATAAAATTCAATATGTGTATTCTTGAAAAACTTCACAGTTTGTGATTCATATATGGCATGGCATCTAAAAGGGCTTACGGGGAAAACAGGATTTGGAGAGTACATTTAAAATTCATTCAATGTCATTAACAGAGCATGAACAGAAACAAAAATAAAATCTCCAGAAATTGTTAAAATATATGGCAAATTACTAACAAACAAAAATAACATAATAGTAAATCTTCACTGAAAAGGGGCTAAAGGTAGTTTAATGGATGATGGTGTGAGGAAGATATTTTAGTAAGTTTTTTTCATCACTGTGAGCCAAAGATCTCACAAGAACAATTAGAAGAGGAAAAGTATATTTTGGCTCACTGTTTCAGAGGCCTTAGTCCATATGTGGCCTACTCCACAGCTCTGGGCTGAGGTGAGATAGCACATCTCAGTGGAAGGGCATGGCAGAGGAAAGCAGCTCAGGAGATGGCAACCAGGAAGCAGACAGAAGAGAGCTCCACTCACCAGGGACCTATTCTTTCAACCACACTCTACATGTAGTTACCATTCAGTTAATCCCTATCAATGGAATAATGCACCAATTAGGGTATGGCTCAATCATTTCACCTCTAAATATTTTGCATTGTCTCACACGTGAACTTTTAGGGGATACCTCATAGCTAAACCATAACAAAATGCCTAGAACCACTGTGTCATATGAGCAAAAGTAAAATACACATGGTCCAGAATTGAACAATAAGTACCTCCAAAGCAGAGCTGGTCACTTAAATCTTTAGGAAGAGCAAGCTGAAGAATGAACATCACATATAGCAAGTAGTTTGCAAGGGCCACTGTAGCAAAGTACATCCTAGATGGTTTAAACAACAGAAATTTCTTATTTCATAGTTCTGAAATGCAAGGTCTCAGGCTCCAATTCAGATTCACTGTATCGGTATAACCATCAGCATTATAATATGATCACTAGGAGATTCCTACATAATGAAACATGAACTAGCACAGTAGTTCTCAGACTCTAGCCCTTGGCAGGTGTATTAGTCAGCTTTTCATTTCCATGACCAAAATACCTGACATGAACAGCTTAGAAGAGGAAATATGTGTTTTTGCTCATGATTTCAGAAGATTCAGTGCATGATCAGTGTATTGGGCCTGAGGCAGAACACCATGATGGAGAAAAGTGGCTTAGCTCATGGCATCTTAGAAGCAGAGAAAGAGGAAGAGAGAGAGGAAGAGGACAGGGAAAAGATATGCCCTTCCAGGGCATGCCCCTAGTGACCTACTTCCTCCAACTATATCTCACTGTCCAGCTGTCCATTGAGCTATCAGTAGATTTATTCTTCCAATGTATTAATCCACTGATGAGGTCAGAGTCCTCATCATCCAATCACTGCTTAAAATCCCCACCTCTGTACACAAGGCTTTGGGGAATATTCCAGGTCAAAACCATAACATTGGGCCTATAAAGTCACAACCTAATGGCAGGAGTAAGTTCTGGTATAATATTACACATAAGGGTGATTATAGTTAACAATATTGTATAATATAATTCTAAACAGCTAGGAGAAAGGACTTTGTACTCATCACAAAAAAATAATAAATGTTGGAGATGATAACCTAAATATCCTGAGTTGATGATTACACACTGTGTAAATGTAGAAGTATTACATTGTGCCCCATAAAGATGTGCTCATAAAAATTCTAAACCATTGCTAAGAAAATAGCAGATTGTAGAGGTCCAACTCCAATGCTTCTATTTAATCTGAAGTGGGGCATTTCTAAAAAAGTTCTCGAATAATGCTGATCCCAATGCTACTGGTTCATTGGCAAAACTTGCAGACCTACTGTCTTAATATATGGGGAGAGCTGGAACCAAGATAGAGGCTGTAGATATGCTTTTCTCATTTATTTAATTCATACAGGCAATGAGGTGGGTCTGAGTCTGCCAGCAGAAATTGTCATTTTGTTTACCATTGAAGAGCCAGCAATATTTAAATGTTATGAATATCATTCCTATCCTTGAACATGCCTCATGCATTTTTATTATTAGTAATTCCTTTAACTCTTCATAGATTTTGCTGCTACTATTTTTAAATCATTATTGACTTTTTTAATTATGGTAGCTATCTAGAAAACTTTGGGTACCTTGATCTTACATTCTCAAGTTGCTGAAGAACTCTTTATTTTTTTTTTTAGTTATACATGGCAGTAGAATGCATTTTGACATATCACACATACATGAAGTATAACTTCCCATTTTTGTGGTTGCACATGATATGGAGTTACACCAGTTGTGTATTCACATATGAACATAGGAAAGTTATGTCCAATTCATTCTACTGTCTTTCCCATTCCCATCCCCCCTCCCTTCCCCCAATCCCCGCCTCCCCGTCTAATCAGTGAACCTCCACTCCCCACCCCACTGCCGCCTAATGTAAGTCAGCATCCACATATCAGAGAGAACATTTGGTCTTTGTTTTTTGGGGATTGGCTTATTTCACTTATCAGGATAGTCTCCAGTTCCATCTATTTACCAGCAAATGCCATGATTTCATTCTTCTTTATGACTGAGTAATATTCCATTATGTATATGTATCACATTTTTGTTATCCATTCATCTATCGAAGGTCACCTAGATTGGTTTCATAGTTTAACTACTGAGAATTGAGTTGCTATAAACATTGGTGTGGCTGCATCATTGAAATATGCTCATTTTAAGGCCTTTGGGTATATGTTGAGGAGTGGGATAACTGGGTCAAAGGGTGGTTCCATTCTAAGTTTTTTGAGGAATCTCCATAGTGCTTTCCATAATGGTTGTACGAATTTGCAGTCCCACTACGAATGTATGAGTGTACCTTTTTCCCGACATCCTCTCAAAACATTTATTGTTACTGGTATTCTTGATAGTTGCCATTCTGAGTGGAGTAAGATGAAATCTCAGTGTAGTATTAATTTGCATTTCTCTAATTACTAGTGATGTTGAATATATTTTCATATATTTGTTGACCATTCATATTTCTTCTGTGAAGTGTCTGTTCAGTACCTTTGCCCATTTATTGTTTGGATTATTTAGTTTTTTGGTGTTCAGTTTTTTGAGTTTTTTATAAATCCTGGAGATTAATGCTCTATGTGATGTGCAGGTGGCAAAGATTGTCTCCCATTCTGTAGGCTTTCTTGTCACATTCCTGGTTGTTTCTTTTGTTGTGAAGAAGCTCTTTAGTTTGATACCATTCCATTTATTGATTCTTCATTGTACTTCTTGTGCTTTAGGAGTCTTGTTGAGGAATTCAGTTCCTAAGCTAATATAAAGAATTCTTATTTCCTTTTTAAATGTTTTCTTACTGCATTATAGTTATTATAGCAGGGTTCATTTTTACATATTCATACATGCGTATGACACAGTTTGCTCCATTTTAATCCCCAATACTTCCTTTTTCCCTCCACACATTCTTCCCCTTGTTCCCCTTCCTCTGTTCTACTAGTCTTACCTCTATTTATTGTCTTTTTAAATTGATGCTTTATAGATACACATAAAAGTGGTATTCACTGGGACAGAATCATACATGTACATAAAATAATTTGGTCAATTTCTTTCTAGAGTTCCTCCTCTTTTGAGTCCTCCTCACCCACTCCCTTTGAGTCCATTTCTCTACTCTATTGCTATCCCATCTATTTTCATGGGATCCCTATTTTCTTAGTTGCTTATTTCTCCTGAGTGTTGGCATATGAGAGAACACATTCAAATCTTAGCATTATGTTCTCCAGTTTCACCCATTTACCAAAAAATGCCATAATTTGATTCTTAGTAAAACTCGATTGTATGTATACACATACACACACACACACACACACACACGCCACATTATCTTTGTTCTTTCTTCTGTTGATGGGCACCTGGTCTGTTCCCATAACTGGACTATTGTGAATTGTTATAGACATTGATATGCATGTATCAGTATAGTATGCTAATTTTAGTTCTTCAATGCAAATACCAATGAGTGGGATATATGGTTCTACTAATTTGCAATTCCAGTAGCAATGTATTAATGTACTGTTACTCCCACATACTCACTAGTATATATTATTTTTATTCTTTATGATTAATTGCTGTTCTAACTGGAGTGAGATGAAATCTCAATGTATTTTGATTTGCATTTCCCTGATTGATAGTGTTTTGAACATTTCTTTCATATATTTGTTGAGTATTCATACTTCTTCTTTTGAGAAATGTTTATTTAGTCCTTTTGCCCACTTATTGAGTATGTTATTCATTTTTTGTGTGAAATTTGTTGAGTTCCTTATATATATTCTGTGTATTATTGCCCCATGAGAAGAGTAACTGGCAAGCAATCTCCCCCATTTTGTAGGTTCTCTCTTTAGATTATTAGTTGTTTTATTTGGTATCAATTCCATGAGAAAATGTCTAGAGCTTATTAACAAATTCAGCAAAGTAGTAAGATACAAGATCAATATACAAAAATTAATCGCTTTCCTAAACTTTAATAATGAATCTGCTGTGGAAAAAAAAAAAGAAATCCACTCCATTCACAATGACCTCAGACAATTCTTGGGACTAAATATAAAAGAGGAGGTGAAAGACCTCTACAGTGAAAATTATCCAACACTGAAGAAAAATAGTAAAGAAGATCTTAGAATATGGAAAACCTTACCGTGTACCTGGATAGGCAGAATTAATCTTGTCAAAATGGCCAAACTATCAAAAGTGATAAAATAGTTTCAAGTGATCCCCATCAAAATACCAATGATGCTCTTCACAGAACTAGAAAAACCAGTCCTAAATTCATATGGAAGGACAAAAGACCCAGAACAGCAAAAGCAATAGTGAGCAAGAAGATTGGGGTTAGTGGCATCACAATACCTGATTTCGGATTATACTACAGGGGTATAGTAAGAAAAGCAGCATGGCCTTGGCATCAAAACAGACATGAAGGCTAATGTAATAGATTAGAAGACATAGAGACATATCCACACAGATAAATCATCTGCTATTTGAAAAAGTTGCCAAAAGCATTCATTGGAGAAAAGAAATTTTTTTAACAAATGCTTCTGAAGAAACTGGCTATTCAAATGTGGAAGAATGAATCTAGATCCCTCTCTCTCACTCTGCACTAACATCAACTCAAAGTGGATCAAAGACCTAGGAATTAGATCAGAAACTTTGTAAATTCTAGAAAAGAAAACATAGTTTCAATAGCCCAACCTATTGGTACAGGCATCAACTTCCTTAACAAGACCCCCAAACCTCAAGAAATAAAACCGAGAATCTGTAAGTGGGATAGCATCAAATAAATCTTACTTCTAAAATTTGATTTCTATATTTTGTATTTTCTATGCATATAATTGTATCACATACAAATAAGTTCCCTCCTTTTGTTTTAAATAACAGACCCACACCAAGGCACATTATAATGAAAATACCTAACATACAAAATAAAGACAGAATTTTAAAGGCTGTGAGAGAAAAGAACTAAATAACATATAGTTTATTGCTATTTATTGTCTGAGATTTTAGGAATGGTTAGGAGTGTTAAGTTTGTAGCCAAATTCCTGGGTCAAATCATAGCTATGAAATTTATGACATAATCTTAGGGATAAATTAATCTCACTTCTCCAGCTCTCAATTTCATCATGCCAGCTGTACCTACCATGTACATTCATATTGGTTGTAACTTCAAGAATTGTTGTGAGAATTAAATTGAATATGATAATTGAATTAATCTATTTCCATTGAAAATGTTTATAATTTCTCTAGCCTTATGTTTCTCTCCATGTCTAGCACAAGTATACTTCCCCTTCTATCTCTTGAACTCACCTACATATTTTTAAAGTTTTGGTTAAATCTGATAAAATATTTCTGAATGTTTGTAGCCATATCGGACATATTAGCATCAGCTCATTCCTCTAGATTTCATGGAGTAGCCTCAATTAGTGTTTCTGAAACTGTAACCTCTTAAAAGTCACCTAGAATGCTTGTTAAAAAGACAGATTTCCAGACGCCCTATAAGAGACATACTAAAACAGAATTTTGGAGCCTAATTCATAGAATATGCACTTTAAACACATGGTTACTGTGTACATTCAAGTTTAATGAGCATTTTAAGGGGAATTTCCAAGTTAGTGCCTCAGGAAAGAAAAGATAACTAAACCCCTATCTAAGGGGCTATACTAATTATATAGACTTCCTTACTGTATTTTCCACATGAATAATTTCTGATTCACAAAGGTAAGGGGTAAGTCCTCAAAATGCCCGAGATGTTTTGATATTTAGCCCCAATTTTCAGAGCATTGTTGACTTTCTGCTTCTGTTTGCCTTAATAACGAATCCCTAAACATTAAGAGTGTCTGTGTGGGCATTCCCTAGCAGAACTCAAACAAGCAAGGCGACTTCAGGCAGAGTAGGAAGACATTGGACTACAAATATGGTTTAGCTTAGGTTTTTGAAAATAAAGAGTAATTTTCCACTTCAAGCTTATTGGAGGCAGTAGTGACACTGCATTTCATGTGTTTGAAAAACATTCTTACAACAATTAAATGTAAATATTTCAATTTAGCTTCCAATGAATTCAGATTGTATGATTTAAATGATTTTTCAGGAGGTATTCTCTCCACATTACAGATCAGTACCTAACCCAGTGAGTACAAACATCGCTAAAGGATAATTCAATGCATATTTATACTATCAAATCTATACCCTTTGATGGACAAAGAGATGAGGTTAAGAAATACAATCAATGGGACTGGGGCCATAGCAAAGAAGTAGAGCACTTGCCTAGCATGTGTGAGGCACTAGGTTTGATCCTGAGCATGATATAAAAATAAATCAATAAAATAAAGGTATTGTGTCAATCTACAACTAAAAATGCTTTTTAAAAAAGAAATACAATCAAGCAGTTGGGAAACATCCTTTTGAATATAAGAAGATGATCACAAGGTTGATTATAGAAGCACAGTATGAACAAATGTTTTTCTCTTGCCAAAGTGAAGTAAAGAAGCAAATGATTCTAGTGTTTGGCTAGATAATTTTGCACTCTGGGAAAGAATGTCAGCATCTTGTTGCTGATTATTTCAGAAACTGAGTTCTGTATTTATAGATGGAAGAGTCCTACTGCCACAGCTGAGAATAGTAATGTAGCCAAGAAAAGAAGGCCAAGAAGAATTCTGGGGGGATAGAAAATGCTTGCCCTTTCCTGATCACAGAGATGATCGATATACAAACTCTTGATTCTTCCAAGTGTCCATTTGACAACTGTGTACATGCCATTCATGCCCACTCAATAAGGTACCAGACACTAGCAAAACATACACACTCACACACCTGGGTGTTTACTGTGAATCTGGTAATAAAATGCAGTAATTTCATAATTGTTGCATATCTTAACAGGACCTGTCCTATGAGTACTGGAGTTTACTTTTAAACTAAAAATTCTTTTAATACAAAAATAGCCAAATATGTTAGAACTGAAACCATGCTTATAAAAGTTTAGACCAATTTAAGGAAAAGAATAGAGTTAAAATAAATGTTATATTTAGAAAATACAATGGTAATATTAAGCAGTGGATAGAGTATGTGGTAAATGATAGGAAGGATTAACAAATGAAATATGAATTTGACCTTAGTGATTTAGGTTCCTTGAATCTTGCTTTAGAGCCTAACGTACTAGATAGGCCAGTAGTATTTATTAAGGAGCAATTTTAATTAATTTTTTTAATATTTTATGCAAAACAATGTCATAATTTAGTTCAAATGTATAATAAATATACATAATATGTTTTACCTCTTCATTTAGTATCTAAGGAAAACAGAGGGACAAAGATTATAAGTTAGCTTGCTTAGAAACATACTGGTAACTTCAGAGCCCAGGCCTCACCTTCCCATCCCAATGCCTAAACTACACTGTATTTTGGGTTCTCTCATTCAATTTATTTTGTCTATAAAGAAACTGATTTTTTAGAGCATGAAGCCATTACCAAGGTATTTCCATCTATCATGAAGTATAATCTAAATATAGCCTAATTACAAACAAAATGTCTGGGAGAAAAAAAAGTCTTTTTCATGCAAACTCAAACTTATAAAACAATGCATTGGGTCATCCCAAAATAATGACTGATCCATCAGCATGCTTTTTGGTATGTTTGTTAAAAATCTACAAACCATTTACATTCAGGAGTAAAAATAATGGGGCTGTATTATTCCAATGCTACCCATTCTCTGTCTACATATCTCTGACAATTTCATGTTTTACCCTCTGTTCTTCAGACTTATTTATCTTACTCCATGAAGTCTCCAATCCTGCTTTCTGTACAGGTGATTCAATGTGCTTCGCAAATGATGACAGGCCAATTAGTTGAAAAGAGGCACATAAAACTCAGAAAGATTTTCTTTTCCTACAGTCATATATGAAAGTGGATCTGTAAGTACAATATCTGGAATTTCTTTTCTAACTAAAAGTTAGAGATTTTATTTTGAAAATATAACTCCAAAGAATTACAAAGGAAGTATTTGATATAACTATATTTAACCTAAGATGTTTATAATTCAAATTATTCCAGCCCTTTGACAAATTAGATTGATGATTCTTTCACCTCCAAAATTATAGGGAAGTATGTTGAAACTACCCTACTCATGGTTATAATAGCTATTTCCATTCTATAATGAAAAACACTGCCTTGGAAAAGTAGAGTTGCTTTAGGCTCTTCCAAAGTGGAAATTTCTTAATAAACATAGTTTATTCAGATACAAAGGACAGATTCAACTTCTGCATTGTTGGTACAAGGAACTCTATGGACTGCTTCTCAAGAGAAGCAACCATAACAGATAAAATCATTTTATGAAAAGAACCAATTAAAATTTCTGGAAAGTGTCCTAAAGGCACACAGGAATCGAAGAAATATTTACCCAACAAAATCTATTAAATCTTGGTTAAAAATACAAAAAATAAAAATAAAAATGAGAATCTCTAACATTTCAGCCACTACCTACTCTCTCCCTCTCACATTGGGTTCATAAGACAGATGTGGCTAAAAAGGTGGGGTTCTCCTATCTCCAGCTCCCAGTCAGAGTTGTCGTATCTCCCTGGGATACACAGACCATTAGAATCCCTTTTCTTTCCTAGATTAATGCTGCACAATGGAATGATGGTAGAAATCAGCAACACAAGGAAATATAGAAATTAGCCAGGCACAGTGGTGCAAGTCAGTAATCCCAGTGGCTCGGGAGGCTGAGGCAGGAGGATCACAAGTTCAAAGCCAGGCTCAGCAAAAGTGAGGTGCTAAACAACTCAATGAGACCCTGTCTCTAAACTATAAAACAGCCGACGCGCAGGCGCGACACCTCCCGTCGATGCACTGCCGTGCCCGCGTCACTGGAGAGCGTGTGTCGAGTCACAGGCGGACTTCCGGGAGGAGCTTTCCCAGACACGCGTTGTGCAGGACTCAGGAAATCTTGCCAAATAGGATTCAAAGTACAGATACAGGAACACGGACAACTGGGAGCGCCGTAAAGGAGGCCCCTCGGCACAGCGCTGGGACTCGGAGCAACCACTGGGGCTCCGGCGGCTGCCCAGGGGAGGAGTGGTGAGGAGAGCTGTGTGGACTCTGAACACCGTGGCCTGCCCTGAGGAGGAGGAGGAACGTGGCCACTTGGATTCGGAGTGACTACACCAGAGCTACAGGCAGTTGCCAGAGGAGAAGCTGCGCTGCGAGCTGTTTGGACTCAGAACGACGCTTCTGAACACCGGGCCTGCCCTGAGGACGAGGAGGAGGAAGAGGAGCGCGGCTGCTTGGATTCGGGTGACTACACCAGAGCTACAGGCGGTTGCAAGGGGAGGGGCTGCGTGGCGAGCTGTTTGGACTCAGACCACTTCTGAACCCCGGGGCCTGCCTGGAGGAGAAGGAGAAGGAGGAGGAGGAGGAGCGCGGCGGGTCCTTTGGACTCGCAGTGACTGCATTAGCGCTCCAGGCGGCTGCTCAGAGGAGAAGGCGAGTGGTGAGTTGTTTGGACTTAAAGTGACAGCTCCTGAACACAGGGGTGCTGCCTGGAGGAGAAGCGTGGTGGGTCACTTGGTCTTGAGTGGCCGCACTTGAGCTCCGGGCGGTGCCCAGAGGACCCGTGCAGCGGGTCACGTGGATTCAGAGCCACTCAGAGGGACTGCTCCTGAACACCCAGGGGGTTATCTGGAGAAGGAGGAGGAACGGGGAGGGTCACTTCGACTCGGAGTGATTGATTGCCCAGGGCTACGGGTGGTTGGTGGGAGGAGAAGGCACGAAGTGAGTTTCTTGGACTCCTAGTGACCGCACCGGAATACTGGGCGGCTGTCTGGAGGAAGAGGCCTGTGGCGGGTCTCTGGGACTCAGAGCGATTGTTCGGGGCCCCAGGTGGCTGCTCAGAGGAGGGGCCGCATAGCCAGGCGATTGGGTGCACAGCAGGGTCCCAAGATCTAGGAGGCTTCTTGGTGGAAGAGCCGCACAGAGACAGACTTAGGGCGGAGCGAAGGTTCCAGACCTGCGGGCAGATTCTCTGAGGAGGGGCAGCCTAAGGACATTCATCTGCGAAGGGTGAGGCTCCCAGGCCCAGGAGGTAGGGCCGGGCCCCTGGGAACTTTGCAGAGGAAGGCAGCCCAGCCCAGGCGGTAGCTGTAAATTGAGGGGAACCTCTAGGAGGGAACTGACCAGCGAGACCTCCCCACTGGGTGAGTCTTCCCTGCCGGGTGAGGTTTCCCTACAAAGACGGTAAAACCAGAGACTCAGGCCCAAACAGGCCTTGCCTCAGCCCGCAGCCTAGGTCCCCTTTGGATGACCATTGGTCAACAAGTGGAGGCACCTCTGCCCACTAGCAGGGAATATACCCCACCTGAAGGCCACCACTCCTAGAGAGGCAGCTTCCTTGTGGAGCACCGCATTATCAACTTCCTCCAAGACTTCAGCCTACCAAAGGCTAAGGGGGGATATATATAGAAATCTTCAGGGACATTGTAAGTCAATAGAGGAAATCTGCAATATCTCAGCGGTCCTCTGATACCTGAACAATATCAGAAAACAAGGAAAGAAAATGCTGCAAACAAATCTAGATGTTACATCAATAAAACGCAACGACAGCATGGCAGAAGAAATGACAGAAAGGGAGTTCAGAATGTACATAATTAAAATGATCAGGGAAGCAAATGACGAGATGCAAGAGCAAATGCAGGCACTGAATGATCGCACCAATGGACAGTTAAAAGAGCAAATACAGGAAGCAAAAGATCATTTCAATAAAGAGTTAGAGATATTGAAAAAAAACCAAACAGAAATCCTTGACATGAAGGAAACAATAAACCAAATTAAGAACTCCATAGAAAGCATATCCAATAGGATAGAACACCTGGAAGACAGAACCTCAGACATTGAAGACAAAATATTTAACCTTGAAAACAAAGTTGAACAAACAGAGAAGATGGTAAGAAATCATGAACAGAATCTACAAGAATTATGGGATATCATGAAAAGGCCAAATTTAAGAATTATTGGGATTGAGGAAGGCCTAGAGAAACAAGCCAAAAGAATGAACAATTTATTCAATGAAATAATATCAGAAAATTTCCCAAATCTGAAGAATGAAATGGAAAATCAAGTTCAAGAGGCTTATAAGACTCCAAATACACAAAATTACAACAGACCCACACCAAGGCACATTATAATGAAAATACCGAACATACAAAATAAAGACAGAATTTTAAAGGCTGTGAGAGAAAAGAACCAAATTACATTCAGGGGGAAACCAATACGCATATCAGCAGATTTTTCAATCCAGACCCTAAAAGCTAGAAGGGCCTGGAACAACATTTTTCAAGCCCTGAAAGAAAATGGATGCCAACCAAGAATCTTATACCCAGCAAAACTTACCTTCAAATTTGACAATGAAATAAAATCCTTCCATGATAAACAAAAGCTAAAAGAATTTACAAAAAGAAAGTCAGCATTACAGAACATTCTCAGCAAAATATTCCATGAGGAAGAGATGAAAAACAAAGAAGCAAATCAGCAAAGGGAGGAATTATCCTAAAGGAATTGTCAAATAAAGGAGGAAACAAGTTGTGTCAAACAAATAAATAAATAAAATTTAAAAAATGAACCAAATGACCGGGAAACCAAATCATATCTCTATAATAACCCTGAATGTTAATGGCCTGAATTCATCAATCAAAAGACATAGACTGGCAGATTGGATTAAAAAGAAAGATCCAACAATATGTTGCCTGCAAGAGACTCACCTCATAGAAAAAGATACCCATAGATTAAAGGTGAAAGGATGGGGAAAAACATACCATGCACATGGACTCAGCAAAAAAGCTGGAGTATCCATCCTCATTTCCGATAATGTGGACTTCAAGCCAAAGTTAGTCAGAAGGGATAAAGAAGGTCATTTCATACTGCTTAAGGGAAGCATAAATCAGCAAGATATAACAATCATAAACATCTATGCCCCAAACAGTGGCTCATCCATGTATGTCAAACAAATCCTTCTCAATTTCAGAAACCAAATAGACCATAACACAATAATACTAGGTGATTTTAACATGCCTCCCTCACCACTGGACAGATCTTCCAGACAAAAATTGAACAAAGAAACCATAGATCTCCATAACACAATCAATAATTTAGACTTAACGGACATTGATAGAATATACCATCCAACCAAGAGCGAGTACACTTTCTTCTCAGCAGCACATGGATCCTTCTCTAAAATAGACCATATATTATGCCACAAAGCTAATGTTAGCAAATACAAGAAGATAGAGACACTAGCATGTATTCTATCAGATCATAACGGATTGAAGTTAGAAATAAATGAAAGAGTAAAACACAGAAACTATTCCAACATCTGGAGATTAAACAATATGCTATTATATGATGAATGGATAACAGAAGATATTAGGAAGGAAATTAAAAAATTCTTAGAGGTAAATGAGAACAAAGAAACATCATATCAAAATCTCTGGGACACTATGAAAGCAGTACTTAGAGGGAAATTTATTTCATGGAGCGCATTTAATAAAAGAAGTAAAAACAAATAAACGACCTAACACTACAGCTCAAAGCCCTAGAAAAAGAAGAACAGAACAGCACCAAAAGTAGTAGAAGACAGGAAATAGTTAAACTCAGAGCTGAAATCAATGAAATTGAAACAAAAGAAACAATACAAAAAAATTGACAAAATAAATAGTTGGTTCTTCGAAAAAATAAACAAAATTGATAAACCTTTAGCCACACTAACAAAGAGAAGACGAGAGAAAACCCAAATCACTAAAATTCGGAATGAACAAGGAAATATCACAACAGACAGGATTGAAATACAAAACACAATTAGAAGGTATTTTGAAAATCTATACTCCAACAAAATAGAAAATTTCGAAGACATCAACAGGTTTCTAGAGACATATGAATTGCCTAAACTGAACGAGTAAGGACATACACAATTTAAATAGACCAATTTCAATTACTGAAATAGAAGAAGTCATCAAAAGCCTACCAACAAAGAAAAGTCTGGGACCAGATGGGTTCTCAGCCAAGTTCTACAAAACCTTTAAAGAAGAGCTCATTCCAATACTCCTCAAAGTATTCCATAAAATAGAAGAGGAGGGAACCCTCCCAAACTCATTCTATGAAGCCAATATCACCCTGATACCTAAACCAGACACAGACACATAGAGGAAACAAAATTTCAGACCAATATCCTTAATGAACATCGATGCAAAAATTCTCAACAAAATTTTAGCAAATCGCATACAAAAACATATTAAAAAGATAGTGCACCATGATCAAGTGGGCTTCATCCCAGGGATGCAAGGTTGGTTCAACATCAGGAAATCAATAAACGTAATTCACCATATTAATAGACTTAAAGTCAAGAATCACATGATTATTTCAATAGATGCAGAAAAAGCATTTGATAAAATACAACACCCCTTCATGCTCAAAACACTAGAAAAAATAGGGATAGTGGGAACATTCCTTAACATTGTAAAGGCCATTTATGCTAAGCCCATGGCTAATATCATTCTAAATGGTGAAAAACTGAAAGCATTCCCCCTAAAAACTGGAACAAGGCAGGGATGCCCTCTTTCACCACTTCTATTCAACATCGTTCTTGAGACTCTGGCCAGAGCAATTAGACAAACCAAGGAAATTAAAGGGATACGAATTGGAAAAAAGAACTCAAACTATCCCTGTTCGCTGATGACATGATTATATATTTAGAGGAACCTGGAAATTCCACCAGAAAACTCTTAGAACTCATAAGTGAATTCAGTAAAGTAGCAGGTTACAGGATCAATGCTCATAAATCCAACGCATTTTTGTACATAAGTGATGAATCTTCAGAAAGAGAAATTAGGAAAACTACCCCATTCACAATAGCCTCGAAAAAAATAAAATACTTGGGAATCAATCTCACAAAAGAGGTGAAAGACCTCTACAATGAGAACTATACAACACTAAAGAAAGAAATTAAAGGAAACCTTAGAAGATGGAAAGATCTGCCATGTTCTTGGATAGGAAGAATTAATATTGTCAAAATGGCCATACTACCTAAAGTGCTATACAAATTCAATGCAATTCCAATTAAAATTCCAATGACGTACCTTACAGAAATAGAGCAAGCAATTATGAAAGTCATCTGGAAGAATAAGAAACCCAGAATAGCTAAAGCAATCCTTAGCAGGAAGAGTGAAACAGGGGGTATTGCAATACCAGATCTTCAACTCTACTACAAAGCAATAGTAACAAAAACGGCATGGTATTGGTACCAAAATAGAAAGGTAGATCAATGGTACAGAATAGAGGACACGGACACAAACCCAAATAAATACAATTTTCTCATACTAGACAAAGGAGCCAAAAATATGCAATGGAGCAAAGATAGCCTCTTCAACAAATGGTGCTGGGAGAATTGGAAATCCATATGCAACAGAATGAAACTAAACCCATATCTCTCACCATGCACGAAACTAAACTCAAAATGGATTAAGGACCTTGGAATCAGACCAGAGACCCTGCAGATCATAGAAGAAAAAGTAGGTCCAAATCTTCACCTTGTTGGTCTAGGATCAGACTTCCTTAACAGGACTCCCATAGCACAAGAAATAAAAGCTAGAATCAACCACTGGGATAGATTCAAACTAAAAAGCTTTCTCTCAGCAAAGGAAACTATCAGCAATGCGAAGAAAGAGCCTACAGATTGGGAGAATATCTTTGCCAATCATAGTTCAGATAGAGCACTAATCTCCAGAATCTATAAAGAACTCAAAAAACTCTACTCCAAGAATTCAAATAATCCAGTCGACAAATGGGCTAAGGAAATGATTAGACACTTCACAGAAGAAGATCTACAAGCAATCAACAAACATATGAAAAAATGTTCAACATTTCTAGTAATAAGAGAAATGCAAATCAAAACCACCCTAAGATTCCATCTCACCCCAATTAGAATGGCGATTATCAAGAATACGAGCCACAACTGGTGTTGGCGAGGATGTGGGGAGAAAGGTACACTCATACATTGCTGGTGGGGCTGCAAATTAGTGCAGCCACTCTGGAAAGCAGTGTGGAGATTCCTTAGAAAACTTGGAATGGACCCTCCATTTGACCCAGCTATCCCACTCCTTGGCCTATACCCAAAGGACTTAAAATCAGCATACTACAGAGATACAGCCACATCAATGTTCATAGCTGCTCAATTCACAATAGCCAGACTGTGGAACCGACCTAGATGCCCTTCAATTGATGAGTGGATAAAGAAACTGTGGTATATATATACAATGGAATATTACTCAGCCATAAAGAATGATAAAATTATGGCATTTGCAGGCAAATGGATGAAATTGGAGAATATCATGCTAAGTGAGATAAGCCAATCTCAAAAAGCCAAAGGACGAATGATATTGCTAATAAGTGGAGGATGACACATAATGGGGGGGAGGGAAGGGTTAATGTTAGGGTTAGAGTTAGGGTTAGGGAGGGGGGCAAGTATGGAGGAAGGAAGTACTGTATAGAGGGTAAAGAGGGGTGGGAGGGGTGGGGGGAAGGGAAAAAATAACAGAATGAATCAAACAACATTACTCTATGTAAATTTATGATTACACAAATGGTATGCCTTTATGCCATGTACAAATAGAGAAACAACATGTATCCCATTTGTTTACAATAAAAAAAAACAAAGTACAGATACATAAGGGAAAAATGAACAGTTTTGATTATGTGTAAAATAATTGGGGGAAGACGAAAAGTCACAAGATGACAAATTGAGAAAACAAATTTGCATGTTAATAACAGAAAAAGGGGTGTTGGTGGTCCAAATGCATTGAGAGCCTCTGAAAATAGACTTCTGAAAGGCCAACAAACCCATTTAAAAATAGGCTAGAACAATATATGAAGAAATGTAGATGGCCCTTGGTCATATGAAAAGATGCTCACCATTTCTCTTGGAAGGACAAATGCAAATGAAAATCATGCTTAAATGTATCTCTCATGTATCAGATGGAAATTTCAACATTTGACAGCATAGTTTGGGTGAGATTGTGGAGAAACAGGCATTCTCATACATTGTTGATGGAAATGAAAAGGGTATAACCCATATCGATTTTATACCATTTTGGCAGTATAATAAAATTACATTCATTTACCCTTTTTATTTGGCAGTCTTAGTCATAGGAATCTATCCCAAAAATGCACTTGTCAAAAACATTTACGTCTACAAATGCACAAGGGTATTGTAGCACTCTTTGCAATAACAGAAGCCTTTTAAGTAATCCAAGTGCCCATCACTAGGGGACTGACTGAATTGGTACAATGGAGTACTCTATCACAAAAAAGAAAAAGAACAAAAAGGAGTCATCTTCAGAATGTATTGTTAATTTTGAAAAGCATGATTAAAAAAAAATTTGGTGTTTAAGCATGAACTGGGAATATACACATACACATATGTATAAGTAATGAAAGAATAAACCATATAGAATAGAGTGTGCAAAGAGGAAGAAGAGCTTAGAGAAGCTTTATTTGGAAATTTCTTGTCTTATATATTTGACTTTAGACCCATGTATATGTTTTACATAATTATAAAACAAAAGTAAAAAGTAATTTCTAAAACAGAAGATGAAATAAATGAGTTTTATCTGTAATACTTTGTAACCATATAAAAGAAAATATTACAAGTGATTTTTAACACAGTAATTTGTACATCTCCAGTTGAATATACTCCAAGAGTAAAAGGAACCATAAAATATTGTAAACTTTTGGTAAAAAATAAATAAATAAATAAAATATAAAACAGGCGTGGGGATGTGGCTCAATGATCCAGTGCCCCTGAGTTCAATCCCTAGTATCCCCTCCCCACCAAAAAGAGAAACAAATGAAATATAGAAATTAAACAATGAACATATATGGAAATTAAACACACATGTGCAAATTAAGCAATATATTCCTAAATGACCAATAAGTCATAGAAGAAATTATGTGAGAAATGAGAAAAAAATTAAAATGAAAGACAATGACAAAGCACCATTCCAATGACAAAGCACTAAAAGCAGTGCTTAGAGGAGTTTACAGCTTAGAGGAATTTATAGAGATAATAAGAGAAAGCTCTCAAAAGTATTATCAAAAGCACTCCCCAACACACTATAAAAAGAAATGCATACTAAACCTAAGACAAGTAGAGGAAGGAAATAATATAAATTAAACTGGAGAATAATGAGAACCAAAAAAGTTTCATAAAAATCAAAGAAATTGAAATTTATTTCTTTGAAAATATCAGTAGAACTGATTAACTTTTATCAAAATTGACTAAGAGCTGGTGTGGTGGCTCACTCCTGTAATTCCAGAGACTTGAGGGACTGAGATAAGAGGATCACAAGTTCAAGGCCAGCCTGGGCAACTTACTTAAGCGATCGCCTAAGCAACTTAGCAAGATCCTGTCTCAAAATTTAAAAATAAAGACTAGGGTATGGAGCTTATGGTAAGGTGCTTAGCATGTGTGAGGCCCTGGGTTCAATCCCCAATATCATAAGAGGAAAAAGTAGAGTGTGATCAAAATAGTTTTTAAAAGTGCTGGAAATATACTTTAGTGTTGATATGCCCCTGGGTTCAATTCCCAGTAAGAAAAGAAAAAATAAATAAATGACTAAGAAAAAAGAGAGAAATCAAATCACTGAAATCAGGAACAAAGGAGGGGTCACCATTACTGACACAAAGGATTATAAAGGAATATGATGAACAAGTACTTGTAAACATGTTAAACAACACAGTTGAAATAGAAAAATTCCTAGAAAAATAAAAAGTAGTGAAACTAATGAAAGAATCACTAAAAATCTGAAAAGACTTATAAGACAATACCTAGATTATGGAACCAACCTAGATGCCCTTCAACATATGAATGCATAAAGAAACTGTGGTATATATACTCTATGGAATATTATTCAGCCATAAAGAAGAAGAATATTATGGTATTTGCAGATAAATGGACGGAATTGGAGAATATCATGCTGAGTGAAATAAGCCAATCCCCAAAAATCAAAGGTTGAATGTTTTCCCTGATAAGTGGATGATGATACATAATGGGGGTAGAGGGGTGGAGGTAAGAGAAGAATGGAGGAACTTTAGATTACATAGAGGGAAATGAAAGGGAGGAAGGGTATGAAAAATGGTGGAATGAGACACACATCATTACCCTGTGGTGTGAATCTACATCGTGTACAACCATAGAAACGAAATGATGTACCCCATTTGTATATAAAAAGTCAAAATGCAGTCTGTAAAAGTTTAAAAAAATTAAAAAGACTGATGATAAAAGATTGTATTAGTGGTTTTAAAAATTTTCCGCAGTGCTGGAAAGTATAGCACATTTGTAGCGTGCTTGCCTAGCCTGAGAGAGGTCTTGATTCCACACTTAGCACCAGAGGGAAAAAAAACAAAAATGAAAACTTTACACAAAGAAGTGCTAGGCCCAGGTGGCTTCACTGTTAAATTCTACCTGGTATATAAAAATAATCATTATTAGTCCTTCTGAAAACCTTCCAAAATAGAAGAGAAGAAAACCCAGTAATACTCGTATACCAAATGACATATTGACATCATAAGAAAACTATAGAACAATATACCTAGTGATATAGATGTAACAAATGAATATCTCAACAAATGAATCCACCTCTCTATATAAAACAATTGGTATTTATTCCAGATATTAAACCATGATTTAACTTTCAACACCAATTAATGTGATCCATCATTGCAATAGTTCAAATATGGCTGGCTCCTCCTGAAACGTGTTTACATTGAACCCATTATGAGGTATAAAGAGGATAGAAGCTTAATCTTAATTATGATGTTTAGAGTTGGAGCCTGTGGGAGATGATTACTATAAGTTAAGGTCATCAGAGTGGTATTCTCATGATTGAATCTTGGTGGCTTTTTAAGAAGAGGGTGAGAGACCAGAAGAGACATAGACAGACATGTACATTCCCTGAGTTTTGCCACGTGATACCCTTCATCACCTCCATATTCTTCCAGCATGAAAATCATTACCAGATGCAGCTTCTTGGTCCTGGACCTCTAGAACAGAATCAAATTAAGATTGGTTTAATTTACCAATCTGAACATCCCTTTCCTGGCAGAGGTAAATTAGCTCCATGTGAAGTTCTCAAGATAATAATCATGATGAGCTTGTTCCTACTGTTTTATATTTATTCTTAACTCAAGTATGAAGAATTTTCTTAAAGACAGAGGTAGTGCAGGAAAGTTTGGAGGTGGTGCCACATGAGCAGGTTGTTTCGAAATACAACTGCTTCCTCTGCCTTTCTAAAGGTTAACAGATACTCCTAACATTGGTTCTGGCCCTCTTTATCACAGATTCTCTTATTAAATCTCTTCACATTTTTGACACCCTCTCCAGTGCAAAGCTGAGTGTTCCCTTAGACTGTTTAGATAGATGCATGATTTATATTGAAGGGAACATCAGGAAGTGTTTGGGAGTTGAGAGAGCACTGGTGTGAATTTGAAAGCTCTCTTCTGTGTTTCTAGGGGTCTCAAATATCTCATTGTCCAGATGCCCAAACAATTGTACTGGAATAAGAAAGCAAGTCCTACTTAATCTACAATTGGGTCTTACAACTAGATGTTCTGCTCAAACTTAAGGGTTTTGATACCATCCTAATTGGATACTTTCCAATGCTAGTGGAAAGTATTTTGAAGGATTTCATTAGCTGATTTTTAAAAATTTTTCCTTGCTTTTCAAAATCTACAAATTGAGAATTATGACCTTCTCCCCCATTTCAGTTGGATGCATAGACTATGTTATTCATTTAGTCATGAAATTTTGTCCTATGCATTTTTTCAAATATCAATGAGAAAGTGCTCCCAATGAGATATCCTCTGTTCTGTATCAGTAAGTCTACATTACACAGCCCTTTTCTAAGTTAAGTATATTTCTTTCCATCACTGCTGATTTTCACTTACATTACCTTGCCCTCTGGAGAAATCGATAACTTCCGATTGTGAGCTACTAATAGTGGGGTGATACTGAGAATATGTAAAACCTTGAACCATAAAAATGCCCAGTGAATTTATCTCAAAATTCTCAGATAGTTTCTACATTTTTGTTTTTTTTCCCATGATTTTCCTTCTGTGTCATTTTGTCTATGATTATATATTGATTGCCCTTTCATTTCGTCTTACTGTGCTTTCATGCCAGTGTAAATTAGGCAATATTCACAAACTTCAGACTTTCAGAGTTCAAATTTCAAAATTTGAGTTTGCCTAATATTATAGACAGAGATATGTATAAATTAATATGCTTTCTGAAATTGATTCACTTTTTATGCAAATATAATTCATAAAAAGAAAAAAGTTCCATTGATATTATAAAAACAATATCACTTGAAAAATTAAAGATACCCATAGAAAACTACCCTATAAAATGCTATTGTAAAGCTAGATGTGGTGGTAAATGCCTGTTATTCCGGTGACTTGGGAGGAGGGGGCAGGAGTATTGCAAGTTCAAGGCCAGCCTCAAGAACCTAGTGAGGGCCTGTCTCAAAATAAAAAATATAAAGGACTGGGGGATGTTGCTGAGTAGTGAAGTGCCCCTGGGTTCAGTCCCCTGTACCCCCCAAAAAATGCTGCTGTGAAATGAAAAGTAGATGTAGCACTGATGCAAATGAACAGAGAAATTAAGATAACATAAATCTGCTCAAATAAAATAAATACTCTACTTCATTCTTTAGATAGCAGACTGAAATTTTTCATGGCCAACAAGTGATAAAGGAAAAGTTCACTTGATGATGTTTGGTTGAAGATTAACAATATTGCTTTTGGTGTTGCTATGTTTGAGATAGGAACAAAGATTAGTGTCAGAAAGACAACTGAGATGCTTTAGTTTTCATGGGAAGACAGCACATAGCCTAAACACCAAAGAGAAAATATAGAATCTTCAATGGAATTCTCAGCGATGTTTGAATAGTGAAAACTGTTCAAAATTAATATAGATAACCATTAGACTTTTTAACATGGAGTCAGTGGTGGCCCTGAAAAGAATTTTGTCATTAAAAGTTGACAGTCTGGGGCTAGGGCTGGGGCTCAGTGGTAGAGTGCCTGCCTAGCATGTGTGAGGCACTGGGTTCCATCCTCAACACCACATATAAATAAATGAATAAAATGAAGGTATTCTGTCCATCTACAACTACAAAAAACATTTTTAAAAAGGGTTGAAAGTCTGCCTGGAGAGGAAGGAAAAGATAAGCCACAGGAGTGAGCAATGTTGCTCTAAAGAAATCACAAGTGTTGCTGAGCTGAAAGAAATGTTTTGCCACTAATGCAGATTATTTTTGTTGTTGTTGTTCATTCGTTTTTGATTTTTAATGGAAAACATAATTAAACATGTTTGAATGTTTTGGGGAATATCCAGGAGAAATGAAAAAACAACATGAGTTAGAAGAGAAAAGGTTATCAACTTCTGGCACATAATTCCTTGAGAAGACCAAAAAATGATTTCTAAATCATCAGCAGTGAATTGTCTATCGTTAGGGAAAGGACCACATCTATACTTTAGCAAGAGAGGGACAAGTGCGGGTCAAGATTGAGTTAAGGTTCAAATTTGTGGTGGAAATGTGTAAATTTACTATCTACTTTGATATTAAGGTATTATGAGATCAGGTAACCCCTTGAACAAAAGTGAAATATAAAATTTGAAGAGGGACTAGGGAGACGAACATATATAGTGGTTTGGTCTCCAAAATCTGAACAAAAAATGTGTTAGGGATAACTTACCTATTTGTGAAACACTGTTAGGAACCCATCTAATATTTGATCATGATAGGAAAGTTAAATGAGAAAGACTGTGTACATGTTTCCTTTTAGTATCATCCAGTTGCTTTTCCATGGTGAAAGAAACTGCAGAGTTAATGCTCAGCAGGGTTTAGATTTACTAAGTAAATTTTAAAACAGTAAAGGGGAAAAGTTTGTTTTAGTCAGATTTTTCACTGCTGTGACCAAAGACCTGACAAGAAGTATTACAAGAGGAAAAATTTATTTGGGGACACATGGTTTCAGAGATCTCAGTCCATAGACAACCGGCTCCATTCCTTGGGGCCCCAGGTAAGGTAGAACATTATGGCAAAAGAGTGTGGCAGAGGGAAGCAGGGAAGCAACTTGGAAGATGGCACCCAGGAAGCAGAGAGAGCTCTGCTCAGCAAGGACAAAATATAAACCCCCAATGGCATACCCTCAGGGACAACCTCTTCTTGCCACATCCTATTTGTTTTCAGATACCACCCAGTTAATCCCATCAGGGGAAAATTTACTGATTAGTTCAAGGTTCTCATAACCCAATAATTTCACCTCTAAATCTTCTTGCAATCTCTTATACATGAGCTTTTGGAGGACAGCAACTATCTACACAATAACATTCCAAGTCTTGCCCCCAAAAGTTTGTCTATCTCACAATATATTTAGTCCATTTATAAAAACCCCCATAGCCTTAGCAGTTCCAGGATTGCCCACAAGTCCAAGGCCAAAGCCTCCTTTGAGACTCAGGATAATCTCTCAACAAGAACTCCTATAAAAATCAAAAGTAAGTTACATGAATCCAATAAAAAAAGAGTAAACTTTTCCACTCCACAAGGGAGAAATAGGGGCATAGAAAGAAGGGATGGGACCAAAATCCACCTGGGCAAACAAGTCCTATAGTTTCATGACCTTCATCTGGAGTGCATGGCATTATGATGTTCTTTCCAAAATATTTGCTTTGCTCTGCCTTTGACTTTGCTGGTTGCTGCCCATATAGCATCTCTCTTGGCTTGTCCATGCTTAATTACTACAACTCTCCTCAGCAAATATTCCAGTGTACTGGTATTTCTTAATATCAGGGGTCTTGATGGCAGCATTGATTTCTTCCTCATATCTCCATTAATTGCCCTCTCAGGGGCTGCCCACAGGGACTCTGACCTTGCAGCACTTTGCCATCCCTTGAAATCTTCATGGAAGCTTCCATGAACCCCTAACTCTAGCATCCTGCATTCCTTCAGAACCGGCATCACCTGGTTGATGCCAAGGCCTGCCTTCATCTCAAGCAGTAGCCAAACCACAAGGGAGCATGGTTGCTGCAGCCTCTGAGTGCCTGCGTGGCTGAGAACATTGAAAAAAATTTCTACGCTCCTCTGCATAAGAAATGTGCCCCACTGGTCTCAAAGAAATTTTTACCTTTATAGCCTTGAGCCTGAAGTGAGTATGATCTTGCCAATTTCTGAGATGCCCTCAAGCCATCTTTCTTAATGTCTCTATTCAAAGTCTTTAGCATTGCTTGATTGGCTGTAATGTCTTTAACTACCACACATTCCTTAGCTCCAGTTTTACTCACAGTTTTACTTTACAGTTTTTTCTGGCCAAACTGTAAGTTTTCCAAAAATTTTTGCTTTGCTTTCTGCTCCTGAATATGACAATAAACTTGGCTAAAAGTACCAGCAATATCCATGCTATCTCATGAATACTATCCTGTCTAGAAATTTCTTTCATCAGATTAAGAAGTCCATTATAGGGGCTGAGGATGTGGCTCAGTGGTAGGGCAGTTGCCTCGAATGTGTGAGGCAATGAGTTCAATTCTCAGCACCACATATAAATAAATTAATAAAATAAAGGTCCATCAACATCTAAAAAACTATTAAAAAATAAAGAAGTCCCTTATATTTAAACTCAGCCTCACAGAAAGTCTCAGGACATGAGCAAAATGCAGACAGAAAACTTCTAGCCAGAACATAACACAAATGCCCTCTAGTTCAATTTCTAAGAGTGTCCTCCTCCTCTGAAAGCTCATGAATCCTGTTTTTATCATGCACAGTCCTATCAGCATTCTGGTCTTCTTAGCTCCCACCAGCTCCATTTACAATAATCTAAAGCTTTTCCAGTTTGCATTGCTAAACTTTCCAAAATTTCTCCCGAAATTCCAAAAGGATCCAAAAGCTTCTGAACCACATGGTCAGGTTAGTCCCAGCAGCAATCCAATTTCTTGGTACCAATTTCTGTTTTAGTCAGTTTTTTTTTTTTTTAATGCAGTGTCCAAAAGATCTGACAAGAACAGAGGAGGAAATTTAATCTTGGTGCTCATGGTTTCAGAGTTCTCAGTCCACAGCTAGCTCTATTCCTGGGTGCTCAAGGTAAAGCAGAACATCATGGCACAAAAGTGTGGTGGAGGAAAGTAGCTCAAGACATCACACCAGGAAGCAGAGAGAGACTAAGCTCAGCTCACCAAATATGCCCCAATGGCACATCCCCTATGACTCATCTCCTCCAGCCACACCCTACCTGCCTTTGGTTTCCACTCAGTTAATTCCTATTAGACAATTAATACACTGATTTAGTTAAGTCTCTCATAAACCAATCATTTCACTTCTGAATCTTGCCTTGTCTCACACTTGAGTTTTTGGGGAATACCACATACCTAACCATAGCAAAATTGAACGACAAAATGGTCTAACACACATAATGTAAGTCACACAAGTAATTTTTAATTTTATAATAGAAAGATAAAGGTGATATATATATATATACATATATATATGATAATGTCCAAAATATTATTTTACATGTGAAATTTATTGAGATACTTTGTATTCTAATTTTATAGTAAGTTTCTAAAGTGATAAATGTTTAAGGTGCTAAATATGCTAATTATTCTGAACAGACCATACACAATATATAGGTAAACATAACATTGTGTTCTACCTTATAAATATGTACAGTTACATCAATAAATAATAAAATAAAACTTACAGCTGTGTATATACCTCAGTGGCCTTGCATATAGATAGCACGTGCAAGGCTCTAGGTTCAATCTACAGTACTACAAAACAAACAAAAAATAAATAAAATAAAACTTTTCAGCTCAGGAGGCTGAGGCTGGAGGATCATGAGCTCAAAGTCAGCCTCAACAACTTAGCCAGGCCCTAAGCAACTTAGTGAAACCCTGTCTCTAAACAAAATACAATAAGGACTGGGGATGTGGCTCAGTGGCTAAGCACCCTGGGTTTAATCCTCCACACCAAAAAAATAAAAATTAAATTAAATTAAAT
Source organism: Sciurus vulgaris (assembly GCF_902686455.1). Taxonomy (NCBI): domain Eukaryota; kingdom Metazoa; phylum Chordata; class Mammalia; order Rodentia; family Sciuridae; genus Sciurus; species Sciurus vulgaris. The sequence goes on along the minus strand of NC_136471.1, from coordinate 8,973,158 downwards.
GTGCTTCAAACTTAACAGAACATCTCAATTCAGATGCAAAGCTTTCATCAGACACTTCACAGAAGAAGATGTATAAGCAATCAACAGATATATGAAAAAATGTTCAATATCTCTAGTAATAAGAGAAATGCAAATCAAAACCACCCTAAGATTCCATCTCACCCCAATTAGAATGGCGATTATCAAGAATACAAGCAACAATAGGTGTTGGCAAGGATTTGGGGGAAAAGGTACACTCATACATTGCTGGTGGGAATGCAAAATGGTCCAGCCACTCTGGAAAGCAGTGTGGAGATTCCTTAGAAAACTTGGAATGGAACCACCATTTGACCCAGCTATCCCACTCCTTGGCCTATACCCAAAGGACTTAAAATCAGCATACTACAGAGATACTGCCACATCAATGTTCATAGCTGCTCAATTCACAATAGCTAGATTGTGAAACCAACCCAGATGCCCAGATGAATGGATAAGGAAACTGTGGTATATATACACAATGGAATATTACTCAGTAATAAAGAAGAATAAAATGATGGCATTTGCAGGTAAATGGATGCATGCAGTTGGAGAATATTATGCTAAGTGAAATAAGTCAATCCCAAAAAACCAAAGACCAAATGATCTCTCTGATAAGCTGATGATGATACATAATGGAGGGTGGGAGGGAGGCAAAATGGAAGAAGGATGGATTGTATAGAGAAAAAAGAAGGGTGGGGAGGAAAAATAACAGAATGAGACAAACATCATTACCCTGTGTACATGTATGATTACACAAATGGTGCAACTCTACTTCGTGTACAACCAGTGAAACAACAGTTGTACCCCATTTGTGTACAATGCATCAAAATAAATAAATTAAAAAATTTTTAATTAACTAAATTAAATTTAGTTGCCTAAAATTTGGTTACCTAAAATTTTTTGTTAATAAAGCTGATGGACTTATCTAAGTTGTCTTGAGCATATTTAAAAGTTTACCAGTGAGTCAAATATATCAATTTTTAAAAATTAGGATTAATTTATAAATTAAAAGTCAATCTCCTATAGCCCTTGGCAACTACAATTCTGGTTCCTTAATCATACTCGGCACATCTTAAGTATTCAGTAGCTGCATGTGTCTAGCATTTTCAACAATTCAGTTTTCAATACTGGACATTGAATCTGAGATTTCTGTAGCAGAAGTGAGGTCACTGAGAATGAGAACATAATGGTATCAGTGGATTGAAAATCTAGATGATAAAATAACTGAGAATGTGAGGAACTTGGCTTAGGGTATGGATAAGTAAGAAGTTGCAGTGAGAGAAGGAGACATATTTTAGAGATGAATACATCACTTATGATTACAATGCCCAGAGTGTAGTAACAGGAGTGTTGGCTGCAGTGGAATGGGAATCAGGGATGAGGAATATTAGAATTAAATATGGCAAGGAACTGAGGGCAAAGAACTTTGGCAGGGTCACCTACATAAATGTTTAAGTCAAGATGGATGGTGACAGGAAAAAAGGAGGAGAGAGAAAACATGAGCTAAGAGCCTAAATAAAGGAAAAATTTTGAGCAAAATACTGGTAATGACTGTAGGAAGAAGGGAGCTGAACTTTTTTTTAATGAGGAGGATATTAAATGGAATCTGACAATGTCAGAGGATACAGTGGTTCTTGTATCTATGGGAGAGAAAATAGGAAAAGGAGAAAAAAATTAAGGATGGCATTAGAAAGTACAAATGTCAACCTAAAATTTTTGTCACAATTAAGTGCAGAGTGACAAGCCAATATGACGTTGGCCAGCATCCCTAGGGCCTTGAGGAAACACATGGTAGAGAAAGTGACAAAGCATCAAGTAAAACATAGTTCAGGTATTCTAGGGATGAATATTGACTTGGAAAAACAGAAATAGTATCCATAAAAGATTTTACATGGCTGATATTAAGATGTTTTTCAGTTGTAACAGGGAGACCAATAACAAACAAATAATCAGGCTTTGTTGCTGAACATCAGATATGGTGTTCAGGAGAGCAATGAACAGAGCCAACTTGGGAATCAGGATGAACAATCATCTCTAATCCTCACAAGAAAAAGTTGCCTACACAAGCAGTGACCCTACCTAGGGACACAAATTCACAGTTACGTGCACAAATACAAAATTCAGATACTTTTATTAAATAGTTTTTTTTTAATAAATAAGGCCTAACAGACATGTGAGATAGCAGAATCAGTACAGCTTCCTGATCAAATATAAAGTCACAGGGAAGAGTCCAGGAGCCACCTGCTTTGTAAAGTGAGCCTAGACATGGTGGTATTCTGTCCCCAAGCCAGTAGTAGTTTCCCTGAAGGCTTGTATCAAAGAAACTTTGAGATCGGGCTCTGAGGTCAGTAAGGTATTGTTGGGGGAAATTGAATTGCTACCAATGAGGCTTCAGGAAGAGGAAAGCAAATTTAAGATTTCCTTCTGCCAGTGTTTCGCTGTTCCCTGAATCCATTCCAGATCTCTGTTCCATGGCCATTCCATGACCATATTGGTGTCCTCTGGTTGCACCCATATGGTTCAAATCAAGTAACAATCATAAAATAACTCCAATATAAATGTCCCAAATCGTGCTCGTCATTCCAGAGGACAGGTTTGCAGGTCTCACTGTGTGACGTGTTCTTAAAGTACAGGTTTCCCAGCAGAAGCACAGAACCCAGCAACCCAATGCACATGAGATCCACCTTCTCACTCTATGTCCTCCCTTACTATCATTTAACTGGAGTGGGTAGCCCACCAGGTAGTTCAGTGGAAGAGGAGTTTCACAGAGCATTTGCTTTCTAAAATAAGCAGTAAGCACTCAGCAGACACCTCACAAATAAGGGTCTTCTTCCCCAGCCACATGTGATCTGGGAACTGCAGGATCCCAGGAAGCTCTAGACAGACTTCTCCCTGGCAAGAGGAGATTAAGTAACTTGCCCACAGCCACAGAATACATGAGTAACAGATTTAACACAAGGAACTCTGGGTCCAGAGCCCAGGCTCCTAAGGGATGTACCAAGGAGAAAATGGCTGAGTCCAGCATTGGGCTTTCAACCTTGAGGAACATAAAAGGATGGAAGTAGGAGGATTTATGCCTCAGACAACAGGTGCCAGTGGGAGAGGCTAACATGGAGATTCCCAGACACTGGCATTACATGAAACCACTAGAAAAATAAACCCTAGGAAACCCACAGAGATAGCCAGTTAAGGACATTTATTCAGACATTACTTAGCATCTATTCTCACCAACATTTCATAGAGAAAAGGACTTTTAAAACTAAAGAATGTAGCCAGACGTAGTGGCACATGAATGAAATCCCAGGGACTTGGGAGTCCAAGGGAAGAGGATCACAAGTTTGAGGCCAGCCTGGATAACTTAGTGAAACCCTATTTCGAACTTTTAAAATAAAATGAAAAGAACTGAAGATGTAGTTCAGTGGTAAAGCACCCCTAGGTTCAATCTCTAGTACAAAAATAAATAAATCAATAATTTTTAAAACACTAAAGTCTGAAGAGGACATCATCTCAAACAAGGACTCTCTTTTAAATTAAGACTTGCCATACTGACTGAATTTTCCTTTATTTCCGAAGACTGAAAAACTACAAAAGTGGAACATGGACAGGACCTAGAGAAGGCTTGTCACCTAGCCAGGGTTCATAGCATGGTAGTTGCTTCTCTTATTCTGATCAACAAGAGAAGGGGGGGAAGTAACTGCTTTCCCAGGCAGTACATTGATGTCATTTGATTCACCTATATACCCACTACCATCATCTCCCACACTAGTGGAAGAAGGGCCCATTTTTTAGGAAACAAGGGACTATCCCATAGGCCCCTAGCAACACTGAGATGTAATATTTAACTGACACTGCATTTTTTTTTTCCAAAAGATATCAGGTGATAATGATGGTAAATGCCTCCTGGGTACCTGTCTGACTCACCCTTCTTGAAGAATCACTCATCACCAATGGCCCTTGCTAAATGAGCTGTGGGAACTTTTTCTCAAGCCAGGATAGTCAGCCTTCCTCTTGTGGAAATCTAGGTTAAGAATCTCAAATTGAGAACAGATTGCAATGGGGTGGCATGTAAAGGGGAATATGTGCTCAGGAGGGTTTCCTTCTGTAATGATGCCCATGCAGAAAAGTCTAAATGCACAGAAATTTTGAGAGTAATGATGTAAAACTTACAGAGAAAAGTAGAGACCAGGAATGTGGGGATCCCAGAGAGTGAGAAATGAGGAAGCCAATTCCTATCTCAAACTGGCTGCAGCAGGAAAAGTTAATTGGCAGAGAGTGGAATGAGCAGACAAAAAGAGATAAGCTTGACAAGAGACCTCAAGGACAGAACATACTGTGGTTCCTTTTAGTTCTTGATTTTAGTGTCTCATGGGGCCCAGCTGGATATTCTGCTCTTTCCAAAACATATACTCATTCCCTTCCAATAAATTATCTCTTTGTTCTGAACCATTTTGAAGAAGACTCAGATCCTATCTCCACCAAGCCCTGGTATAGACACCGAGTGACCAGGCAAGTGGTGAGATCTGCTGCAGAAAGAAGGAAATGTTAACCCTCACCCCATGCCCCCTGGACTGGCCAGGCCTGGAGCAAGAGAACAGAATGAAGAAGGAATGTGCAGGTTTCCTGTGTGAAGACAGGTGAGAATACACCTACTAAGACTAAGTCCCCTATGTCTGTATTATCAACCCCTGGTATGGGTCCTTTAAGCCTGGTCTTCTGGACAAAGGTCATGGTCACATCCTCAAAGTTCAATGACTGCTAGAAGGTCAAAAAGGAAGATGAATGTTGGCTTCATGTTCACAGTATAAAATTAAGAGTCTGACACTCAGTCATACAATAATATTCAGGAGGGACCCAAAGTTTTAACCACTGTGCACCTCCTGGGGGCCTAGCTCTGTACTGGGCACAGTGGGATAATCAGTTGCCACCTTTGAGCAGAATCTAGTTGTGTCAGAGTGAATAGTCTTCTACAGAGGACGGTCTTCATTGAACAAGGAAAAGACAATAATAACCATGTGTGCCCTATGAGGAGCAGACAATAAACACTCTGGGATGTCCAAACAAAGAAGAAATCATGATGATAGCCATAATACCAATAATTGGTAACAGCAGTAGTAGCTACTAAGCATTACCAGTCCTCATAGTGCATCTGACTTTGTGCTAAACACTTTATATGCCATATTAAAGTGATGAAATGACCCTAGCTCTGGAGCCAGATTCCCAGGTTTGTATTCAGCCCTTGAGTCTGGCACTTGCCAGCTATGTGACCTTGGGAAAGTCATATTATTTCTCAAAGCCATGATTTCTGCATTGGTAACAATAGCAGGTCCCATTTCACCAGGTTTTTGTGAGAATCAGAGAAAATATTCACAAAGCAAACATTGGAATAACAGGCACTGTAAGCACTTGGTGAGGTTTTCCTTTTATTAGTTCCTCTCATGGTCTGTGAATTAAACACTGTCATCATTGCCATGTCACAGTCAGTGACTTCAGGCTCAGAGAGCTCTAGCACATCACCCAGAGCCACACATCTAATAAGCAGAGATCCGAAGCCAGGTCTGTCTTATTCAGGGTCTATATGTATAATCACTATCTTTGTCCATCACCACAATGAGGGTGGGATGGACATCCTGAGCAGGCCCTCCCCTGCCTCTATGAACAGCACATGTCTTTCTCCACGGGTTTCACTCTACCTAAAAAATCTTCTGTGCCCTCATCCTCCCTAAGTCTGCCTGCCAGAGAGGAACCTGGATTCCTTGTTAAATTGACTTTAGGTGTCACCACCCACGCCTCCCTAGCACACTGTGAATATTGTGGTTAAAAGTGGAGGCTCTGGTGGTAAACATGCTAGTTTTGAGATTCTCCTACTTAAGAGCTATGTGACCCTGGGCAGGTATTTTCTTCTCTTTAAGCCTCAAGTTCCTCTTCAGTAAAGCAGGAATAATAATGGAATCTGATTCTAAGAAGGTGAGAGTTAAATGGGATGATATATTGTAATTGCCCCTTTGTACATAAAGGCTTAGTGAAGGCCAGCTGCTATCGTTATTTTGTTATTAGTTAGTATTTTTTCTATTTGTTTCCCCAACAATCTGAAAAATGCCAACTTAACCCACATCTCTGCTCTTGTAGATGTGCCAAAATCTTTGCACAAAAATGCCAAATCAAGGGCAGGCACAGGCAGGGGTTATTTTAGCTAGAACTGCCAGGAAAGGCTTCTCCAAAGATAGGATATTTGAACAGAGCCTGGAAGGATATGAAAGGACAGCCAAGGAGAGATCTGGTAATAGTGTCCCAGTCAGAAGGAACTCTACAGGCAAATCTGGGAAGAGCTGGCATGTTCAGGTCAAAATGGCTGGAGGCAGTGCACTAAGGAAGAATGGAAGGAAACAAGATCAGCAATGGTCCCCCAGGGCAGATAGGGGAGTTGGCTTTAGTTTCAGTGTGAAGGGAGCAATATTCCCTCACCATTTACTAAGTACCTGTAACAGATCCAGAATTGCTCTAGGTCAGGAGATAGAGCATAAATAGGATTTCATATTCTTCTTTTGACAGATCATCCTGGAGGAACAAAATAAACGAGCAAAAACCTGTCAGACCTTTGAATTCTGAAGACAACAAAGTAAGAGGGAGAAGATCAGAGTTATTGGGGTAACTTTCCATGGGGAAACCAAGAAAGGATTTCTGGAGGAAGGAACATTGGAATAACCCTAGAATGAAGTGAGACGTTGAACCAGGTGGACCACAGATGAAAAAATGAGGCACATTCTGATGGCAAAAAGAGTAAAATAGGTTATCTGCTAGGGTATAACTAGGCCTAGTATGTGCTCACATCCACGGGAACAAGAAGTCCCTGTACATTGTTGTTACTGAAAATTATAATAGATTCATATTTCAAATCTAAGCAAATGACTTCCATAATAATACCTAATTATAACTTTCTGTGGCAAGCCAGTTCCATTTGTAAAAAGATGGCAACTGTGAAAATAATTTCAGTGCATCTTGGGTTTCAGATTGCAGTGGGGCCCTCCTTGTTCTAGCAAGCCTGCAATTCCAAAAGCACTTATCTTGCCTCAGCTTTATCCACAGGGTCTTCTCTCTTCCCTGTCCCCTCAGCTTTCCACAGACTGAGGCTAGAAAAACTAGAGGGTTTGATTCCCTCTAGAGTGAGACCCTAACCCAGACTCAGCGGCATAGCCTTCTGGGTAGTTCCTGTCCTGATCCCATCTCAATTTAGGGCTTCACCCAGTTCCCCATGGCAAAAGTAGTGCCTTAATTTTGTGATAGGAAGTCCTGTGAATGAGCATCAGGCTTCACAATCTGACATACAGATTTCCATGGCTGCCTGATGAAATTCCCCACCCTGAGAGGTTTCCACAAACTGATCAGTGTGCTGGAGCACAGGACCTGGGACCTCTGTTTATACCCTCTAAATTAAGCCTCACCCTTTGCAGGCTCACTGGGTAAGTGGCTTCACAACTTAGAAAATCAAGGTCCAAGATCTAAAATGAAAAAAAAAAAAGATAATAACTCCTTTGCAGTGGCTTTTTGAAGTAACACCGAACATTGCTGTAACTCACTGGTTTCCAAATTTCCAAATTATGGCCCCTGCACCAGCATCTGCAGCACAGGCATTACATGTGACTTGGAAACAAAGCTATTTGGTCCCACTCAGATGTACTATATCAAAAATTCTGGTGATGGGGCCCAGAAACCTATACCTTAACATGCTTCAGGGAATTCAACCTTGAGTACTAAGGCTCTAATCAATATCTAGTGACTAAGTGGAAAAATATTTCTACTTTTCTCAGGAATAAAGGCTCAGCACAAGGCCTGACACATGCACTAAATACGTATCAGTAGTTTCATTATTGATATCATCATCACAAGGATCTTCATGAAAGGAAGGTTCACTGGAAGAAAATGCCAATAGATTAAACAGAAAAAAATATACATAATGTATTAATGTTCATAGAAAAGAATCATGGAAGTGTGAATGCCCAGTAACCCAATGAGGTCCAGGCACTAATATACCCTTCTTAAGAGGGAAGAGGGTGATAGACAATATGATTATTTGAGGAGCTGTTAATAATCATTAGTAGAATAAATAGACCTGGAGACAGAAATTATATTGTGACTCTTTGGAATTTTATTGGACACAAAAAGCAGATATTTTCTTGTAACAAAGTCAGTTCAGGTATAGTTACATTCCTCTTTGCTTTTCTGAAGATCTCACCATGAGGATGGGAGGCGATTAGGTTCCTTTTTGTAAGTCTTGTCTTAATGCAGATAATGAAATTTCAGGGAGAGTCCCTTTTTGGTGATTGCAGAGGGAGGGTGAAGACAAGGTTAGAGGGACCTTGATTCTAAGGCAGTTCCTAAGGCCTCTCAGCATGTCAAAACACCAGTCCTTGAGGTATTATTTTCTGAGCCCCAACAGGGCTATGACAGGATATTTTAGTGATGCCTCCTTGCAGAGACAATGGCACTATTTGTCAAAACATGAATGTGTTGACTGCCTGACTCAGCAAGTAGCCTCATAGGTAATGATTAAAAATTTTACACAAAAGCACACATTTCTACCATTTGAAACCATTTGAAACATTTATTGTTTAAAAAAAAAAAAAAAAACAACACCTGAATTTGGGAGTCAGAAAATACAGGTAGGCCTCTGGACACATTCTCACAGGCCAAGTGACTCAACACTTGGAGACCTCCAGACTAAGTGCTCTCAGATTCTAGTAGAGACTAGTGATGACATGATTTCAAGTTCCTAGCACAAAATAAGTCTCTATTCACCTCAAATTCCCAGGAACCAGGACCCACCTTCTGTGTTAGACAGAGTTCTATGTCTGTGACAAAATATGTGATAAAACAACTTAGAGGAGGAAATATTTATTTTGGCTCACAGTTTCATAGGTTTTGGTTCATGGTCAGCTGGCTCCATTGCTTTTAGGTCTATGGCAAAGCAAATCTTCATGGCAAAAGGGAATGGTGGGGGAAAGGTACTCAGCTTATGGTAGCTGAGAAACAGAAGTAGTTCAGGGACAAGATAAACACTTCCCCAACACACCTCCATTGACTCATTTCCTCCAACTAGGCTCTACCTCTTATCCATTGCCTCCAAATAATGACATCAAATTATGACTCTTTCAATGGATTAATCCACTGATGAGGTTAGTTTCCTCATGTTCCAGTCACTCCTGAACATTGCAGCCTTAGAGACATTCAACACATGAGCCTTTAGGGCACATTCCAGATCCCAACTCTAATACCCTCCCTCTGCTTCCCTTTGGGCATTCCTGGTAGTCAGAATCAAGTACAAATGTGTGACCATGAGATGGCCCAGCCTATGTCCATTGGCTCAAGGTCACCAAATCCTGGGCTTATCAACATATATCAGCCTATCTACAGCCCTCAAGGCAGCTCATCTTAAGGAACAAAAATGAGAAAACATAATGACAGTTCTTAGTCAAGTGCAAAGGAGTGGTTATCAGTGTGAGATATAGAGACAGATCAGCTGGGTTCAGATTACAGTGGTGCCTCATATTAGCTGCAGGAAGTTGGACAAAAAGAGTCAAATTTTGCCTGAATGTTCTCATTTGTCAAATACAGCTGTTGTTGTGTATCAAATCCTTTAGTATATTTCAAATGTTAAGTATCAATTTTACTGTTCAGAAGATGAACTCTTGTTATTTGGTGCCAATAAGGTAAAGAAGTTTTTAAATGTGGGTGGTTTTCCGGATTTTTATCACTTACACTGCTATCTTTAAGAGTTTTGATTTCAATCAAATGTTTAGAGTTACAATAAGAATTTGTATCAATTTAACTAGTTAAATGCATGAATTTTAAATTTCAACTATATTAATTTAGATGAATTTTCAAAGAAGAAAAATTATCTCATAAATATGTCAATTCTGAGGCTGGAGTTATAGTTCAGTGATAGAGCACTTGCCTAGCACATGTGAGGCACTGGATTTGATCCTCAGCACCACATAAAAGTTAACATATAAAATAAAGCCATTATATCCATCTACAACTAAAAATAAAAATAATGTGAGTTCTGGAGGTGGGTCTGTAGAGGTCATTTAGATGCCAGCTCTAGCAGTAATGAAAGTGAGTTTGCTCAGGACCCCTCCTTGGAGCATTACATCATTCCTCCTACTGGGGGCCCAAGAAGCTGAAGCACCTTTACCTTGTACTAGGCCTGGTCTGTTCCAATAGCATAGCTGACTTTTCCTTTGCTCACAGGGAGTATATGTCAGGTCTTGCTAAGCTCACGTATTACTTAATATATGACATTTTACAACTCAGTCTCTAAAACCTGGCCTGCCTCCATATTCATGATGGCTTTCCATTCCCTCAGATAATGGTCACAATTCACTGGGAACAAATGACCCGTCCTCTCTGGAGACAGGCACAGAGAGGTTCACTCCCTTTACTTACCCTCCAGCCAATCCTCTCCTCTAACAACAGGCCCACGTGAAATAACCTGGAGATTCTTTCTCCTGTATCAGATACTTGGGTTACACCCTTGTCCAAGACTAACCCTCATGGATATCTCAGCTCAGACACTTTCTGGTATTATCAGCCTGCTTGTCCAGCTGTCCATTACAAATACACTCACAAGCATCTTCCAGTAACATCTCAAAATTAGTAGGTCCAAAATCCAACCTCTGTTTCTTCCTTACCAGGTATCCATTTTCCCAGATATTCAGAAAAAAAAAAAGAACTTAGTATTTTCCTTCACTCTTACATTTTGCTCATTTTTATGCAACATAAAAATCCTACAAGTTCTGTTGTTAAGATCTATCCAAAATCTGATTATTTTCCCTGGTCTACTAGTACTACTCTGTTCTGACTCTCTCATCATAATTCTCTTGAAGTCTGTTGGAGTAGCTTCCTCATTGGTCTAGCTGCCTCCACCCTCATCACTCTCCCATCTTTTCCTTCTCCTGTGTAACCTCTGGGAAACTTTTAAAATCCTAACCCAGGAATAAAGGCCTAGTTATTCAGGTTGCTTTTTAGGTTGTAACTCCTCACCTTACATCCTATTGCCTGCAGGCACCAGAGAGACTCTAGGTTTTCTGAATGCTGCAGACTCTGTCACACCTCCAAGCTTTTGCACATACTGCTCTTTCTACCTACAACTCTCCCACATCTACTCTCACTGGATGTAAGAAATAGGAACCCATATCATGATCACCCCACAGTCCTGAATGCTTGGGCCTGGGCTACATGGATCTGAACAGTCACCCTCACTCAAGATTTTAGGTTCAGAGGTAGGGGTAGTGCTGGGTAGGTGAGAGCCTACAAGATGCAGGACCACCTACTCATGCCAGATTCATTAATATGTGGTTGGAAAAAAAAAGCCAGCTACCACGATGGGATGCAGTTTTGCTGTCCCCAACATAGCTCCTGCAGTAGAGTCACAGCGGTCAGGGAGTGACACTAGCTTCAGACCCACCTCCTCACAAGAGGGAAAATACCTCCATTACCATCACATCTGATATGACTGTGTTCCAGAGTCTCTACCTGGATCAAAGAAAGAATAGATAAAATAACCACCAGAGAGAACCAGAGGAAGGTACCACCCTATCTACCTACTTCAGGATCACTTGGCCTGCCTTTTCCTTTCTCACCACCATGGCTCTGAAGATTTTTCTCTTTTGTCTGACTGAAAATATTGACCTTCACAAAAGCAACTCTACAGCCTCAAGTTACCTGTATTGAATGAAATAATTTATGAACCCCCAGATGCTTGACTTTTGCTTCATGCACTGAAAACTACATTACCTGCCTGTATTTTCAGGTATTGTGTTCCAACCCAGTGATAACATTGTATCCAATACTTTGGTCAGGCTTCTCTTCCACTCCACTGGCCCCAAAGTGTTGACTCATTCCCCTAAGAAACACACACACACACACACACACACACACACACACACACACAGAATTAAACAGGCATTAAGATGCAGCTCATGGGGTTTTTCAAGATGGCGGACTAGAGGGTGGCTGCATTTCATGTTGCTCCAGGACTCAAGATTCAAGAAGAGGAGATATTGAGAGACTTGGGACAAACTCAAAGCTGCCAGGTGAGTCTCTCCCGTTGGGGAAGCGTCCTGGATGGGGCAGTCGTCCCGGAATACAGGGAACTTTGTGAGGTAGAGACACCCCTCCCCCTGCTGCAGCAGTAAACTCAGACAATTAGAAGCATCATAGAGGAGGCCGCTCAGCACAGCGCTTGGACATGGAGCAATCCACCAGGGCTCCAGGCAGCTGCCCAAGGAGGAGGTGTGCGATGGGTCGCTTGGACTTGGAGTGACTGCACCAGGGCTACAGGCAGTTGTCAGGAGGAGGAGGTGCACAGTGAGTTGCTTAGTCTCCCAGTGACCACACAAGAACACCGGGTGGCTTCCTGGAAGAAGAGGCACGCGGTGGGTCGCTGGGACTCAGAGAGACTGTATGGGGCTCCAGGTGTCTGCTCACAGGAGGAGCCACATAGCCAGGTGATTAGGTGCAGAGCAGGGTCCCGGGACCTAGGAGGCTTCTTGGTGGAAGAGCCACACAGAGACACGCTTAGGGGCAGAGTGAAGGTTCCAGGACTGCAGGCAGATTCTCTGAGGAGAGGTAGCCTAAGGAGGCTCATCTGCGAAGGGTGAGGCTCCCAGGCCCAGGAGGGAGGTCCAGGCCCCTGGGAACGTTGCAGATAAAGGCTGCCCAGCCCAGGCGGTAGTTGTGCATTGAGGGGAACTTCTAGGAGGGGAACTGACCAGCGAGACCTCCCAACTGGGTGAATCTTCCCTGCCAGGTAAGGTTTTCCCACAAGGACGGAAAAACCAGAGACACAGGCCCAAACAGGCCTTGCCTCAGCCCGCAGCCTAGTTCCCCTTTGGATGACCATTGGTCAACAAGTGGAGGCACCTCTGCCCACTAGCAGGGAATATACCCCACCTGAAGGCCACCACCCCTAGAGAGACAGCTTCCTTGTGGAGCACCGCATTATAAACTTCCTCCAAGACTTCAGGCTACAGAAGGCTAAGGGGGGATATATATATAGAAATCTTCAGGGACGTTGTAAGTCGGTGGAGGAAATCTGCAATATCTCAGTGATCCACTGATACCTGAACAATATGAGAAAACAAGGGAAGAAAATGCCCCCCAAAAATCTACATGTTACATCAGTAAAAGCCAATGACAGCATGGCAAAAGAAATGACAGAAAAGGAGTTCAGAATCTACATAATTAATTAAAATGCTCAGGGATGCAAACGATGAGATGAAAGAGCAAATGCAGGCATTGAATGATCGCACCAATCGACATTTAAAACAGCAAATACACGAAGCAAAAGATAATTTCAATAAAGAGTTAGAGATATTGAAAAAAAACAAACAGAAATCCTTGAAATGAAGGAAAAAATAAAGCAAATTAAGAACTCCATAGAAAGCATAACGAATAGGATAGAACACCTGGAAGACAGAACCTCAGATATTGAAGACAAAATATTTAATCTTGAAAACAAAGTTGACCAAACAGAGAAGATGGTAAGAAATCATGAACAGAATCTACAAGAACTATGGGATATCATGAAAAGGCCAAATTTAAGAACTATTGGGATTGAAGAAGGCTTAGAGAAACAAACCGAAGGAATGAACAATCTATTCAATGAAATAATATCAGAAAATTTCCCAAATCTGAAGAATGAAATGGAAAACCAAGTACAAGAGGCTTATAGGACTCCAAATACACAAAATTCCAACAGACCCACACCAAGGCACATTATAATGAAAATACCTAACATACAAAATGAAGACAGAATTTTAAAGGCTGTGAGAAAAAAGAACCAAATTACATTCAGGGGGAACCAATACAGATATCAGCAGATTTTTCAATCCAGACCCTAAAAGCTAGAAGGGCCTGGAAAAATATTTTTCAAGCCCTGAAAGAAAATGGATGCCAACCAAGAATCTTATACCCAGCAAAACTTACCTTCAAATTTGACGATGAAATAAAATCCTTCCATGATAAACAAAAGCTAAAAGAATTTACAAAAAGAAAGCCAGCATTTCAGAACATTCTCAACAAAATACTCCATAAGGAAGAGATGAAAACAAAGAAGCAAATCAGCAAACGGAGGAATGATCCTAAAGGAATTGTCAAATAAAGGAGGAACCAAGTCATGTCAAAAAATAAATAAATAAATTTTAAAAATGAGCCAAATGACCGGCAATACAAATCATATCTCAATAATAATCCTGAATGTTAATGGCCTGAACTCATCAATCAAAAGACATAGACTGGCAGATTGGATTAAAAAGAAAGACCCAACAATATGTTGCGTGCTAGAGACTCACCTCATAGAAAGAGATACACACAGACTAAAGGTGAAAGGATGGGGAAAAACATACCATGCACATGGATTCAGCAAAAAAGCTGGGGTATCCATCCTCATATCAGATAATGTGGACTTCAAGCCAAAGTTAGTCAGAAGGGATAAAGAAGGACATTTCATACTGCTTAAGGGAAGCATAAATCAGCAAGACATAACAATCATAAATATCTATGCCCCGAACATTGGCTCATCCATGTACGTCAAACAAATCCTTCTCAATTTCAGAAACCAAATAGACCATACCACAATAATACTAGGTGATTTTAACACACCTCTCTCACCGCTGGACAGATCTTCCAAACAAAAATTGAACAAAGAAAACATACATCTCAAAACGCAATCAATAATTTAGACTTAACGGACATTTATAGAATATACCATCCAACCAAGAGCAAATACACTTTCTTCTCAGCAGCACATGGATCCTTCTCTAAAATAGACCATATATTATACCACAAAGCTAATGTTAGCAAATACAAGAAGATAGAGACACTACCTTGTATTCTATCAGATCATAATGGATTAAATAAATGATGGAGTAAAACACAGAAACTATTCCAACATCTGGAGACTAAACAATATGCTATTATATGATGAATGGATAACAGAAGATATTAGGAAGGAAATTAAAAAATTCTTAGAGGTAAATGAGAACAAAGAAACATCATATCAAAATCTCTGGGACACTATGAAAGCAGTACTTAAGGAAAATTTATTTCATGGAGCGCATTCAATAAAAGAAGTAAAACTCAACAAATAAACAACCTAACACTACAGCTCAAAGCCCTAAAAAAAGAACAGACCAACACCAAAAGTAGTAGAAGACAGGAAATAGTTAAACTCAGAGCTGAAATAAACGAAATTGAAACAAAAGAAATGATACAAAAAATTGATAAAATAAATACTTGGTTCTTCAAAAAAAGTAAACAAAATTGATAAACCTTTAGCCACAATAACAAAGAGAAGACGAGAGAAAACCCAAATCACAAAAATTCAGAATGAACAAGGAAATATCACAACAGACACGATTGAAATACAAAACATAATTAGAAGCTATTTTGAAAATCTATACTCCAACAAAATAGAAAATTTCGAACACATCAACAGGTTTCTAGAGACATATGAATTGCCTAAACTGAACGAGGAGGACATACACAATTTAAATAGACCAATTTCAAGTAATGAAATAGAAGAAGTCATCAAAAGCCTACCAACAAAGAAAAGTCCGGGACCAGATGGGTTCTCAGCCGAGTTCTACAAAACCTTTAAAGAAGAGCTCATTCCAATACTTCTCAAAGTAATCCATAAAATAGAAGAGGAGGGAACCCTGCCAAACTCATTTTATGAAGCCAATATTACCCTGATACCTACACCAGACAGACACATCAAGGAAAGAAAATTTCAGAACAATATCCTTAATGAACATCGATGCAAAAATTCTCAACAAAATTTTAGCAAATCGCATATAAAAACATATTAAAAAGATAGTGCACCATGATCAAGTGGGTTTCATCCCAGGGATGCATGGTTGGTTCAACATCAGGAAATCAAAAAATGTAATTCACCATATCAATAGACTTAAAGTCAAGAATCACATGATTATTTCAATAGATGCAGAAAAAGCATTTGTTAAATTCCAGCACCCCTTCATGCTCAAAACACTAGAAAAAATAGGGATAGTGGGAACATTCCTTAACATTGTAAAGGCCATTTATGCTAAGCCCACGGCGAATATCATTCTAAATGGTGAAAAACTGAAAGCATTCCCTCTAAAAACTGGAACAAGGCAGGGATGCTCTCTTTCACCACTTCTATTCAATATTTCCTTGAAACTCTAGCCAGAGCAATTAGACAGACCAAAGAAATTAAAGGGACATGAATAGCAAAAGAAGGGCTCAAACTATTCCTATTTGCTGATGATATGATTATATACTTAGAGGAACCAGGAAATTCCACCAGAAAACTTTTAGAACTCATAAGTGAATTCAGTAAAGTAGTGGGATATAAGATCAATGCATATAAATCTAATGCATTTTTATACATAAGTGATGAATCTTTGGAAAGAATAATTAGAAAAACTTCCCCATTTCAATAGCCTCGAAAAAAATAAGATAATTGGGAATCAATCTCACAAAAGAGGTGAAAGACCTCTACAATGAGAACTACAGAACACTAAAGAAAGAAATTAAAGAAAACCTTAGAAGATGGAAAGATCTCCCATGTTCTTGGATAGGAAGAATTAATATCGTCAAAATGGCCATACTACCAAAAGTGCTATACAGATTCAATGCAATTCCAATTAAAATCCCAATGATGTACCTTACAGAAATAGAGCAAGCAATTATGAAATTCATCTGGAAGAATAAGAAACCCAGAATAGCTAAAGCAATCCTTAGCAGGAAGAATGAAACAGGGGGTATCACAATACCAGATCTTCAACTATACTACAAAGCAATAGTAACAAAAACGGCATGGTATTGGTACCAAAATAGAAAGGTAGATCAATGGTACAGAATAGAGGACATGGACACAAACCCAAATAAATACAATTTTCTCATAGTAGACAAAGGGGCCAAAAATATGCAATGGAGAAAAGATAGTCTCTTCAACAAATGGTGCTGGGAGAATTGGAAATCCATATGCAACAGAATGAAACTAAACCCCTATCTCTCACTGTGCACGAAACTAAACTGAAAATGGATTAAGGACCTAGGAATCAGACCAGAGAACCTTCATCTTACAGAAGAAAAAGTAGGTCCAGATCTTCAACATGTCGGCTTAGTACCAGACTTCCTCCACAGGACTCCCATAGCACAAGAAATAAAAGCAAGAATCAATAACTGGGATAGATTCAAACTAAAAAGCTTTCTCTCAGCAAAGGAAACTATCAGTAATGTGAAGAGAGAGCCTACAGAGTGGGAGAATATGTTTGCCAATCATACTTCAGATAGAGCACTAATCTCCAGAATCTATAAAGAACTCAAAAAGCTCTACACCAAGAATGCAAATAACCCAATCGACAAATGGGCTAAGGAAATGAACAGACACTTCACAGAAGAAGAGCTACAAGCAATCAACGAACATATGGAAAAATGTTCAACATCTCTAGTAATAAGAGAAATGCAAATCAAAACCACCCTAAGATTCCATCTCACCCCAATTAGAATGGCAATTATCAAGAATACACGCAACAACAGGTGTTGCGAGGATGTGGGGAGAAAGGTACACTCATACATTGCTGGTGGAGTTGCAAATTAGTGCAGCCACTCTGGAAAGCAGTGTGGAGATTTCTCAGAAAACTTGGAATGGAACCACCACTTGACCCAGCTATCCCACTCCTTGGCCTATACCCAAAGGACTTAAAATCAGCATACTACAGAGATACAGCCACATCAATGTTCATAGCTGCTCAATTTACAATAGCCAGACTGTGGAACCAACCTAGATGCCCTTCAATTGATGAGTGGATTAAGAAACTGTGGTATATATATAGAATGGAATATTACTCATCCATGAAGAATGATAAAATTTTGGCATTTGCAGGCAAATGGATGAAATTGGAGAATATCATGCTAAGTGAGATAAGGCAATCTCAAAAAAACAAATGACAAATGATCTTGGTAATAAGTGGATGATGACACATAATGGGGGTGGGAGGGCTTAGTGTTAGGGTTAGAGTTAGGGTTAGGGAGGGGTGCAAGAATGGAGGAAGGAAGGAGTATATAGAGGGAAAAGAGGGGTGGGAGGGGTGGGGGGGAAGGGAATAATAACAGAATGAATCAAATAACATTACCCTATGTAAATGTATGATTACACATATGGTATGCCTTTACTCCATGTACAAACAGAGAAACAACATGTATCACTCTGGTTTACAATAAAAAAAAAGATGCAGCTCTTGTGGGGGACGTGAGTACTTTTCTGTTTTCTCCTTGGTTCTCCTAATGAGGATGATAGGAGGGAATTTCCTTGGCTCCTCAAACTGGGCCTGTACCTGGGAGTAATCAATTAGTACTCTTGCCTTTATCCTTTGTGGTCTTGCCTTTTATTTAATTAACTAACCCATAGGTAACTCAGTCTCATTCAGTTTTATGATTTCTGTTGTCTTTTCTTGATGACTGTACACTCTTCCATAATGACATTAGCTGATGTCAATATCTAGAACAATGGGAAAAATTATGAAAGATAATTGAACTTCAATGACTTTGTTCAGATATTTAACATCATTTTCTATTGTTTCACCATAAACCTATCCAAAGACACAGCCACATTAATGCTTATAACAGCACAATTCACAAGAGATAAATTATGGAATCAACCCATTTGCCCTTCAATAGAAGAATGGATTAAGAATTTTTGAAATGATAGATAGATAGATAGATAGATAAATTCTACTCAGTCATTAAAAAGAATAAAATTGTGGCATTTGCCAGTAAATGGATGGAAATGGAGAATATCATGCTAAGTCAAATTAGCCAAACTCAGAAATTCAAAGGTCAAATGTTTTCCCTCATATGTGGAAACTAGGATAAAATAAAGGAAAGGGGGAAGGATAATATTACATAGAGAGCCAGTCAAATACAAATTTGAGCAAAAGAAAGTCTAGTACAATAGAGGAAGGAAATGAGAGTGGAAGGAGGACAGGAGGGAAAAGGTGGGTATCATGAACTGACAATTTTCCATGCATATGTGAGTTTGTCAGGTAGAAACCAACTACTATGTATAATCATAAAGCTCTAATAAGAAAAAAGAAAACAGTACATATAATTAAAATGTTGTATTACACATGCTCATTTGAATTATTATAATTAGTTATAGTTTTGTTATTAAAGTGATGGTCTCCTTTAAAAAAAAAAAAAGCCTATCCATTCCCATTACCCCTCCTGGTCCTCATCCATCTTTTTCAGAACCTTCAAAAGTTCCTTCACCTCCCTTGAATCCTTTAGTCTGTTCCCCTTCTATATTCCTATCTCCTTCAGTTTTCCATATTGCATAGTTGTATTATAAGATATTTTATGACTATAAAATTTATGAGATGTATATTCATGACCTCTGCTAGTCTACTAAAAAATACTGTTGTATGATCGTTCGAAACAATCAACCTCCCAGTTTTCTTTATAAAATAAAAAGCTACTGTGAATAAAATCCTATTTGGAACATTATCATCATAGTTGAATAAATTTGTATGTAAGATATACATGATATTTTTATTAAGGAAAATCTAATTTTGTCCTCAGGTAAAATGACTAATATTTGCAAAACAAAGGGTTATAGTACAATATCTAAATGGATTAAAAAAGTGTAAAGGAGGATTTTATTTGATGAGATCAGAGCTATCTAAGGTGCAATGGGTATTTTTATTCAAAAAAGAACTATAATATAAAATGATATATCTATGCAAAACTAGAATTTTATTTTCTGCTTAAATGTCATCTTTTTCGATTACTATTCTGCTTTTAATAAGAATTATTAATTTTTGCTTCACCTTCCAAGCAATATGACAAAAAGGCATATATATATATATATATATATATATATATTCTTAGAATGATTCCCCCTGCTTTATTTTGATTTCATCATGTCCTCAAACAAAGAAAACAGCCTTGTCACTTTTAAAAGATGTAAATGTCTTTATAATCATGTACTCTTCTATGTATATTGAAATCTTAATCTCCAATGTGATGGTATTTGGAGATGGAACCTTTGGTAGATAATTAGTTCAGGAAGGTAGAGCCCTCATGAATGGGATTAGTGACTTCATAAGAAGAGAACCAAGAGTACTAACCAACTTGCTGGCTTATGCTTGCTAGTGCTCTGGCTTAAGCATGTGCACACCCTCACATGCTCCTTCTCTCTGGCTCTCCCCACACACAACCCATGTAAGGATACAGCAATTGCACAGCAGTTGCCTACAGGCCAGAAAACAGGCCTCTACCAGATACTTGGTTCACTTGAACTCTTATCTTCACTTCCAGCATCCACAACACTGAGTAATAAATGTTTGTTGTTTAAGCCACCCACCCAAACTATGATTATTTTTGTTGTAGGAGCCTAAACTGACTAAAACATCTCCTATATTTACTTTAAAATACTTTATTATCACTTAAGTTAAATACATAGACATGGGGTTAATATCCATGATCATATATGATCAATTATTAAAACCTCCTGACATATTTATACATGAATCAAAATTTGTTACTTTTGCAGGATAAATGAAGATATCTATATTATTCCTGTGTGCCTGAGGCTTCAAATGTTTTACATAGCATCAAGCATAATGCCTGTTGTAACAAAGAATAATAATCTACCATAGTAGGAATAGAATGAGGATTTTTCCCTGCTATCTACAATTGAGAAATGAGTCCTCAGGAAAACATGTATTACCACATAATTATATTTTATATTTTTAATTATAGAAGACACTTAATTTAAATGACACTCTTTTTATATTCCACCCAAGGCAGTGTACTTTTATAAATGAAAACAGTAAATAATAAATAAATGTTTCCAATAACAACAACAAAAAAAACTTCCTGACAACTTTTGACACCTTGCTTCCCCAAATCCAATCCTAAATGATAACTTCTGCACCTAAAACTGTCTTTTGGGCATCTCAAAGTGCCCCTGGAAAATTGCAGGAGACTAATTCTTTCATCTTATAAAAAGAGAGGTACTAAATTGCATGGGAAGTGATAGCAAATCAGAAAGATGTTTACCCTATACATGTCAATTTTACATGGATAAAATATTACTAATACAAATATTTAGGTAATTACATACACTTAGAGATTGATCTGTCCTTGCCACAATGTATTTCTATTTTTTAAGAGTCCTGTTATTATATTGCTTGATACTAAATAAGAACAATGTCATAAGCCATTACTTCAGTTACTGTTTTAACTATTAAATTGACCAATATTTACTTCTTTAACTCAAATCCAGGAGATCCTAGGCCAATGTTTTCAATTAGGGATTTGTGACAACACTTCAAAGTTCTTTATTTCTAGTTCTTCTAGTCAAACCACTCCCAACCAAGAAGTTAGAGACTCAGTTTTCTGGAACCAGCATCACTAATTTCAAATCCTACTAAATGGACCCTTACAGAACCCTCCTTACCACTAAAATTACTTTGGGCCTGTGTGTTCTGTAAACAACAGCTTGAGTATTTTCCTTTTCCTAGTTCAATTGGATAACATCCCCATCAAAAGGGCGCATACATATGCTAAAATAAAATCCACAGACAATTATCTCTAAGAACTGTGGATACTCTAAGAAAACTAGATCCTGCCAACTAGGTGCTCTCATTACTCTTTTATCAATGTTATTAATTAACATTACTAATAAAATAATTAACATTATTAGTACATGAGACCTTTAAAAGGTAATTAGGCCATGAAGGCTCCCACTCTTATGAATGGATTTGATGCCTTAATAAAAGGATTTTCAGGTATGAGCTCAATCTTTCTTGCCCTCTCACCTTCTGCCATATAAAAAATGAAGGAAGATGGCTGTCTATCAATGCTAGCACTATGACTGCTCAGCTTCCAGATCTATGAGCCCATGAAACTCTGTTCATAATAAATTATCCAGTCTCAGGTATTCTGTTATAGCAGCATAAAATGGAATAAGATATCACCCTACAAATTTCCAGCCAGCCCTGGAACTCCTTTTAAAAGAAATACCTATAAATAAAATACCTTTTAGAGTTTGATTTTAAGACACTTTCAAAGAATGTGGTCTGAGCATTCTCCCTCCTGCAGTAATCCTTTCAAATAAAGTTTTTTCCATATGTAAATCTAGATCTATTATTATTTTCCAGTAAAAAGAATATGTGATGTAATATCTAATCAGATATTAGATAAATACCATGCTCTAAGCCCTGCCATAGGTGAGACAACAAGAACCACAGAGACATAGACACCTGTCTCAAGGGGCTTACACTGTAACACAAAAAGATTGAAGGTAAGCATTAACAACAAAATAATAATTTATAGTGTATGTAGAGTGAGGGATGTAAAGGTGGAGTGTTGTCCCTGCAAATTTAGTAAGCAAAGATTGAAAGAAGTACAGGACAAAATTATGGGAAAATTTCAGGCAAAGGAATCAGCCTGGGCAAAGACCCTAAGTTCATATCAAGCGTGAAATCTTCTGAAAAAGCAAGGAGGATGGTACAACTGAAACCAGGGGTACCTAGTAACACTCCCATCAAAGAACAAAGAACATTAAACTAAGACAATTAAGGTAATCACACCCTACTTTTCACAGGAATTGGCACTAACCAATTAGGTCATGGAATTACCTGCTGAACCAAAGGTTTGAGATTAAACGTGATCTAATCAAAAATAAATTTAAGACATTTTATTGATGGTTGTCAGAAGTTAAACATTTTGTTCTCCTATAATGAACAAAAATCATATAGCATCAGTTGCCAACCAAAACCATTCAGGCTTCTCTAGAAAAACAAAATCTATAGCGTGTTTGTGTGAGTGAGAGAGAGAGCACACGCACGCACGCTACTCAGCTTTCATCACTGTAACCAAAATGCCTAACAACAATAACTTAGAGGAGGAAAACTGTATTTTGACTCATGGACTCAGAAGTCTCAGTCCATGATCAGACAATTGCATTGCTCTCAGCCTTAGAAATGGTGGAAAGGCAAGGAGGAAGAAAGCTGTTCAGCTCCTGGCAGCCAGGAAACACACACACAAAGGACCCAGAGAAAAGATAAAACCCAAGATCATGCCCCCAGTGACATACTTTCTCCAGTCATGTCCCACCTGCCTATGGTTACCACCCAGTAAGTAGTACGTTCAAATTATTAATCCATCTACTGGATTAATCCACTGATAAGGTAACAATTTTCATGAACTAAATTTCAACTCTGAACATTGCTAAAATGGATATCATGTTTCCAACACATGAGCATTTCAGGGAACACTTCATATCCAAACTATAATATTCTACCCCAGGCCCCAAAAGCTCATGTCATCTCACAATGCCTAACACATTTAATCCATTTGCAACAGTCACCATGATCTTAAGAGTTCCAGCTTTTCCCAAAAGTTCAAGTTGAAAGTTTCCGCTCAGACTCAAAGCAAACTTGTTTATGAGCCCCTGTAAAAATCAAAAGCAAGTTACACACATCTAATTTTCAATGGCACAGAGTAAACCCTCCCATTTAAATTGAAAGGATAGGTGCATAGGAAGAAGGATGGGAACCCAAACAAGATCAAAACCCAGCTAGGAAAAGTCCAATAGCTCCATATCCAGCATCCTGGCCACACGGCAGCTAAATGTGATCTCCAAAGGAGTTTGGAAGTCCCTATGGCCCAAGGTTGCAACCAACTTGGCTTTCCTCTTATCCTGGCTCTGTCTGCAGCCAGCAGTTTTCCTTGGCAGATGTTCCACATTCCTGGCATCTCTGAATCCTTAGGGTCTTCATTTCCAGCTCTGGCTTCATTCTCACTGCTTCACACATCACCCTCTCAGGGGCTGTCCACAGGGATTCTGACGCTGCTACATTCTTCCTGGCCTCCCAGACATATCTTTGAAATCCTAATAGACGTCTTCGTGACCCCTTAACCTGAGTATCTTGCATTCCTACAGAACCAGCACCATGTGGAGTATGCCAAGGTCTGCTGCCAGCTCAATCAGTATCCAGGAGTCCTTGTACCACAGCTGCAGTAGCCTCTGAGTGTCTAAGCAGGTGAGAACCATGGAATAATCTCTGGGGAAATAGCTTTCAAGGCGTTCCTGTTCAAGCAGGATGCTCCATGGTCTCTTTTTTGTTGTTCTTCTTCTTAGATATACATCACAGTAGAGTGTACTTTGAAATATTTTACATACATGGAGTATATAAAGGAGAATTAAATTATGGCATTTGCCAGTAAATGGATGAAACTGGAGAACATTATGCTAAGTGAAATAAGCCAGTCCCAGAAAACCAAAGGCTGAATGTACATCCCCATGGTCTCTGAAAGGACTTTTCACTTTTATAAATTGGAGCCTGTGATGGGTGTGGTCTTGCTGATTCCGGACATGCTGTCAAGACATCACTCATGCAGTTATGGAGGATTAGAATTGTAAAGATCTGCAGGCAACAAATTGGAGATTTAATGGTGAGCTAATAGTATGTTTGTAGTCTGAGTCCTGGCCTCAGAGCCTGGAGGGCTATGTATAAATTTCAGTCTGTAGACTTCCAGGTTCAAGAGCTAGGAAGAGCCTCTGTTTCAGTTCAAGACCAGAAACAAGTAGAGACTGATGTTCCAACATCAGTGAGACAGGAGTTCCCTCTTATTCATCCTTATTGTTCTGTTCAAGCCTGCAGCTAATTGGATGAGGCCCACCTACATTAAGAAGAGAAATCTCCTTTAATCAATCAAATATTTTTCATTCAAATATTACCTTCATCCCTCACAGACATTGCCAGATTATTGTTTGACCAAATGTCTGGGCACCCTGTGGCCCAGAAAAGGTGACACATAAAATTAATTACTACATGTCTTTATAACAAAGGCCTATTCTAAAAAGGAAATGATTTCATCAGACTCTTCTTAGAATCAGAGAAGGGCAATTAGTCAACTCTATGCCCCTCCACCCTTCCTACATCACCCAATTGGGAGAAGTAGTGAAGAAACTCTTGTGAAAGCTTTAGCCCAGAGATACACTAAAAGATTGTGAAAGTTAACGAGATGACATATGTAGCTCCTCCCTCATACTTTACTACCAAAACCACAGTGCTCAAATGTAAAGCATTGTATTATAGCTGAAAGAGTAATAAGAAACAGACTGTATTCAATAAACTAGTCTTAGGGAGCCCCAGAGATAATAGGATGGACAAAAACAAGGATACAGTTGTAGTCCATTTTCTGCTGTTATAACAGAATATCTGGGATTATATAATTTGTAAAAACAAAGAGGCTTATTTTGGCTCTTGCTTCTGGCTTCTGTAAAATCCAAAAACACAACACTGGCATTTGCTTAGCTTCTAGTAAGGAACTTGTGCTGCCTTAACTTATATTGGAATGAGAAAGAGCATGTGCGTGCTAGCTGGGGAGAGAACACAAGGGGCAATATTGCTCTATAACAACCCACTCTAATGGCAACCAATCTAGTCCCAGGAAAGCAAGAGCTCGGTTACATGAGAAAGGCATTAATCCATTTGTGTAGTCTCCACCCCTATGACCCAAACACCTTCCACTAGGCCCCACCAGCTCTCAACATCTCTATATTAGGAATCAACTTCCAACATGAGTTTTGATGTGGACAAACCATAGCAGATACTTAAAAAATGTTGAAGCCTCTGGCGTCTAAAGCTACAGCAAATGTTAAACCAGTCTAACTGCTAGCCAGACTAATATAAAATCAGGCAATATTAAACTGTACCTGAGCCCTGTGATCCTGGAAAACAATTACTATTAAAGAAATTCCACTACCCTCTGTGTTGTTGGAAATAGCTTACTGCAAATAATTTCTGCTCCCTGAATTACTTAGCTAAGACTTATAGATAACTCTCTTGTTTACCTAAGACAAAGCCAGATACAGACCCTCCAAATTCCCATTCTTTGTCTTGTTACTGATAAATTAGCTGACCTGTTTGTTTCAACTAATTAATGAAAACAAAATGCCTGTTATCTTGACTTAAGCAAATTTAGTTAGCTTCTCTCCTTCCCACAGGGTGCTAAACTTTGACTTAGCCCCAATTTAAAACAAGTATTGGAATTCTTAATAATCCTTCCTGAATACTGAGTGACTACAATGCAAGAAATTTCTGAATCCAATTGCTAGTCACATTTTATAAACATGAACATCTTATGAATAGTCTGATCATGTTGTTGGTTCATCTCAAACTCCCACAACCAGTTCCTATTAGCCCTACTTACTCCTCACTCTAAAGAAAATGTAATTCTAGCTTTTGAGACACTTAACAGATTTTCTGTTTTCCCTATTACACTAATCTTTACAAATAAAGGCTCTCCTTACTCAAGACTGGATTTGTAATTTGATAAACCTCACATTAATTGTCTACTTACCTCAGTCTCTATTACCTGATACATTATCTCTGGATTTCAATAAAAAATACAGATCCACATGGCAAGAAAAAACACAAATTTAAGAGACTAATCACACATCATAACCAGATTCAGATATGATACAGATTTTGGAATTCTCAGACAGGGAATTAAGCATAATTTTGATTAATAGGTAAAGAGCTGTATTGGAAAACGTACACGATGTCCAAAAACAAATGGATAATGTAAACAGAGATGGAAATTCTCAGAAAAAGTAAGAGCTAGGAATTGAAAACAGCAGAAATGGAGAACATCTTTTATGGGTTCATCAGTAGACTGGAAACAGCTGAGGAAAAAGATCAGCGACCTTGAAGATGCTAATAGAAGCCTTCCAAACTGAAATGCAAAAAGAAGAAAAATGAAAGGAATAGAAGTGAAGAACCAAGAACTGTGGGACAATTTCAAGAGGTACAGCAAGTACACATATCAAAAAGTGTAGCATAACAGAAAGAAGAAAGAATGGATCAGGAGAAATATCTGAAGTAATAATGGTGGACTTCCCTAAATTAAGGACTGACAACAAACCATAGATAGAGGAAGCTCATAAAAATATTAAGTAGAAAAAAATAGCAATATAATACATACTAAAGCATTATTCAAAATACAGAAAGCCAAAGACAGATATAACTTTGGGAGAAAAAAGCTGAAAGGTGGAAAAACATTTTATCTACCAAGGAACAAGTATTACAGAGGACTTCACATTTTTAAAAATCCATGAAAACAAGAAGTGGAGTGAAATTTTAAAAGTGTTGAAAGAAAATAAGTAGCCCAGGTTTCTGTACACTGCAAAGTTGTCTTCAGAAGGGAAAGAAAATCATAGACTATCTCAGAAAAAACTAAATGAATCCATCATCAGTAAAACTGCCCAAAAAATGTTTAAAAATTTTCAGGGTAAAGAAAAATGATATGGGCCAGAACTTATTTTTCTTTTTCTTAATTCTTCTACTAGATAACATTCAAAGTAATAGTGATAACAATATATTGGGTAATTATAGCATATGGATAAATAAAATGAATGACAGCAATGTCAGATAGGACAGGAAGTAAGAATTGGGAATATTGTTATAAATTGTAGTCAATACACACAAAGTGATAAAATGTTACTTTGAAATTATCTAGTTCAATTTTAATTTTATTTTGGAAACTCTAGGGCAGCCCCATCTACAAAAACAAGTTGAAAAAGATGTATAATTTCTATGCTTAGGAGAGAAAAAATAGAATCATATGAACTAATCAGAAGTACAGAAGACAAAACAAGATGGAGAGGAAAAAAAAGAAACAAAGAACACATATAAGTCATAGAAAGTAGTTACAAATTGGTACATATTATCTCAACTATAAAAATTGCTTTAAATAGAAATGGGCTAAATAACAGATATTGCCATAATGAATTAAAAATGAAAGCTAAGACCAAACTACATGTTGTCTACAAAAGATTATATTAAGAAATTCTATTACACTACAATGGACAAGGAAAAATTAAAATGACCTCAGGGGAAAATATCTGAACCATTAGAACACATAATCTTTTAAAAATAGCATGAAAGCAAAAGCAAGAAGAAAAATTAATTTCTGTAAAAGCAAAAGTTTTGTAAAATGGTACTATTTATCTTCAGTCTGATATACAGATAAATAAACTAGACTGATTTACAATGTTCATTCATGAAAACTCTCACCAGTATCTAAGCTCCTACATTAAAAATTTTTTGCATATTAGGCACAGATAGCACAGTCGAAGGCTAAGAAAAATCATTATGTTAACTAAGAAAAGAAATTGATACTTCAAGTAGAGTTTGAGAATACAGGTAAGAATACATTAAAAATAACTTTATAAATTCTACCTCCTGGTAAAAATTTATTTTGTTTTAATTTGAGTTTCTTTTCCTAAGCATATTTTCAAATTCAAATGAGTAGAATGTATAACATTGAGAATTCCCCTCTTTTATATCTCAACATTTTCTACCATTTTATTGATGTTTCTCATTTAAAATAAGTTTTGTTATGATCCTATAGACTTCATGAAGCCTTTTGGGCTCATATCTATCGATATATTATGTTTTTCAAATATTTTCTTATATGATTTTTATTTAGTATGCACATTCAATGACTTTAAAATCAGATAAAAGCCAAATCACAATAGCCAGATTGTGGCAATAGCCAGATTGTGGAACCAACCTAGATGTCCTTCAATTGATGAATGGATAAAGAAACTGTGGTATATATATATATATATATATATATATATATATATATATATATATATATAATGGAATATTACTCAGCCATAAAGAATGATAAAATTATGGCATTTTCAGGCAAATGGATGAAATTGGAGAATATCATCCTAAGTGAGATAAGCTGATCTCAAAAAAACAAAGGTCGAATGATATCGCTCATAAGTGAATGAGGACACATAATGGGGGGAGGGAAGGGTTAGTGTTAGGGTTAGAGTTAGGGTTAGGGTGGGGGCAAGAATGGAGGAAGGAAGGACTGTATAGAGGGAAAAGAGGGGTGGGAGGGGTGGGGGAAGGGAAAAAATAACAGAATGAATCAAACAACATTGTTCTATGTAAATTTATGATTACACAAATGGTATGCCTTTACGCCATGTACAAACAGAGAAACAACATGTATCCCATTTGTTTACAATAAAAAAAATTTTAAAAAAGCCAAATCAATTCGTTAATTCAAGCAATGTTTACTGAATACCTACTTTGTACCAGTATTTTACTGGGCACCTAAGATACATCAAAAAGTACAATAGACAAAAATGCCTTGTTCATGGAACTAAATTGAAGAGGATTAATGTCTTGAATGTGACATGGTAGCTTTTATTTAACCCTCTTGATAAGTATTTTCAGTATTTTTAAAATATTAGTAAGGAAACTGAGTCTTAAAGAGGTCAACTTGTGAACATCACATGGCTAATAAAAAGCTGGGCCAAGTTTATAACCCAATTTTGCTTTTGACTTTCAGAATAACTTCAGGAAGTGGCATTGTTCTTGTTACAGGAATGATGATGCTATATTTGAGTGAGGAATGTTTCTGAAAGCAAATTGGAAAATGACCAAGCACAGCTATTGAGTCCTATCTTGACTGTTTAATCGATTAGGATTTAATGGGCATTCATTGATTTCTGATGTCTCCTTTTCTTCCACTACTTAGGAGAGACATACCATCTTCAGACAGATGCAAGAGTTTGAATGAAAATCAGAATAATTCAGAGACTTATACCCGATATTTGAAAAGGGACTTTGTTTAAAGAGATCCCAACATAAATATATGAATGTGTACAGTGGATCTTAAATTATAAGGAAAATGTTTTTAGGATGCTAATACATGAGACTGAAATAAAAGAATGCATTTTCCTGGCACAACATGTTATATTTGAATCAGAAAACAATTGTTTTACTAATTAATTCCTTCAGAAGTATGTAAAAATTGAGCATTAAAATAACTATAATAATAATAATTATGGGCTGGAGATATAGCTCAGTTGGTAGAGTACTTGCCTCACCTGCACAAGGTCCTGGGTTCAATTCCCAGCAGCACAAAAAATAATAATAAAATAATCATAATACCTGGTTATCCTAGAGGCAACCGTATTTTAATATTCGTACTATTTCCCCCTTTTGGGTGGAGTTAGATAATAGTACGTTGATAACATACAATGAAGGATAACAATAATTAGTTAAAGCAAAAATTTAAAAAAAATCCAGAGCAGGTTCCATTCTTTTCCTGATTTGATCTATTCTTGTTCTGTTTTGTTTTATACGATTTTCCTTCAGTGATTTCTTTTACTCATATTGATTGATTTTCTTACTACACTTCTGTAATTTCTAGTCTGAATTTTCTTTTGAACTCTGAGATGATACTTTCAATAGGACATCTCCACCTAAGTGACACAGAGGCAACTAAACTCACTGGAAATAAAATAATTATTTTCTCTCATAAACATATCCCTCTTAGAATAAATCTATTCTGGTTCATGGGTTCATTAAGTACCTGTTCTCCCACAATATGTGTGCTTGTGTGTGCATCTGTGTGTGGAGGAGGTGATTCTTGATTTCTTGCTCTTTCTAATAACCCATTGTCACATCTTTTCAGATTCATGTCCATAACTCAAATACACCACATTACTTTTGTTCATATTCTATTCAACTCTTGGTCAAATTTTTGAAATATTCACCTGTTGGTATTCTTGCCTCCAATAAAATTCATCCTTTTACTATCATGAGTGTAAAACTTAGAGAAAACAAATCTTAAACCATCAGTTTCTTAAGGATATGCCAGAATTTTCCTATCACCATAAACTCCAAATTTTCTTTTTAGGACCTTTCATTTTATTATAAATTACTTCTATTATATATACTTCTGGTAGGTTAAGTTAGGACTCTATCCTGCTCATGGGGAGTCATGATGAGTTTAAAGCAGAAGAATGATGTGGCAAAAATTGCCCATTAGAAAGGTCACTGTAGTTGCGGTGTAGGGAAGAAATTGGAGGTAGTCTTTCTTATGCATTTTCCCTATTTTATGAATCTAGACTTCTTTCCAATGCTGCAAACTCTCCTCTTTTGTAGCTGCATTGACTACAGCCAATTCTTTTTTATTCAAATTCCATTCACATTATTTATTAAGGGCAGTTACATCCCATCAGATGGCATTGTAAGAATTTTTGTTTCTACTCTGAATGAGTCTGATCAGAGCCATTATCTTACTTGCATTTTACAAGGATTACACCGTAGGTACAGTGTTGACAACAGTCTTTAAGAGAGCAAGAAGACCAGTTGGAAGACTGAGGCAATAATCCATGTGATGGATAATGGTGAGATGAACTAGGGAGGTAGCAGTGGAGGCAGTGAGAACTTGTAGAATATTGATGCATTTTAGAGATAAAACAATATTTACACTTGTAAAGAACTTGGTTTGTAAGAGATAGGAGTCAAGGGACCTCTAAGATTTGGGATTTAAGAAATTGGTAGGATATCATTGGCACTTACTGATATGAGTAAACTTGAGAGAGTAGTAGTTTGGGGGAAGAATGTTAGGAGCTCGGTTTTTGTATGTGTTACATTGGAGCTGCTTATATGTCATCTAAGTTGTTATGTGATTTCTCCTATTAACAAGTTTGGAGCTCAAACGAGAAAACTGGGTAGGAGAGAGAAATTGGGGAGTCATCAACATATTAATGGTATTTAAAGCCTACACCTAGATGAAATCAACAAAAGAATGAGTATATGTGATGGTGAGAAGAGGTCCAAGGATTATGCCTCTACATATTTGTGAGATGTGGGGAAAAGAGCAAAGGAAAACAAGGAGAAGCAGGCAGATGTGTTAAAGGTTAGTCAGGAAATCATCTAATGAAAACAGTGTCAAATGCTACTGATAAGCCAAGTAACATGTGAAAGACAAACGACCAATTTGGTGACCATGAGGAAAGCAATGTTTCAATTATCTATTGATATATAAAAATTTAGCCCAAAATATAGTGGCTCAAAACAGCAAAATTTATTTGATTATGATCTCTCACAGTTCTCAGGTTTAATTGGCTCTGCTAGGAAATTTTCACATGGAGTCCCATGTAGCTGTACTTAGTTGTAGCAGAGACAGTTGCCATCTTATAGTATTCCTCATCCACGTCTTGAAATGGATGCTGGTTACCTGTTGGAACTGTCAACTGAACACCCACAGCCAGACTCTCAAATTGTCCTGCCCTTATTTAATGTGTGGTGACTTGGTTCCAAGAATGGGCATCCCAAGAAAGCAAACCATGTGGAAGCAGTAGCACCTCTTAATACCAGCCGTGGGAGTCACACATTATTTCTTCAATGTTTTCCCCATTAGAAGTGAGTCAATAAAGCCAGCCCCACTAAAAGGGAGAAAAATTAGACTGTATTCTCCATGGGAGAAGTATCAAAGAATTAACAGAAATAGTTTTAAACCAGCACTAACAGTTTTAGTGAAGAAATGCAGATGATGTTGGAGTCAAAAAGAAAGTGGAGAGGAAAATTAGAGGAATCAATATGAACAACTCTTTTGAGGATTTTTACACTTTAAAGAAAAGTCAAGAATTAGAGCTGTAGCTGGAGGGGAAGAGAATTCAAGGGATTTATTTTGTTTATAAGGGAATTGACAGCATGTTTATGTGCTGTTGGGCACTACCCACTAGTAAAAATGCTGATGATGAAGAAGAAAACAATTCTATTGAAACAATTTATTTGAATAGGCAGAAGGATATGGCATCTGATGAGTGAGTAGCTGGAAGTACTTACCTTTCAGTACAGTGAGACAAAGGAGTTTAAATGTGCAAAGATGCTGTTAAGGAAGGATTTCTTTTTTGATTGTTTCTATTTTTTCTGTGAATTAGAAATCACAATCATCAAACTGAGGTGTTCCATCATCCTCTCTATGGGTTTAAAGAGAAAGGGGAAAGCATGATAGGTCAGCTAGAGAAGTGGGAGAGTACACAGATTAGGGAAATATAATACTCAGCTCACAAGGTTATTGATAGTGAATACAAAATGAGATTAATCTTCATGGATGGGAATGTGTTTTTCCTAGCAACACTGAGATTCATGGACACTGATGTGGGGTACGTGAAGAGCTAGCCTGAACCAGATATTATAGTTGTGATTTAGCTACATGAGTACAACAGTGTGGCTAAAAAGGGACAAAAGAATAGCATATGTAAAATTCAGTATTACTGATAATTGAATATCAAATGTAATCTGAAAAATGTGGGATGTGAAGATGTAAGTAGGGTGATCAATACAGAAACAGGTTGTAGTTTCAATATATTGGAGATCCTAGGGTTCTGATAACATACTAAATGGAGTGAACTGGAAATTTAGGAGGTAGTGTCAAGCAGTGGGATTAGGGAGGAGTTGGGGTGATTGGAAATGATAGTCTAGGGTAGGGTAATGGCAGTGCTAAGCTAAGGGGTAGAAAACAAGCTCACTGAGGAGAAAGAAAGGAAATGAGATGGTTAGAACCATCTGTGTATATTGAAATTGTTCAGAATGGAAACAGTAGTAGTTTTGGAGAGAGTGGCAGGAAGGCAGTATGTAAAATTGCCTGTAACAATGGAGAGAGACAATGGGGTCTATATTGTCCAAGTGGCTTATTTTCTACAAACCTCTCATGAAGAGGTTTATGTTAATGGTGACCATTTCTAGAGGGCCCAGTCAATGAGTTTTAATAGTTAAAAAGGGGAAGAAAAAATGTTAAGACAGGAATTTCCAGTATGGATTTTAGAGTCCAGGAAATGAGAGATGGATGACCCAGGACTCTGGCTGGCCTACTTACTGGATTACATTTTTCTGTTTGTTTAAGCAAAAAGACATATAACATGAATTATTTCCTCTTAAATTTTAATTATTTAATTTTGTTAACTATAAGTACATTGTTTTACAGCAGATCTCTAAAAATTTTTCAACTTGCATTTCTGAAACTCCATATTCATCAAACAGCAACTCTCCTTTTGTCCTTGGCCTCCATCCCCTGGCAACCGTGATTTTACATTTCATTTCTGTGAGATTGAGTACTTCAGATATAACATATAGGGGGACTCATGAAGCATTTGTACTTCTTTGTCTAGCTTATTTCAGTTAGCATGATATCTCCAGATTCACTCATATTGCAGCATATACAGGATTTCCCATCATTTTAAGCTAATAATATCCCATTGTGTGTATACACCGATTTCCTTTATTCATTCATCTGTTAATGAACATTTAGATTATTTCCAATCTTGAATATTATGAATAGTGCTATAATGAATATGTAATTGCAAATACCTTTTCAAGTTTCTGATTTCAATTCTTGGGATAAAATACCCAGAGGTTACATTTATGGGTAATATAATAATTCTAGTTTTAATTTTTTGAGAAACTTCCATAATGTTTTCTATAACAGATGCATCATTTCACATGCACACCAACAGTGCACAAAGGTTCCAATTTCTCTAAATTCTCACTTTGTTTTTTAGTGTCTGTTTGATAATGGCAATTTTAACATGTGAGAAATGATACTGCAGTGTGATTTTGATTTGCAGTTCCCTGATCAATGGACTGTGGGCATCTTTTCACATACCAATTGACCATTTGTATATCTTCTTTGGAGAAATGTCTATTCAAATCCTTTGCCTATTTTATGGGGTTATTTGCTATTTTGCCATTGAGTTTTATGAGTTCCTTATATATTTTGAAAATTAACCCCTTAGCAGATATATGCTTTGTGAATATTTTCTCCTATTCCATCCCATTCTTTACATTTTGTTGATTGTTCTCTTCGCTGTGCAGAAGCTCTTTAGTCTGATGTAGTCTCACTGATATTTTTTTGTTGTTGTTGCTATTCTTTGGGGATCATATGCAAGACATCATTGGGCAGACTCAATGTCACAAATATTTTTCCTGGTGTTTCTGTAGCTTTATAGGTTCAGGTCTTATATTAAATCTTGGATCCATTGTGAGTTCATTTTAATATGCTATAAGAAAAGGGCCTAACTTAATTATTTTTCTTGTGACTGTCTACTTTCTCCCAACATCATTTATTGAAGAGAACAGGATAAAATTTAATGATGGTACTCTCAAGGCAAAAAGGCATGGCAAGTCTGTAGGGAGAACATTGAGGTAAAGGACCCTGCTAGGATTGCGCAGAATTCTGGGACTCCCCCTTGATCCTGATAATGGATGTGTGGAATACTACAAAGAGCTTTTCATACTTTTAGTACATAAACTCCAACTTGACTTCTGCTGAAGGAGGCCTCTGGGCCTGCTCTACAGTAGTCTTCTGAATCCATGGGCACTCTCTTGATTTCTGCCTATAGTATTCTGCAAAAGAATTATCTTAGTACAAGAATATGAAGCTTCTGTTCACTTCTACTGAAAGATGCTTGTGGTTTAAATCCCTTCTACCTTTTCCCCTCATTTTGTGTATATTTTTAGTATACTATCAAAACAGATTTTTAGACATAGTAGAATAAAGTGGCTCTCTCACCTTATAATCCTAAAATTTTTCTACTGATAATGTACCCTGATTTTACATAACACTGTTGATTTCCAATGCACTTACCTTTCTGCTACATATATCTGATAAGCCACATATTCCACTAACTATCATAAAGATGGCATGCACTAAACAATAAAATGAATTTGTACAGAATAGAAAAAGTAATATTTGATGAGGTAAATGAGGGGGAAACTTTGGGAGGTGGCCATTAGAACGAATTTGGAAGGATGTTAGATTTGGGTTCACAAAGAATAGTATAGATATAGAAAGGGGGAAACAGAAAGGCTTTAAATGAAATCACCGTAGTAGTCAGTTTTTCTTAATTAGAGATTGCTTCAATATAAGTCATCACAGATACGGCTAGAAAGGTAAGTTGAAGCTTATAGAAACCCTCTGTATAAATTTAAACAGTTTTGCACTGTATTTTGTAAGTACTAAAGAAAAAATGACAGCTTTTACAATAGGAAATGATGACCTAAAGTGTAACATAATATACTTTTCGAGAGGTACCACACCCATATGATATTGATCTTATTTTTCTGTTGTTCTGTTTAGGTATGTATTTTCTCAGTTCATGGATTTTATTATTTGTGTTATTTCTAGACCCTCGGTATCCTTGGATCCTTTATTAACTCTGAGTATCGTTAATTTTTTGTGGAATGTGCCAATGTGTTCTTGCATACTTATACATATATCAGAGCTGTTTGGAGAAACAATCTCAGCTCTTCAGGCATAGAAATATGTCACGTTCCCCTGAAACAGCATGTACTTCAGTAGATCCTATCAGAAAGTATAAAAGTACAATAATGGTAAATGGTTATAATATATGCAAAGTAGGAATAACAACACTGGTCTATCCTTAGACATAAGCTTTCTAGGTCTACATCATCCTGGTAGCTGCTTTAGATAATCGATTTTCTGCAAACAAGGCATGATGCTCCCACTTCCTAGGAAAGGACAGCACACCCAGGGCGTCTTTCATTCATATTGATTTTAAATCACATTCAGCGACTGACTTTGAATCATCAAGTGGGTTTCCCTGGAGTTAAAGCACCAGAAAGATTTAATTAGGGAGCTGCAGTCCAGATAAAAGATACCATATCATTGACTTAAAATCTGAAATAAACTTCTCTCTTGATGCTGACAGGTGGGAAAAGAAGTTGTGTTTTAGTTGTTTCTAAAATGTTTTCTGAGACCAAGTGAAATTCTTGAGGCCAGGGTGTCTCTCCCTTGTATATCTTCTTATCAGGGAAACCTAAAAGAGGACCTAGCACTGAGCATTAGGAAAATTTTGCAGTTTATTTGATTGCATAGTCCTCTAACTTTTTAAAGGCATTCCAGAATCAAAGTCAACACCAAATTGTATATACTCCTAAATGATTTACAAAAGTGTGGTTTTAAAACAATATTAATCTCTTATCTTTAAAGTTTAATAAGAGCAGAAAGTATTTTGTTATGTTAAGCAGTTACAATGTGAAACTAGAAGGAGGTTTCTGGTGTCACCTGGAAATGATTTCAGGTACAAACTTCAGTAATATTTATGGTTCTTGCCACACTGTTAGATTTCTCCTTTGTAATTTGTACAGTATGTGAAAATTGATTTACTCGCATGAAAAATTTTTGGGACAAATATTCACAACCAAAATTGTTAGGTTTTAGGATTTTCATGTACTTGACTAATTAGTGCCAATTACTCTCCAGAATGGCTGCATCAGTCTACATGCCTTTCAATAGTGCAGTGTCCCAACATCTCAGACTGGACTTGTCATTATCCAACTTGTAATGGTTGCAATCTAATAAGTATTTTCACATATTTATTTTATTTTCACTCAACTTATTGAAGTATCTCAAAGACCCTCGAGTGCACACAAGGTAGCTGAGACACAAATGGCAAGATGAAGCCATTTGTCCAAATTCACACAGCTAGATATATGTTGGGAGGGAAGAGACTTACTTTGCACAGGGAATATGAAGCCTGGACAATCTCTCAGTTTCCCTCCCTGGGGAATTGCCTTCCACAGAATACTGCTCCCATTCCTCTTCACCTAATTGCTCACCAGGTTTTGCTTCTTTTGGATCTGGTTGTTATCTGAAAATAAAGCTAAAACTTTATTCTTAAACTTCGATCAATTAACAATCTGTTTAGGCACAAGCATGTTAAGAACAATTGTTTTGCCTCATTTCTCAGCCCATAAACATGAGAAACATACTTAGTAATGGAACTGTTTATCTCATTACTACTATATTTTTTATGAATCCTCCTCACTTACTGGTGCACAATTTTGAGTTTATCTTATCATAACAGTCCCTGTTATCACATACACAAGCTCCTGCTGTCCTGATTTCACCCATCTGCCAAGTCATTTGTAATCTGTTGTGTAATTTTGCATCTAGCATTTTTCCAACTTCATTCTTTTCTAATTAGTAATTATAGACATGATCTCCATTTTCAATTAGTCTCATCTGTCTAAACCCTTTGCAATATCTCTTTACCTTTCAAATATATCTTATACTTACCATTAATTAGTGATAACACTATTCCAACTCCACCCTTCCTCAACCTGTCCATCCAGCATATCTCAACAATTGTCATTCAGTCCAGGATGGGAATTACAAACCAGAAGCTCCAAAACAACCAAGTGGAGTTCTCCATTAAGTAAAAGGGAAATAGCTTTATAGGGTATATCCTGGTGTATATTACGAAAAAGAATAAATATAAAACAAACATTCACACACTAATTACCTATCTGATCATGAGTTAGATATAACTTCTGTCCTCTTCATTTGATCCTTCTGCAAAATAAGGACAATAAAATCTAAATCACAGAGGGTTTAGGGGATTAGATTGTGAAACTACCTATCACAGTGCACATCTAATTCTTTGTAAACAGTAAATAAATGTCTTCCATTACCGTTATTATCTTAATTTCTTCAAGACAGTACCTGTACAATAAATTTATTTTCTTGAAAAAATATAAATTTATATATATATGTGTGTGTGTGTGTGTGTGTGTGTGTGTATGTATATAAATCACCAAAGTGAAGCAGATTCATTATAAACATCTAGAATTATGCAGGTGTTCATAAAATTTTAACAATTTTTTCACATTACTTCCCAGACATAATTCTTAGAGGTAACCGTAGTCCTTTCAAATATTTCCTTTACATATAAAATTAAGCACCATGTAGGACTCTTATTTTAAAAATAAGAATATAATATACATAGTTTCTATGATTTAACTTTTTACTTATCTATTTGCATCTTTTTTTAAAAGCATAGTGCTCTCTGGCATATCTATATCTAGAGGTGGACTAGTGAAAGTATAATAACTGGTTCTACAAGGAAAAAGGCTCTAATTAGTACCACTTTCCTATTTTTGTGTTGAAAATATTCCCATGGTGACTTCAACCAACGAATGTGATATTACTACATATAGAATTAGGAAGGAATGACAATATTCAGCTCTTAAAAAGCAGATTGAAAGAACTCCAGTACACCACTGGCTATATCATTATTTTTTTAAGTGATTTTTTAAAAAGCAAATTCTAAACAGATATGAACGTATCATCTTTGGATAGGTCAAAATGATAATGATGTGAAAATAGTGATATAGAATTTCTTTATGAAAGTCTTCACAAGTACATAAATTACAAGACTGTTTTCTCAAACACTATTTTTATAAATGTTATAAAAAGTATAAAACTGGGCTGGGAATGTAGTTCAGCAGTAGAGTGCTTGCCTAGCATGTGCAAGGCCCTGGGTTCTATCCCCAGTACCACAAAAAGTATAAATCTATATGATTTATAAGGACACATTACTAATAAAATATCAATATAATCCTGGTTAGACAGTACTTATGAGCAGATACTGAAATTATTCGTTATTTTAACTTTCTTCTTTCTGCTTTTCTGTATTTTCAAAGCATTTTATAAAATCTCCATATTGTATTGTGATTAAAATTCAAGTTTAAAACTAAAGTCTAATTTTATAATAGATTCTATTGTTCTGTAGTGTTTACTTCTAAAGATATTCTAAATATAAGGCAATCCAAGTAACATAGGGACTTTTATTATTGAGATAATATGTAATTTTTTAGCCTCTGAATGTCAAAGGTCCAATGTTTAAATTTTGTAGCTTTTCAAACTTGTTTTGTTCCTCTCTGCAGCCTGACCTTATATACTTATACAGTATCATCTCAATAAATGTGATATAATCATGGACACATGTACACTTCTAGGGGCACTACACTATTAAATCGAATTTAATAAGGGATGTTCAGAGTCAGTTAACAGTCACTGGGTGAATTCTAAGTGCACAATTTGCCCAGAAACAGTAAGTACTGAATAAATGTTAGCTTACATTTTTTTATATCTAATTTATTTCAAACTGTAGTTGTATGAATAGCCAATGTTCAATTAGTAAAACATGAATAATTTTAAGTTTTACAGATGAGAAGGGATTTGATACGGTTAAGTAGTTATCAGTAAAACTCCAAGGGATAAAAGTCTACTTCTCACTAAGAAACTGTGACCAGAGCTACATTTACCCTACTCTCTACAACAATGAAAGCAATAGACAAATGTATATAAAGCATTACTTTTCAACGTATTGGGCATCCGATGATGAAGAATAGTGATTCCTTTGAGATAATACAATAGCAAGGTGAAACTTCAGAGAACCTCAGCTTACTGCCTAGTGAAAGCTTCTACACTGTGCACAGGAACAAGAAACCCAGGAGAATGCTAATGGTCACCCTGAGTCAAAGTGACAGAACTGGGGATCCAGGGAGAACAAGATATTTGGAGTTCACAGGGCAGTGTAACTGAGAGAAAGGATGCAGAGAGAGAGAGCTTCAGAGATCTACAGGGTGTCCTGTTGAGCATTCAGAGGAGTTCTCTTAATATAGGTGCCATAGAACAAGAAAAAAAATACTCAAGAGGGGTAAGGAGAAAAATCTTCAAGACTCCAACAGGGCTGGTAATAATGTGCAAAGTACTCTACAGTACTCAGAGTAGGGTACTCAGGGTTTTTTATCAGAAGTGGGAGGAAATTAGCCCTGAACTAAATATTACTCTGGTTCCACTTAACAAGACTTAAAGGCAAGCTTCAGCAGTATCAAATTTAAATATATATACATATATAAATTATATATACATATGTTTATGTGTGTATATGTGTGCGTGTATGTGTGTGTGTGTGTGTGTATATATATATATATATATATATATATATATATTCAGCACCCAACATATTGAAATTCACAATGATGTCTGGATTCCAAATAAAATGTTCCTAAGAATGCACAAATGGAGGAAAACATGGCCCACAATGAAAAAAAAATTAAATGATCCTAACTAATGCAGATAACCCAAATGACATAATTAATGGACAATGATCTTAAAACAGTTATTATAAATATATTTCATATATACAAAAATCTAAAAGAAAAAAATGGGCATGCTAAGGAGAAACATGGAAGATTTTTAAATAACTCAAAATAAATTTATAGGAGAAAAAGTGGATCTGAGATTAAAAATATATTATATGTGATTAAGAGTTGACAAATGACCTAGGTTGGTGCCATCACTGGTTGGTCGCAGTCATGGAGCGAGCTACTGAGTGAGTCAGGCCGCTTGCATCACAGAAGTAGTAGGCAGGCACCCAACACACCTGCCTAGTGGAGCTGGGCGGCAGGTAGCCAACCCGCCCAACCAGCAGGACAAAGACAGACGCCATCACTGAACAACCATGCCCGACAACCACATCGAGGTTTGTGGCCATCACAGAGCTAGCCAGAGACATCTTTATAGGCTGGTGCAGGCATTTTGAATTACTCCTGAGGGTGTGGCCATCAACAATGGAAGGGCAACTCCCTTCCTGAGACAACTACAGGAGGCTAGAGGACCTTTGACAAGACCCGGAGCCAAGAAGAGGAGGTATTGAGAGACTCGGGACCAACTCAGAGCCACCGGGGAATACACCCCACCTAAAGGCCACCACCCCTAGAAGTGGAGCACCACATTATCAAGTTCCTCCAAGACATCAGGCTACTGAAGGCTAAGAGTTGAGTTATTGAAAATCTACAGAGACCATATGAGTAAATAGAGGAAATCTGCAATATCCCAGGGTTTCACTATTAGAGGGGTAGATACCTGAGCAATATGAGAAAACAAGGGAAGAAAATGTCCCAAACAAACCTAAATGGTAAAGCAATAAAATCCAATGACAGCATGGCAGAAGAAATGTCAGACGGGAGTTCAGAAGGTACATAATTAAAACAATTAGGGAAGCAAATGATGAGATGAAAGAGCAAATGCAGGCACTGAATGATAGCACCAATCAACAGTTAAAAGAGCAAATACATGAAGAAAAAGATCATTTCAGTAAAGAGTTAGAGATAATGAAAACAAAAACCAAACAGAAATCCTTGAAATGAAGGAAACAATAAACCAAATTAAGAACTCCATAGAAAACATAACCAATAGAATAGAACACCTGGAAGACAGAACCTCAGATATTGAATACAAAATATTTAATCTTGAAAACAAAGTTGACCAAACAGAGAAGATGGTAAGAAATCATGACCAGAATCTCCAAGAATTATGGGATATCATGAAAAGGCCAAATTTAAGAATTATTGGGATTGAGGAAGGCTTAGAGAAACAAATCAAAGGAATGAACAATCTATTCAATGAAATAATATCAGAAAATTTCCCAAATCTGAAGAATGAAATGGAAAATCAAGTACAAGAGGCTTATAGGACTCCAAATACACAAAATTCCAACAGATCCACACCAAGGCACATTATAATGAAAATACCTAACGTACAAAATGAAGACAGAATATTAAAGGCTGTGAAAGAAAAGAATCAAATTACATTCGGGGGGAAACCATTAAGGATATCAGCGGATTTTTCAATCCAGACCCTAAAAGCTAGAAGGGCCTAAAACAACATTTTTCAAGCCCTGAAAGAAAATGGATGGCAACCAAGAATCTTATACCCAACAAAACTTACCTTCAGATTTGATGACAAAATAAAATCCTTCCATGATAAACAAAACCTAAAAGAATTTACAAAAAGAAAGCCAGCATTACATAACATTCTCAGCAAAATATTCCATGAGGAAGAGATGAAAAACAACGATGTAAATCAGCAAAGGGAGGAACTACCCTAAATTAACAACCAAATAAAGGAGAAATCAAGTCGTGTAAAAAAAAATGAGCCAGATGATCAGGAATACAAATCATATCTCAATAATAACCCTCAATGTTAATGACCTGAATTCATCAATCAAAAGACATAGACTGGCACATTGGATTAAAAAGAAAAATCCAACAATTTGCTGCCTACAAGAGACTGATCTCATAGAAAGAGATACCCACAGACCAAAGGTGAAAGGATGGGGAAAAATATACCATGCACATGGACTCAGCAAAAAAGCTGGAGTATCCATCCTCATTTCAGATAATGTGGACGTCAAGCCAAAGTTAGTCAGAAGGGATAAAGAAGGACAATACATACTGCTTAAGGGAAGCATAAATCAGCAAGACATAACAATCATAAATATCTATGCCCCAAACAGTGGCTCATCCATGTATGTCAAACAAATGCTTCTCAATTCCAGAAATCAAATAGACCACAACACAATAATACTAGGCGATTTTAACACACCTCTCTCTCCACTGGACAGATCCTCCAAACAAAAATTGAACAAAGAGGGCTTGGGAGATAGCTCAGTTGGCAGAGTGCTTGCCTTGCAAACACAAGGCCCTGGGTTCAATCCCCAGCACCACAAAAAAAAAAAAAATTGAACAAAGAAACCATAGATCTCAATAACACAATCAATAATTTAGACTTAACCGACTTATATAGAATATACCATCTAACAAAGAACGAATACACCTTCTTCTCAGCAGTACATGAATTCCTCTCTAAAATAGACCATGTTTTATGCCACAAAGCTACTCTTATCAACTACAAGAAGATAGAGACAGTACCTTGTATTCTATCAGATCCTAATGGATTGAAAATGGAAATAAATGACAGAGTAAAAAACAGAAACTACTCAAACACCTGGAGATTAAATAATATGCTATTGTATAATGAATGGATAACTGAAGATATCAGGAAGGAAATTAAAAAATTCTTAGAGGTAAATGAGAACAAAGAAACATCATATCAAAATCTCTGGGACACTATGAAAGCAGTACTTAGAGGAAGATTTATTTCATGGAGCACATTCATAAAAGAAGAAAAATCAACAAATAAATGATCTAACACTACAGCTCAAGGCCCGAGAAAA
Source organism: Sciurus vulgaris (assembly GCF_902686455.1). NCBI lineage: Eukaryota > Metazoa > Chordata > Mammalia > Rodentia > Sciuridae > Sciurus > Sciurus vulgaris. Next base: position 8,929,366 of record NC_136471.1, on the reverse strand, counting down.
AGAAGAACAGAGCAACACCAAAAGTTGGAGAAGAAAGGCAATAGTCAAAAACAGAGCTGAAATAAAAAAAAAATTGAAACAAAAGAAACAATAGAAAAAATTGACAAAATAAATAGTTGGTTCTTTGAAAAAAATAAAGAAAATTGATAAATCCTTAGCCACACTAACAAAGAGAAGAAAAGAGAAAACCCAAATTACTAAAATTAGTAATGAACAAGGAAATACCACAATACACACGATTGAAATACAAACCATAATTAGAAGCTATTTTGAAAATCTATATTCCAACAAAATAGAAATTCTCGAAGACATCAACAGGTTTCTGGAGACATATGAATTACCTAAACTGAACCAGGAGGACATACATAATTTAAATAGATCAATTTCAAGTAATGAAATAGAAGAAGTCATCAAAAGCCTACCAACAAGATCAATGGTACAAAATAGAGGACATGGACACAAACCCAAAAATATACAATTTTCTCATAGTAGACAAAGGTGCCAAATATATGCAATGGAGAAAAGATAGCCTCTTCAACAAATGGTGCTGTGTGAACTGGAAATCCATATGCAACCGAATGAAACTAAACCCATATCTCTCACCCTGCACAAAACTCAAATCAAAATGGATCAAGGACCTTGAAATCAGACTAGAGACCCTTCATCTTATAGAAGAAAAAGTAGGTCCAGATCTTCAACATGTCGGCTTAGGACCAGACTTCCTCAACAGGACTCCCATAGCACAAGAAATAAAAGCAAGAATCAATAACTGGGATAGATTCAAACTAAATAGCTTTCTCTCAGCAAAGGAAATTATCAGCAATGCGAAGAAAGAGCCTACAGAGTGGGAGAAAATCTTTGCCTATCATACTTCAGATAGAGCACTAATCTCCAGAATCTATAAAGAACTCAAAAAACTCTACACCAAGAATACAAATAACCCAATCAACAAATGGGCTAAAGAAATGAACAGACACTTCACAGAAGAAGATCTACAAGCAATCAACAAACATATGGAAAAATGTTCAACATCTCTAGTAATAATAGAAATGCAAATCAAAACCACCCTAAGATTCCATCTCACCCCAATTAGAATGGCGATTATCAAGAATACAAGCAAAAACAGATGTTGGCGAGGATGTGGGGAGAAAGGTACACTCATACATTGCTGGTGGGGCTACAAATTAGTGCAGCCACTCTGGAAAGCAGTGTGGAGATTCCTCAGAGAACTTGGAATGGAACCACCATTTGACCCAGCTATCCCACTCCTTGGTCTATACCCAACAGACTTAATATCAGCATACTACAGAGATACAGCCACATCAATGTTCATAGCTGCTCAATTCACAATAGCCAGATTGTGGAACCAACCTAGATGCCCTTCAATTGATGAGTGGATAAAGAAACTGTGGCATATATATACAATGGAATATTCCTCAGCCATAAAGAATGATAAAATTATGGCATTTGCAGGCAAATGGATGAAATTGGAGAATATAATGCTAAGTGAGATAAGCCAATCTCAAAAAGCCAAAGGACAAATGATCTCGCTGATAAGTGGATGATGACACATAATGGGTGGTGGGAGGGGTTAGTGTTAGGGTTAGAGTTAAGGTTAGGGAGGGGGGCAAGAATGGAGGAAGGAAGGACTGTATATAGAGAGAAGAGGGGTGGGAGGGGTGGGGGGAGTGAAAAATAACAGAATGAATCAAACAATATTAACCTATTTAAATTTATGATTACACAAATGGTATGCCTTTACTCCATGTACAAACAGAGAAACAACATGTATCCCATTTGTTTACAATAAAAATGAATTTAAATTTTGTATCTGTTACATGTTCACATATTTTAAACAGGATAAAGTATGAAAAGGTGTCTTGTGAAAAAAAAAAAGCCTACCAACAAAGAAAAGTCCTGGACCAGATGGGTTCTCAGCCGAGTTCTACAAAACCATTAAAGAAGAGCTCATTCCAATACTCCTCAAAATATTTCATAAAATAGAAGAGGAGGGAACCCTCCCAAACTCATTGTATGAAGCCAATATTACCCTGATACCTAAACCAGACAGAGACACATCAAGGAAAGAAAATTTCAGACCAATATCCTTAATGAATATTGATGCAAAAATTCTCAACAAAATCTTAGCAAATCACATATTAAAATATATTAAAAAGATAGTGCACCATGATCAAGTGGGTTTCATCCCAGGGATAAAAGGTTGGTTCAACATCAGGAAATCAATAAATGTAAGTCACCATATCAACAGACTTAAAGTCAAGAATCACATGATTATTTTGATAGATGCAGAAAAAAAAGTATTTGATATAATACAGCATCCATTCATGCTCAAAACACTAGAAAAAATAGGGAAAATGGGAACATTCCTTAACATTTTAAAGGCCATCTATGCTAAACCCATTGCCAATATCATTCTAAATGGTGAAAAAGTGAAAGCATTCCCCCTAAAAACTGGAACGAGACAGGGATGCCCTCTTTCACTACTTCTATTCAACACTGTCTTTGAAACTCTAGCCAGAGCAATTAGACAGACCAAGGAAATTAAAGGGATACAAATAGGAAAAGAAGAACTCAAACTGTCCCTATTTGCTGATGACATGATTATATATTTAAAGGAACCAGGAAATTCCACCAGAAAACTTTTAGAACTCGTAAGTGAATTCAGTAAAGTAGCAGGTTACAAGATCAATGCCCATAAATCCAATGCATTTTTATACATAAGTGATGAATCTTCAGAAAGAGAAGTTAGGAAAACCACCCCATTCACAATAGCATCGAAAAAAATAAAATACTTGGGAATCAATCTAACAAAAGTGGTGAAAGACCTCTACAATGAGAACTACAGAATACTAAAGAAAGAAATTAAAGAAAACCTTAGAGGATGGAAAGATCTCCCATGTTCTTGGATAGGCAGAATTAATATTGTCAAAATGGTCATACTACCAAAAGTGCTATACAGATTTAATGCAATTCCAATTAAAATCCCAATAACTTACCTTACAGAAATAGAGCAAGCAATTATGAAATTTATCTGGAAGAATAAGAAACCCAGAATAGCTAAAGCAATCCTTAGCAGGAAGAATGAAACAGGGGGTATCACAATACCAGAACTTCAACTATACTACAAAGCAATAGTAACAAAAACAGCATGGTATTGGTACCAAAATAGACAGGTAGATCAATGGTACAGAATAGAGGACATGGACACAAACCCAAATAAATACAATTTTCTCATAGTAGACAAAGGTGCCAAAAATATGCAATGGAGAAAAGATAGCCTCTTCAACAAATGGTGCTGGGAGAATTGGAAATCCATATGCAACAGAATGAAACTAAACCCCTATCTCTCCCCATGCATGAAACTAAACTCAAAATGGTTAAGGACCTCGGAATCAGACCAGAGACCCTTCATCTTATAGAAGAAAAAGTAGGTCCAGATCTTCAACATGTCGGCTTAGGACCAGACTTCCTCAACAGGACTCCCATAGCACAAGAAATAGAAGCAAGTATCAATAAATGGGATAGATTCAAACTAAATAGCTTTCTCTCAGCAAAGGAAACTATCAGCAATGTGAAGAGAGACCCTACAGAGTGGGAGAATATCTTCGCCACTCATCCTCGGATAGAGCACTAATTTGCAGCATTGATAAAGAACTCAGAAAACTCTACACGAAGAATACAAATAACCAATCAACAAATGGGCTAAGGATATGAACAGACACTTCAGAGATCTACAAGCAATCAACAGACATATGAAAAAATGTTCAACATCTCTAGTAATAAGAGAAATGCAAATCAAAACTACACTAAGATTCCATCTCACCCCAATTTGAATGGCGATCATCAAGAATACAAGCAACAATAGGTGTTGGCGAGGATGTGGAGAAAAAGGTACACTCATACATTGCTGGTGGGGCTGCAAATTAGTGCAGCCACTCTGGAAAGCAGTGTGGAGATTCCTTAGAAAACTTGGAAAGGAACCACCATTTGACCCAGCTATCCTACTTCTCAGCCTATACCCAAAGGACTTAAAATCAGCATACTACAGAGATACAGCCACATCAATGTTCATAGCTGCTCAATTCACAATAGCCAGATTGTCGAACCTAGATGCCCCTCAGTTGATGAATGGATAAAGAAACTGTGGTATATATATATATATATATATATATATATATATATATATATATATATATAGAATGGAATATTACTCAGCCATAAGGAATGATAAAATTATGGCATTTGCAGGCAAATGGATGCAGTTGGAGAATATCATGCTAAGTGAGATAAGCCAATCTCAAAAAACCAAAGGTTGAATGATATCACTGATAAGCAGATGATGACACACCGTGGGGGGTGGGAAGGGGGCAAGAATGGAGGAAGGAGGGACTCTATAGAGGGATAAGAGGGGTAGGAGGGGTGGGGGGAAGGAAAAAAATAACAGAATGTATCAAACACCATTACCCTAGGCTAATGTATGATTACACAAATGGTACGCCTCTACTTCATGTGCAAACAGAGAAACAAGTTGTATCCCATTTGTTTACAATAAAAATGAATTTTAAAAAGCGTTGGCAAACACTGCAGATGAAAATATTAGTGAACTTGTAAACAGAAAAAAAGGAACAGCAGAATGAAACACAAGAGAAAAACTGCTGGGAAAAATGAAGAGTGCAATGAACTTTTGTGGTAACTTCAAAAATCGTATTATATATTTAATTGGAATCTTTAAAGGATGAGGCATATGGAATATGACCCAGGGATACTGTACCTCCTGAATTGTTGGGATTACAGGCATGCACCACCATCACAGAATTCACAGGTATACACACATCTCCTTTGTATAACTTGATTTTATTTTTTTCCACCATCATCAGACTGCTTTGGTACTGGACACTTTTTCAGCAACTGGGTCTCTGACTACAATAAAGATACTTTCAACTTCTGGTTCTTTTCTTTGTTGTAACTGGATACATAGGTTTTTATTTGGTGAAGCTGTCCAGTTATTTTTGACTGTTGTTCTGGAGCTGGTTAAACTTGTCTCTTATTTTTATTCTTCTTCTTATTTTGACCTCTTCCCTTATGTTCATTCTGTTTCTTGTTCTGATTCGTTTTCTTATCTTGAGTCCATTTCTTATTTTGACTCCATTTCTTATTTAGTGTATGGCAGCAAATGAATATTGTTGGCCTTTTTGATCTTTTACACTTTTTTGAGTGAGTGGTATATGATCTAGACTTATTTCTTGAACTCTCATGAAGTAGTCTTCTCACCTTCACTGTTGTCCTTGGTGCCTGGAAGGGCAACAAAACATTAGTTTAGAGAATGAGGATAAGGAATAGATGGGAAGGGGGCCTTCTCAAAAAGGGCTGTGGGTTGATGTGAGGTTTGTTTGCAAGTAAGAACAAAGTGGAGGCTTGGGCACATACTGAATATGGAAGCTTAGTTGGAGTCATCTTACCTTGATGCTTTTTTTGTGCCTCTGTTGATAAAGCGTCGTCTTCTTCTTTTTCCCTTTGTTCTTTGGGATCTGTTTTACAGTAGCTGTTCTACGTTCCCATGGTTTCTTGGTCACCTTAGTCATGATGAAGTCAAGAAATTTTCTACCCCAGAGCCCCTGACTTAACTATACATGCCATCCCAGGAAATGAGGAGCCACACCTTTAAATTTGGTTGCTTAGCAATATGTTTTCCCAGGTGATGGTGGCATAGTCAGCCTCAGACATCACAAAGCACCATTTATGACATCTCTAAGAGGTAAGGAAAGCTCAGAGGAAACCATAATTTAACTTTGATATCATGAAGTATCAGTTCAAAAGCCTCCACAGAGGGATTTTGGAGAGACAAAGGTGCTCTGTGTGGACAAAGGGGACATTTCTTTAGCACCCACTCAAGAACCTTCCTATACTGACCTGCCAATTTTCCATATCTGTCCAGGTTCAATTCTGAAGCTCCCTTGGCAGAAAGAGGTTATTTTCTCTAAGTTAATTCCCAAGACTACCCTTACTCCATTGTTCATTCTGTTTTCTACCATCCTTCAATATTACCTGTATTTTGTATAGCTTTCCTTAAATTCCTTGGAGCTAAAATAGGCTCATTTAAATTTTTTATTAGATGTGAACCATCCCACTTCTTTCCTATGAGAATGGCTGAAAATTCTTTTAAAAACAAATTGTAATAATAATAGGCACTAAGCAACTCAGCGAGACCCTGTCTCTAAATAAATTACAAAATAGGTCTGGGGATGTGGCTCAGTGATCCATGCCCCTGAGTTCAATCCCCAGTACTGCCTGAAACAATCCGTAGTATGAATAATAAATAACAAATGTTGTCAAAGAAGTGATCAACTTAAATTCATATATAATGACACAATCAACAAAGTAGTGAACTCACTTTTGAAAACTGTGTTAGTAGTTTCTTAAAAAGTCAAACAAAACTTCCATATTATCTAGTCATTTTACTCTTAGATGTTTCTTTAAGGAAAATGAAAGCATATCCATATAATGGCTTTTATAAAAATGTTCATAGCAGCTTTATGTATAATAACCAAGACTAGGAACAATTCAAATTTATACCAATAGGAATTTTAGTAAACAGATTGTGGTATAGCCTTAGAATAAAATACTACACAGTAATACAAGATCTGGTATGTTATAGTTTATTTTAGGCATCGGGTTGTTCTTGGGTAAGAAATATCAAGATAGTGGGTAAAGCATTATTTTTGTGTAGACCTGTGACTGTGTTTCCAGAACAAATTGGCATTTGAATCAAGGGACTGAGCAAGAAAGAGTCATCCTTAATGTGGGCAGGTATCATCCGATCAACTGAGGGCCCAATAGAACAAAAATGCAGAGAAACTACAAATTCACTCTCTCCCTCTTCTGGAGCAGGAAGATCCTTCTGCCCTTGGACAGCAGAATTCCAAGTTCCTAGCCTTCCCACTCCAAATTTTGCACCTGTGTCTTTCCATGTTCAGAGAGCTTCAGACTTGGACCACTAGTTACCCCATCAGCCTTCCTGGTTTCAAGGCCTCTGGATTTGGACTGACCCGTGGGCTTTTCTGGTTCTCTAGATTATAGATGGTATACTGAGGAACTTCTCAGCCTCCATAATCTCATGTGCCAACTCCCCTAATAAATCACTTTCTAAATATGCAGTTGAGAACATAGAGGCTCTGAGGCAGAGGTGTATTTCAGAGTAAGAGAAAGAGGCATATCTCAGAGTGTGAGAAGGGAGGGAGGGTCATGATTGGGAGCCATACCTTCAGGTCTACAGTTAGGCAAACATTAGGGACTTTAAGGTAAGGACTGAGCAGTAAAGAAAATTTTCCTTCCTTAGCAGTATTCTCAGAGGCTCTATCTCTCTGGAGGACCATAATACATGGTACTTGCAACAACACTGATTAATCTCAAAAAACATTATAGTAACTGAAAAAAACAGAAAAAATGTACCTAATCAATGTGTACATTTATGTAAAATTTACAAATGCAAATTAATCTGTTGTCACGAAAATAAAGACATTTAGCTGCCTTGGGGTTGGGGTGGTTATAAGCTGGAGGGAAAGAAATCATAAGTGGCATTTTAAATACACACAATTAATTATGTCAACTTATAGTTCAATGAGGTTTCTAAAACAGTAACAATAAACAAACAAACAACAACAACAAAGCAGTGGAAGGAATAAAGGGAGTGAAATTCCAACTGATTGCCACTAGCTTTCATCTTCACATGTACAGAAGTTTACAGAAATGCTGCTGCCCAAGGTCAGGGATCTGTATGAACCCCTGTCAATTATCTAGATCTTCCTCCATCTTAAAACAGATGAAATGGTTGTAGAATGTAGAGGCTTCAGAAAACAACACACACACACACACACACACACACACACACACACAAAATTATTAATCCTAAAAGTTTGCTATCAAGTTAAAGAGGAAGAAAAAAATGGATTCTGTTCTCCTCTGCTTTTTCAACTTCTCAGTGATGCACCTTACCATAGAATCTAAAATTTATACCAATGTCATCAGGGAAGGCAATCTAGCAAGTTTTCATACCCTTCAATAGAAGAAAAGATATGATAGGGGGTGTAAGAGGGTACTGAATGCCAATAGAGGGTATAGATTTAGTTGGACAAAACAAGGGAATCATTGCACCATTGCTTCTGTTTAACTTTGAATAGCCAAAATTGCCTTCTTATATGTGACCATATCATTTGTCATACAAGCTGGGACATTATTTTTTAAAGTGAGATAAGGGCTTTAAAAATCACATCTGGATAAACAAGAATAATCCAGGAATATTCTAGACCAAAAAATAAAAAAGGACAAATGGTCAAGCTATCTAAATGAAAAGAGCCTTCTCTATCACTTATTTTGTGCTAGATGGGACTCCGTATTCTGTAAGCCACAATGTGACAGATGGTTGGTCATAAAACATCTTTAAAGTTATCAGAAATTCTCTAATTGCAGAGAGACCTAGGAAATATTGTTTTACCAACATTATTGTGTTGAAATACAACTAATTTGTCAGATTCCTTTCATCTTCTCTTTATTCACAGAACATTTTGGGAGATAAATCTGGACAGAGTGAGTAGTACTGAGCTCATGATAAGACCTAAGAGGCTATGGCTTTGAAAAATGTGAGCCTCAAAAGTCATAATGCAGTCAATATCAACTAGCCTATTACCTTTGAGGAAATAAACTATAGAGTTAACCAGAAAAGAGAAATTAATATTGGGATTTGGGAGGAAATTTAGAGATGCTCCTCAGGCAACAGCTGCTGTTTCCAATTGAGATCAAACTGAGAAGTATTTAAACACTCTGCTTACATCATTTCAGTCCATTCTCTTAAACAACATATGACACAGGTATTATTGACAAAAATTTTTAAGTAGAAAAAAAGACAACTAAATAAATTATTCTCTTCAGGTTCACCCATCTAGTGGTGTGTCAGGAACTAAGCAGATCTCTCTCTGACTCCAAGTTCAGTGTTCATTCTGCAACCCCAATGATCTCCTAGATATAGTCGATTATCATGTTTATTTTCATTTCTCATAGAAACAAATCTACATATGACCTGTTGGGAGATTCATGAAAGTGAATCTGTAGTTGGATCTGGAGTATTTCAAATGTTCTCTGACAAAGATCATAGTAAAAAACAGCACTGAAACTTCATGGTCTATTTATTTTTTTATTTGTTCTAATTAGTTATATGACATGACAGTAGAATGCATTTTGACTATGCAAATAGAGTACCACTCTTCATTTCTCTGGTTGTACACAACGTAGAGTCACAACATTCTTGTAATCATACATGTACATAGGGTAATGATGTCTGCCTCATTCCACCATCTTTCCCACCCACGTAGTCCTGTGCCTCCCATCACTCCCCTCTTCTCAAGCTGAAGTCCCTTCATTCTTCCCTTGACCCCTGCATTATGTATCAGCATCCACTTATCACAGAAAACATTTGATCTTTGGTTTCTTTGGATTGGTTTACTTCATTTAGCATGATATTCTCCAACTCCACCCATTTACTTGCAAATGCCATAATTTCATTCTTCTTTAAGGTTGAGTAATATTGCAATGTGTATATATACCACATTTTCCTTACCCATTCATCTGTTGGAGGGCATCTAGGTTGGTTCCACAATCTGGCTATTGTGAATTGAGCTGTTATAAATATAGAAGTGACTGCATCACTGTAGTATGCTGATTTTAAGTCCTTTGGGTGTAGACCAAGGAGTAGGATAGCTGGGTCAAATTATCTAAGTAATCTCCATACTGCTTTTCAGAGTGGTTGCACCAATTTGTAGTCCAACCAGCAATGAATGAGTGTATCTTTTTCCAAACATCCTCGCCAACACCTGTTGTTGCTTGTATTCTTCATAATTGCCATTCTGATTGGAGTGAGATGGACTCTTAGAGCAGTTTTGATTTGCATTTCCCTAATTGCTAGAAATGTGGAAATTTTTTTCATATATTTGTTGATTGATTGTATATGCTCTTTCCAACTGCTTGGGAGGCTGAAGCAGGAGGATTGCAAGTTCAAAGTCAGCCTCAGCAATTTAGTGAGGCGCTAAGCAGCTCAATGAGATCCTAGCTGTAAATAAAATACAAGAGATACAAAGGAGATTCTGATTCAGTAGGTCTGGGATTGGGCCTGAGATAATTCAGATCCAAAAAGATCCTGGGTAATGATGACACTGCTGTCCCATGGGCCACTCCTTGAATAACAATGTTTGAGGATATGTTTATACTTGGTCATTCATTAATTACATTTCAAGAATCTTTTCTTCTGCCAGTGACAGGAAAACCCTCTTTCTCCTCTAATGTTGACCCATTGTTATTAGAGCAAACTTTCATTGGATCTGAGTTTTTAAAAATGTGTCTGAAATTTGACCATTTATCACTTTTTCATTGCATTAGAACCAGGTGGCTTACTGGATGTATTACTTCTGAACATATAAAACATTTTCATTTTTCTTCTAGTAGTTATTATATTAAAGCATATGTTCTTTTCCTATATTCTCTCTTATACTGTCCAGTATCAGCACTCATGGAATAACAAGGTTGACCACTATGTTCTCTAAGAAGCCACAGTCAAGGTAAATATTAAGAATAATTTATTTCCTTTTCAGAAAATCTACACACTTATTACACTGTGGTTATCCAAGGTAGGCCGACATGGGTGTATTTGATGGAAAGAAAGGTTAAATCCTTTCTTGAGTAACTCTCAAATATAATACCGCATCAGTGGGTGTTTCAGTCAACTTTTTCATCACTGTGACTAAAGACCTGACAAGAACATTGTAGAGGAGGAAAACTATTTGGACTCACAGTTTTAGAGGTCTCAGTCCATAGACTGCTGACTCCCATAGCTCTGGGCCCAAGACCAGGTAAAACATAGCAGAAGGACGTGGAGGAAGAAAGCAGTCAGGATATGACACCAGGAAGCAGAGAGAGCTCCGCTCACCAGGGACAAAATATAAGCCCCAAAGGCATGCCCTCAATGATCACTCTTCTCTAGCCGCTCTCCACTTCCCTACATTTACCAGTATTAATTCATTGATCAGATTAAAACTCTCATATCCTAAGCATTCTACCTCTAAATCTTCTTGCATTGTCTCACGAATCATGAACTTTTGGAGGACACTTAATATCTAAACCATACAGAGGTTTAATGTCTTACTGAAATGGCATTAAATACAACTCAATATTGATAGAAAAATATACTGGAAAGCATTGTGTCCTTTGATATATTTAAGGGTCTTGTGGACCAGTTAGCAAAGGCCAATTCCACAAAGCAGCCTTTGGAATGGCTCAAGTCTCTTTCAAGTTATTAAATACAGCTAAACAAATTAATTCTTTTAGGAAAATCTCCTAGAAACATAACCCACCAAATAGTATATCAATGTTAAATTAGGAGTAAAAAAAAATGACATATTGTAGAGCTATGGTTAAAAGAAAACTGAAGAATTAGGAGCAATGATATTTGTTTTGTGATTGAAAAGGAACAGAATGAGTACCTAATTACTAAAAAAAAAAAAAAAACTTCCCTCTCTTTGTCTAATGATATAAGAAAGAATACCACCAAATTTAATCTCAGAGCAGGCAGTAGCAAGAGGAGATGGTCTATCTTTCCACTATATAAGGTTTTCCCTCTTGTTTCTTATCTACTATGAATTACTTCATTACTTTGAAAGGATCTTTCAAAATTCTTGAGTCATTCAGGAAGTCTTTCCAATTGTGGTCTAAACAAACAATATTAAGAATTACTTTTTGAAATCTTTCTCCTCTTGGAAACAAAGGACATTCCAATAAACTGACATTGCTTTTGTCATTTATTGAATGCTCATTCTCTTATAAAAATCATTCTATTCTAAAGGCATCAGTGAGAAATACAGCTGCACTTGTCTGCAATGACTTTCCTACAGTTCCAATAAATGTCATTGATGCTTTCATTAGGAAAACACAACCCTCCACACATTGGATTTTTAAATATTTACTCACTGATAACACAAACTCTTATGCTTCACTTGCAGAAATAGAGGTGTTGGTTCCTCAAAGACTTTTAAAAAATCAATAGTGTGCAAATTGATCTATGAGATCATAGGAAAATTCTGTTACTTTGAAAATTCAAAGTGTTTTCATCTATATTTCTGAAGGATCTTCAAATTTTAGAAGGCTCTTCAATGTCCCCGTTTTAGCCATGTGTAGAAAAGGAGGTGTAAATAGCCATGAGGGTAAGGCTAACAGAGAATATAGGGAGATCTTTTATTAAGTCAATCTTTGAGGTTGGTTTGTTCAGATTTTAACATATCACTTTGGGTTTTGGTAACACTCCTCCACAATTAGGCTGGGAAAAAAATCAATAATGTTAGCCAACTAAATCTTACAAAATCATCAGGGAAACAGTCTCAATAGAGAAGGGCTTTCTGAATTATTCCTCTCCCTCTCCTACTATTCACTTAAGCTACGTTTCTAAAAGCGTCTTTGAAATCACATATCCTTTTGGTCAGTGCTAGATGAACAGGGCTTTCTGACTGCGAAGCCAGCTCCTTCTTAGCAACAAATGACACACACGCACCCAGAATAGCTACAAGCTCTGTGCTCTCTGTGTGTCTCTTATATGATCAGTGACAATTTGCTTAGTTTCCCCTCACCTGCTTCCTAGTTAGTAATTACCCAGAGACAAAATCTTTGTGGATCCCTGACTTACAGCTATTAGAATAGGATGTAATTGTACCCAGTGTAATTGGCTTCAGTGGCAGTGCCCCATTAACCCAGCACGGCTGTTCTTAAAGCAGCCTGTGATATAGCTCATTAAATTTTATCTTCAGTAATAAGAAAAGTTATGACCTTTGCTGTTCCTGTCTTAATGTATTTGTGTGGACATGTCACCTAAAATATCAAAACATACAGTGTCATTGAAGTGTAAAGACAGGCCAACCTTCTATACTCAGAAAGTCTGAAAATTAAGTTTCAAATGGGATGAAGATGAAGGACACAGGTCACACTTAAAGACAATCCTCAGAGGTCCAGTGCAGGGAAAGCAGGGAAAGTTACTCTCACCCCCAGGGATCTTCCCTCCCCAACAGCATAGTCAGTTCCTGCATGCTGAGCGCTGGTGCCCTGGGGGAGGGGAATGGGAAGATTCTCCAATACATATGTGTTCCTACAGTATGATGGCTGGAAGAAAGATGCCAGAGAGTTTACCCTTTTTCTCAGCACAGCCTAGTATTTCATTCACAGATGTCTTAGTGGCAGTGCAGAAAAAGAACTGGACTGGGTTCTAATCTCAGGATGGGTTTGAAACTTCTAGGTAAATATGAGCAAGATGCCTATCCATTCTGGGCTCAGTCTACCCATCTGTAAAGTCAGAGTACAGCTTACATGATATCTAAGATCATTTCAAAATAAATTTCAAAATGGCCAAATAAATATTATGCTTTAATTTTTAAAATATCTGAATGGAATTAAATTGCATCACTTCACTTATCCCTCTCAATCAGAGACAGGACCAAGAGTAGCTACCTACTCTGACCTGTGTCTGACAAAGGCAATCCAAGAACATTTCAAGTAGAAAATGATTGTGTCTTCTGAGAGCTTTAAAATGTGCCAGAACATCAGAAAGTTCTTGACCTGATGACTTAATGTTAGTTTTAGATTTATGTATTAACTTGATTAGGCTTTATACCAAATTAATTCAATTAGCCCTAACTTAGATGTTACTGTGAAGGTATTTTGTAGCTGAGGTTGGCATCTACAATTAGTCAACTTATAAGTAAAGGAGATTATCTTTGATAATCCAGGTGGGCCTCATACAATCAGTTGAAAAATTTTTAAGAACAAAATTAAGGTTTACTATGTTCATATATGAATACAAGACTCATGCAACTCCATATCATAAACAACCACAAAAATGGGAAGTTATACTAAATATATATATATATATGTTAAAATAGATTCCACTGTCATTTATAACTTAAAAGAACAAACTAAGGTTTCCCTGAAGAATTCTCTCGTGTGTGTGTGTGTGTGTGTGTGTGTGTGTGTGTGTGTGTCCTAATGTGAGTTGAATCATGTGCCCAGAAAGATATGTTGAGGTCCTAATCCCCAGTTGCAGAACTTGTGAATGTGTCCTTGCTAGGAAATAGTCTTTGTATATATAATCATGTTCAAATTAGGTCATACTAAATTAGGGTGACCTTAAATCCAATGATTGGTGTCGTTGTGAGGAGAGGGAGACCTGAAAGTGCAGAAGCACAGGAAATAGTCATGTGATGATGAAAGTTGAGGTTACAGTTTAGCTACCACAAGCAAAAGAATGCCAATGACTATCAGAAACTACCAGAAGCCCAAAGAACCATGGAAGAGCTCTTCTCTCAAGGCATCAGAAGAATGACCCTGCTGACACCTTGATTTTAGATTTCTTGCCTCCAGAAATGTGAGAGAATAAATTTCCATTGTTTTAATTTGCCCAATTTCTGGTAATTTGTTAGAACAACCCTAGGAAATTAATACAGGTAATTATCTTCCTGATTCTGTTTCTTTGGTTGAACTCTGACTAGTACAATGTTCTTTTGGGGAAAATGTGTCTTTGTAAAGGAAAGTACAGGTCTCTTTTCTCAGGATATCTCCATAACCACTTTTATACAAATGGAACTTCTTATGAGAAACAACAGCAGAAAAAAGTCATGGTCAAATCAAATATGAATAATACTTGGGAAAATAATATTGGCTTCTTTGTTGCAGGTCTGCTCAGAGCCTTTAACATGATAATATGTGTTCATATCTCCAAAAGTGATGTGAATATTTCCCAAATTCAGATGATATTTAGAAACTATCTTCATATATATATATATATATATATATATATATATATTAATGTCTCTCAGAAATAATCTTCCCTAGAAAAATTCTTTGGGAAATACTGGTTTAGAAACAAATGAAGTACTTTCTGTGCCATACTATTTCTTGGGATATGATTTGTTGATTATCAACAAAGACAAAAAATGCCATACTGAAAGTGAGGAGGTGACAAGTTTGGGTGCAGAAGAGATAAAGTCATTCTAATGGCCAGAACTCAGCACATAGTCCTAGTTAATCTCAGAGTCAAATCTTTTGTTTCAGTGGAAAATAGGAGGAAAAACATGAAAGTACATATATGAGAAGATTTGGTTGTGAGGAAGCAACGTACTTCTTGTCTGATTTTTATATTCCCACTTTTGTTTCAAAGATAGGATTATATCCTCAGAAAACTTGGGATGGACCCACACTCTGACCCAGTTATCCCACTCCTCAGTTTATACCTAAAGGATTTAAAATTAGCATAATACAGTCACATCAATGTTTATAGCAGCTTAATTCACAATAGCTAGATTGTGGAACCAACCCAGGTGCCCTCCAATTGACAAATGGATAAAGAAACTGTGGTATATATACACAATGGAATATAATTCAGTCATAAAGAAAAATAATATTATGGCATTTGCAGGTAAATGGATGGAGTTGGAGAATATCATGCTAAATGACATAAGCCAAATCCCCAAAAACCAAAGACCAAATGTTTTCCCTGATTAGTGGATGATGATATATAATGGGGGTAGGGGGTGGGGGTAAGAGAAGAATGGAGGAACTTTAGATTACATAGAGGGAAATGAGAGGGGGAGGGGGGATATGAACGATGGTGGAATGAGACAGACATCATTACCTATGTACATGTATGATTACACAAATGGTATGAATCTACATCATGCACAACCAGAGAAATGAAAAGGTGTACCCCATTTGTGTACAATGAATCAAACTGCAGTCTGTAAAAATAAAAAATAAATAAATAAAATATTCATGTGCCCCTTGATCCATAAAAAAGATAGGATTATATATACTTCAGATTCCCAACTTGTCCTGGCATTTGTGTCCTTGGGACCATAAAGGAAGGATTTTGTTGATAGTATTGTATTTTATGGCCTCTATTCAAAAACATTGTTGTAAATCCAAATTTAAGTTCAATTAAATAAACAATGAGCACCACACACCATTTCTTTAATTTCTTGTTATATATTTTGGGAACTTATCTGCTTAGCAAAACAATATAAAAACATTTGTCTCAAAGGAAAGATTTAGATTTACCATACCGTCCTTTTCTATTTGAAAACAAAGTTTTAATACGTATATCAAGTTAGCAAATTCAGGATCTATTTTTTAAATAAAATTAATATTTAACAAATGGCCCAGTCCTTTTCCAATAGAATAAAATATTTAATAAATGCACCCAAATTGCCTAAGTATTGACTACTGCCAAGTGATTTAGAATTTAATCTATGGAAATAACAATTGACAAAAGACACCATTTTAAAGCAAGGCCTTCCTGTATACAAATTAAGTAGCCTTTATTCCTAATCTTCAATTGGATGCTATCTCACAACTCAGTTTTTCCTAGGAAACTGTCTATATATTTCCTCTGACCATTGTGGTGGTGTTAAACTGTGGGCTGTGTCACTACAGGTTCTTTGCATAGTATTTTCAGAATTGAGTTTCTGTAGAGTTGCAAAAGTTTCAGGGTGTTGTGACAGTGTGTATAAAGGTGAGGGTAGACACCTTATCACACCATCCCTACTATCAACAGCCACAAGAGTTCCTCTATTATCTTTTTATTATATTAGAATTCTAGGTAAGATCCTTTTTAATATTTTTTTAGTTGTAGATGGACACAATATCTTTATTGATTTATTTTTATGTGGTGCTGAAAATGGAAACCAGTGCTTCACACATGCTAGGCAAGCACTCTACCACTGGGTCACGACCCCAGCCCTCTGGGTAAGATTCTGATGTACAATAAGATGATGCTGCTTAAAAACTTCCAAGCTGCTCAGTTCTTACTTTTCACTCCTGGCTCATACCTTATGCATGATGTTCATGTTTGTCTTTTCAGCACTCACCTTTCTTTTTCTACCCTCATAGTTTCTCTTACACCTCATTGAGCTTTCTAATTTTGAGCCTTCAGTCTTTTGTCCTGTCTCCTTCATGCCTATTTGAGAAGGAATACAAATAAAGGGAGTATACTACCATTCCCTAGGAGATGTCCCTCCAACTGTGTGACCACTTTTGTAATCAATGTTTCCTTGACAACTTGAGTATCTCAATAAATGGAGAGAAGAGGGAACTAACATTTAGAAAAGTGTCTACTGTGTGGTTTTTACATAGTATTTATTCTCACCATGCTAGGCACTTCATATGCATCCTCTAATTTACATACCCAGCCTTACTGCCTCTTCCAATAGGTGTACTGAAGGAGTTATGCTTTTTTCTTACCTTCTTGGAATGTTGAAAATAACTGTCACTGACTCTATTAATTCAGTGAATTTCGAAGGTGTTTCTTTCACATATATTCCTCATTGCCTGTGTAGGAAAAACCTTAATCAGGGATGAAGCAACAGTGCTGAACTCCTGTCTCTCTGAACAGAGCTAGGCCAATTACAAAAATATTCTGCCATCCAGAACTTCATAGACCACATCGCAAATGTGGTGTATTGTAATTTGTTTGGAATGGTCTCAGAGGAAGCAGACAGCATTTCTCCTGATATAACAATTTTCCTCACTAAAAGAACATTTACTTTGAATAATTTTAACTATTATGCATTCATGCTCACACCTTTTCCCTGGCAACTGCATTCTTTTTCATGCCCAGGAAAATGTGAGTTTTATAGGAAGAAAAATGTAAGATGGTTAAAAGGTGTTTTTTCAAATGTGATTTTCAGAGAACTGTATTTTTCATTTCTTAGACAGAACCACAATTTCTTTGATGCATAAATGATGCTACCAGTGAATTTTAGCTCAGACATTTCAAGGACATAACCTGAAAATAAAATTCTAAAATTAAAAAGGAGATCACTTTACCCATAAAATACTTGAAGAGCCGATACATACTGTGGGTATATTTTCATGTTATTCTACACATGGAACTAAATAATAAATTAATAACTGATCCAGTAACCAAACATACTAATGCATATATCTTATGTCATATTAACATACTGAACTACAGTTGAGGCACATAATGTATCCTTCAACATTATTTATGACTGTTAGAAGCCTATCATTTGCAGGTGCTGGTTTAGTGCCTGCAGCTAGAATGGTGAACAAATCAGACAGATTCCTAACTTTGCAGTACTTATTATCTAGTAGAGGAAATGAGAAAGGAGTTAATTATTTTTAAAATGCAAATTTATGAAATAAGAATGTACAATGAAGAAAATATGTATGGTATAATCAAAATATGTAAACATTGGTAACTGTGTTGATCTGGGATATATTTGAAGGCTTCCGTGAGGAAGTGGCTTTTAAAGTAAGATATGATGGATGAAGAAGCACTGATAACGAATAGAAGAAGGAAAGAGGAAGGACATTCCAAGAAGAAGGAATATCATTTCAAAGGTTTTGAATTAGGCAAGAAGCAAGAAAGCCAGCAATGCTGGAGCAAGTTGAACAAAGTAGGAAAATGGGACAAGTTGTGTTTGATTGGGCTGGTATCAGACCACGTAGTACATTGAAGGCCCTAATAAGAATTTTAGCTTTCATCTTAAAAGCAATAGAAATCTCCTGAAGGGGTATATGCTAAAGGAGGGCAAATGCAAGGCAAGGTATGATAATGGTACTTGTTTCAAACTGATTGTTCTCACTGCCGTAGTATTCTGATTGGATGGAGACACTTATGCATGTAGGGAGACTGGTTAGGATAGAATTGCAGTTGTCCAGACAAAAGATGATTATGATGTGGAATAGTGTTAAATGTTTCAACTTCCCACCTCATCTTTCTACACAAAAGCAGTAACCTCTAAATATGTGGTGATTTATTCTGTTCCTTACTCTGCCCTCCCTGGATCCACCATGCACCATTTTCTGCCCATTTTGTCCTAGAGATGAACCTTGTCCCCTTGGTGGTTGTCTTCTGGGATGAGTTTAACCCAAGCATCCAGATATTTGTATGGAACTTAGGTAGTCTAGTATTCTGTCCCTTGTTTGTGCTCTATAACGCTTCATTCTGCCTAACTTCATCTCTAACAGCACATTAGAGGGTGAGAGGAGAAAGAGGATAGGGTGATATTTTTACACAACTCCTTTTCTTGCTTCTGTACTCTTCTTTGGTGGTATATCTAGCTGTCAGTGATATCTGGATTCTCTCTTTGCCCCTTAAGCCCCAGAGATGATCATGGATTCCTACTGTGCGTAGTCTCTGGGTGCCTTGATGTCCATTCTTGGTTTCCTTAATCATATCCTACCTTTTTAAGAAGTCTATTCATTAAAATATTTTCATTTGAACCACCTAAGAAGAAATGTGTTTTCTGTTGGATCCCTGATTATACTAAAAAACAATTAAAATAATCATTTTTTAAAGGGCAGAAACTTGAAAGTACTTCAGTCTGGAAAGACCACATCTATAGAATACCCAAGCGCCCACATAAAATGTGAAAGTCTGCATTGTCATGAACTGCTTTAAAGTAAAGCTTCAACTTTGAGTATAAAATTAGGTAGAAACATAGCCTTATATAGCACATAACAGGAACAAAATCCTAGACTGTCTAAGTTCCATAAGAATATCTAGAGGATTGGGACCAGCTAAAGACTATGTGGTTTAGTCTGGGAATTCCCAACCCCTCCTATACATATGTTGGCCATGGAAATGGAATGAGTTCATTTTGATCAATTTTCCCCCTCTGGTTGATATATCCTCAGGCTATTTAGGGGGAATAAAGTCTTTTTCTTCAGTTTATGCAGGGTAATTGTGGCTGAATGAGAAAGTATCTTCTAATACAGGCAATGGTATAACATTAGAAACATAATGACCCTAGGTCAGCCTTATAGACAAAGAGCGATAAATGGGCCATTTGTAGGGGTATAATGGGAAAACCATATGAATGATCTCAGTGTTCAATTTCTATATAAATTCCATTCACATTACTCAGTCCCCTCTTAAATGGATACATTTCTTTTCCAATTCAATGTATATGTATTCTCCTGGTACACACATTCCCAAATACTGCAATAATTCCTTCCAAGACCTCACTAATTATCCATATAAAGACATAAAGTATTGATGAGAAAATGAATGCTTTAATAATATATGTTCTATTTTTGACAACTCCTTTACTTATCAAGAGCTATACTATATCTCAAGAGTAAACTCAGAACAATGAATAACTGACAAAAGGTCAATACATGCTGTATTTAGCATAGACTATAAAGCAAATTTCTTGCATTCTACTGTAAAGTGGTAATGAAGAAATAATACAATGTTTTCAAAAGATCTTAGTCTCCATTTCCCTACCAATTGACTATATCTTTCCAGGAGACTTGATTTCATGCAAAGGAAGCAGCTTTTTAGGGTCTTCAAATTCACCATCCGAGTACTCAAGGACAATACAACAGTGACAATGTCCTTGACAATTGTGCACCTCAGAAAAAGATTAGCTTTGGAAAGGAAATCCAACTTTTCTCTAAGGCACAGTACGAATCAAAAAGCCATTGTTAAAGGCCATTATTCTTCCATGTAACAAAAAAAATGAAGTACACTTACCCTTCAATTTTATGGGAGGAAGTGAAAAGGCAACTATTAAGATGAACCTTCTAATGTGATATATAAATGCCATCCAATATACGTGAACATTGGCTAAGGCCTCACCATACTTACAGGCTCAAAATTGCAATTCTGCTATCTAGAGAAAAGTTCAATCTTTGGAAGATTTGGTCATTTGTACTTGCATTATAGGGGCCTGGATATGATCAATGGAGGCTATCCTTTGTTTTTATATATTTATGTTCATAGTGCCAGCTCATTATCTTAACATGTGAAATTGTGTTCTAGAAGTAAAAGCTCTTACCCAAATTAATCTTTTAACACAAATTAATATTTGTGTATGATTTAAAATGAAATTCAATTGCACTCTGGCCCTGTGAGTTGAGGGATATGAGCAAATTGCAGAAGGGGTCATTTAGTTTAGTCGGTTCTTTGGCCACAACCTGAAACCATGGGTGGAAGGAAGTAACTCAGTACACTGGACAGAACTGAGAGCAAGTATGTTTAACACATCCTCATCTACTATACTGATACTAATAAGAGTCTGTCATTTCTTTTTAAAATTAACATAATGTTTCTTTTTCTGGAGAAGGAAATTTAACTTTTGAATTCCACTCAGTCCTTTATGTTATATCTTGAGTGGGGCAAAGTATATAATAAGCTACATCAGTAAGGAAAAGAAAGAACCTTGGGCTCATTAATCCTTATTCTTGGGAGAAGCATGATGCTATGTGGGTAGCCATATGGGAGTGTGATGGAGATTAGCCCAACTGGGAGTCTAACATCAACTTTGT
This sequence comes from Sciurus vulgaris, assembly GCF_902686455.1. NCBI lineage: Eukaryota > Metazoa > Chordata > Mammalia > Rodentia > Sciuridae > Sciurus > Sciurus vulgaris. The sequence goes on along the minus strand of NC_136471.1, from coordinate 8,907,973 downwards.
AAAAAGATATGATAAGTGATAAGGAGACAGATCCATAGTAACCATTGAATACTTAGATATTGCTTTGTTAGTAACTGATCAAACATAAATACAAAAAATCAGTAGTTATATAGAAGATTAAGACAACCAATATGACCAAATTGATATTTATTGAACACTATTCCTCAAAACTATAATACGTATTTCAGTGCATAAAGCAGGTTTTGAATATAGTTCAAAGGATTGAGAGTGCCCAAAACATAGTCACTGATCACAGTGGAACTAAATTCAAAATCATTAATAACGATAGTTAATAAGCACCTAAACATTTGTAAATTAAACAATGAATGAAGTGAGTCCCAGTATTTCCCCAGTTTACTATCTTGTGTTTCTGGCCCATCGCATAGGGAGAAGGAAACACCTGGTGAAACCCCTAAGTTGAGGAACTAGAACTGAATGGAAATAAACTCAAGACAGTTACATTCCAGAGGACAGAGCAGCAGAAAGGAGAGAGAACCACAGAAAGAGAAAACAAACCTTCAGGGTCTTCAGCAGAGTACTGATAAGCAAATGTACGAGACCGAACTACCCAAGCACAGTGAAAGATCTCCTTGAAAGAATTTATGGTAATGGTGTTCAGTGCTCAGGGTCAGGAGTAGCTCAATTCCCACCAGCAACTCTGGGAAAAAAATCAGTACTCAGAAAGGACTTTCATCTTTGGTGAGGAAAAATAAGAATGAGAGTAAATCTTGGACAGGCACTACCTAAAATGATATTAAAGCACGACCTGAAAGGATCAAACTGTTTCCAAGGTACAAATTTCTGTCTCTGAATGGAGCTCAATACCATTTCTAAGAATACAAAAATACCAGCTCCCAACAAGGTGAAATTCACAATAGCTGGCATCCAGTCAGAGATTACTAAGCAAGAAAAGAGACAAGAAAACCTCATCTATAATTAGCAGAATAATCAATCAGACAAAACCAACATAGAATTGACTGACACAGATATCAGGCATAGAAAACAAGGACATTAAAACAGTTATACCTGCATTTTCTATGTTCCAAAAATGAAGTGAATGAAAAAAGATGAAGAGAATTTGAGCTCCTATAGACTAGAATTACAATGTCTTGGGTGAAAAATAAGCAGGATGGAAATAAACGTAGATTAGACATTGTAAGAAAAATAATTGGTGAGTTTAAGAATCAGATTTTCAGGAAGAATTATTTTAAACAGATTTATTGAGATAATCCAAACTGACACAGGAAAAGTAGTCACACGATTTATTGTTATTATTCCTATTCTTATGTGTAGTGCTTGTGTTCAAACAAATGGGAAGAATGCCATAATAGGTCTTGGTTTCAGTAGAGAAATGGTGTACTAGATAGGGAAACTGAAGAAGGCATAACCCCCCAGAATTGGGTCAACATGAAAGGATTCCATTAAAATACTTTTTTTGACTCCTAGTATGCAAGTACCAATCTAGCTATGAATAACAGGGAATATTAGTGGATAACAATTATTTTAGTTGTATTTATTCCCATACTTGGTTTTGCCTCAATGATAACACTTAGCTTGTTTTTCTATGGTGAGCTGCTTCAATAAATTTTAACAACAAAGAATGAGTATTAAGTACTTTAAAGATAAAAATTCCATCAGGCGTTTAGTAGGAGATATGATCTAATAGCTTGAGCATATATAAAATCATAGAGTAGTGAAAGAACATAATATACTTAGACAAAGGATGGTCAAGTTATGATTCATTTTTACTCTGAATTTCTACAAACATTCTCATGGTGGTCTTTTTATAAAGATTTTTCTAAAAACATAGTATATGATGATTTTACTAGTGGTTTTCAAAAAATAAATTATTAAAGAAGTTCATTCCTTACATCAGCTTTTAATAAAAGCCAAGAACATAATACTGAATTATATTCTGTGAAGGCATGTGGAATCTTCAACACAAATAAAATCAGAAAAACTTCACTCGTTGTGGAATATTGGTCTTGAGATAATGAGCTGTGTTTATATGCACTTAGTACAGTTCAATTAAACACTAGGAGCAAGATGGAATGAGTTTTACACTGCAATTAAGCACATTTGTTTAGAGTGCTGCTTCTGCATATCTAACTTGGAACCTATAATAGCATTAGGCTGCCGGATGAGTTTTCAGAGAGCCCAATCCTGGCCACATTCATTCAAGATGTGTTGCTTGCCTGATCGCATGCCATACATCCACTTAAAGAATACAGAACAATTCCTAGGGGCAACGACAATAGCGCAACAATCATTAGTACTTGCTATGTATCAAATTCTGTGCAGGATACAAAGATGGATTACACATGGCCCAGGACTCAAGGAGCTTATGAATCAAACAATGACATATTATTACCTGATATCAATTCCCATAGTAATTTTTATTACCATGCATTTATTCTTCTATTAATTATATCTTACCCAGTTTCCACAGTATGGAATGTATGTCATCATATATATTTTCTGCAGTATATGAAATCATTTTCTGACATGACATACATTCCAAGAAGTTCTGCTTAAATCCAAAGGATATCAGAAAGCACTGGTGTATAGACTTTATGTTATCTATGAAACAAAATTGCTAATTTGCAAAAGTGTTTAAAAATATGTGCATCAGATTTCTGAGGGATAAGATCGAATATTTCATAATTGGTACATGAATAATTTCTAGCATGAATAAAAGGTTGAGATGGTAACAAGATGAACAAAAAAAGTCATACATTGAGAAGCCACTGGACAAGCATAGATACCACGCACCAAGATTGGCAGAATAGATTCAGTTCATGTTCCTGAGATTTCCTAACTTAATTAGAGGGTTCTTACAATTTGTGGGTTTTTTAGTTTACATCTATACATATAAGCTTTTGTGGGGGGTGAGCCAAAGCTGAATTTATTAAAATTCTCAAAATCTTTAAAAGTGCCAGTAATTTCACTCATTTGGAAAAAAAATTTGCCTTTCCATCCTCTCTCCCTCCCAAAATACTATTGTTATATATGCAATTATGTGATTAAAATAAATATCTACCCATATCATTGAGTGAGTCATGTTATCATTATAAATCAAGAAAATGACCTGAAAAGAGCTAGTTTGCATTTATAAGTATGGTAAACTTGGGTGCTAAACTGCCCAAATGCAAATGACAACCCAGTCATTTCTTAGGGATGTAACTTTAGGCAAGTTACTTCATGTCTCGATTCACTCATTTGTAAAAGAAGGAAAATAATAGTCTCCATCTTTTAAGGTGGTAGTGATGATTAAATGATATAATTTATGTAAAACAGTACAGTGCCCAGTATACTAAATGAGTGCAATAAATGGTAGTTGTTACTATTATTACTGACTCCAGAAGATATTCCACCATAAGTAAATAATTACTCAAGTTATATAAGTCCTCATGAAACCTCAATGCTTTTCTGGTCCATAGCTGTTCACACAGAGGCTCAACTTAGAAAGGAGTCTCCTTTTAACTATGCAATTCAACCTTCCCTGGTGTTAGTACGATGGCAGGGATGGCATTTTACACTTATGGAATAGCAATTTGTGGTAGTTCCTGTCTTCTTGAAAGATTCCAACTGCTGGTTGGAATACATGCTGCTGTGAATGTTAGAACAGCAAACCAGCAAGATCTATTTCGATATAAACATTAGGGAGCAGTGTGACTTTTTACTTGGCAATATAATAATATTTTACCTTAATATTTTTCTTTTCTTTTATTGCTTAAATATGTGAACAGTTTCACATAGATATAATGGAGAAGGGAAATAATTTTATAAATAGTTCTAAATCAAATAAAAAAACATTCACAAAACATCTGCAGTACTAGGTGGTGTTGAGTACACAATGCATAGGTATATAAGACATGGTCCTCGCCCTTAGATTGCTGATGAGCTAATGAGAAAAATAAGAGATATATGGATGCAAATGGAAACTTAAGTAATAAACACTGAAGTCAATGTGTCAGTTTGAAGAAAATAAAAATTTCTAACATAGAGAGGTAAGTGGTATCTACTCTTACAGGAACTATTTTCATATATATATGAAAATATTTGGGAACATTCTACCTTAAAAATCATATCATTTTTTAACATCCAATGCTTATGTCTTCTCACACCCATGAAGCAAGCATCTGGCTTCCCAGCTGTATTTGTGGCAAGGCTTGCCAAGAGAATAGAGAACTGGATACACAGGAGGACAACCAACTGCTATTATTTGAATGTAAACTGACTCCCAAATTCCATGTTTTAAAGGGTTGGTAGTTAGGGTGGTGCTATTGGTAGGTGCTGTGGACCTTTGGGAGGTAGGGCATTATGGAAGGTCTTAGGTCATTGGGGGTGTTCCCCAAAAGGGGACCATGAGACCCTCGTCTCTACTGTTTTTCCTTCTTTGATCATGATGTAAACATTTTGTTCTGCCATGTGCTTCCACCTTGATGTGCTGTTTCATCAGAGGCAAAAATAATGAGGCTGCTTGATTTTGGAAAGGAATTTCCAGAACTGTGAACTATAATAAATCTTTTTTCCTTTATAAGTTATTTTTCTCAGGTAGTCTGTTTTAGTAACAGGAAGCAGACAAATACCCCAACCCTTTCTGTCTGCTGCATATGTTCCCAATATGGAACAAACAAAATATTGGCAGGTATACATCTTTAGGACCCAAACACATAGGTGAAAAGCTATCTAGAGGAAATCTTCATGATTCTTCCAAATACTACTACCTGCAACTTCAATAGGAAAAGAATGTCACAAAGACAAATGGCTGTACAAGACAAACTGGACAATATCCTATTTTATTTTGTCCTCAGAAACTAAAGTAATTATCAAAATTTTGATTATTTCTCCTTTGATATATCTGCCTCACAATATATGTCTCAATTATTTCTTCAGAAGAACCTACTCCAGTGTGTCCTCTCCTTGAGGCCTCCCTGATAATGACAAAAATGACTCCCACCAACTCTATGATAATCACTGCCAACAATAGTAATTAACATTTATTGAGAGCCTATAGTGTGCCAAATTCTCCTATAATCACTATTTTATTCAAATAAACTCTTGATATTATTAGTGTTTTGCAATCCTAATGACAAAATTGGTGAAGGGGTGAATCAACATTATCAAGTTCACATACCTGGTAAAAAGTCGAGCCACATTTATAATCCAATTCTGCAAAAGGTATGCATTTTTTTCATACTTTTGTAAGAAGTTTCTGTACATTTACATTAATGTTTTCTGTATATTTCTGTAAGGTATATATACAGATATTTCTGCATATTTTGAAATATATTTCAATATAAAAATATAAATATAAAAATATATTCTGTATATATTGTATTTCTATATACAAATATATCTGTATATTTGCTTTGATTTTTTTGTATATTTATTATAATATTCACTCCCTACTTACAAGAACACTCTAAATATCTCTCACTATTGAACCTTCACTTGTGTTCTTTCCCATTCAGTAACATTTAAATAAAAAAAAACGAATAAATAAGAGGATATATATATATACATATATATATACACACACAGTCACACAAATTATATAATCAGTTTCTACTATAGAACAATATTGGAAAAGATAAAGATACTGTCTGGCTTTAAAATGATTTTAACTATTTAAAACATCTGTTCTTACACTAAGTTCTTAAAATAATTAAGTGAAGTTCCTTTAGATTTTGAAGATAACATACCATGATAATGCATGGATGATTATTTTTAATTTTTATATTCATCCTAAAATATTACATATATTCACTTATAGAAACTCATTATTTGTTCTGCTTTGGGATTTATATGTATGTTTTGCATCACAACATATGGACTATGCTTCATAAGCCTAGCAACAGATTTTGGACAGAACAGTTCACTAAGGATTTGACCTGCTCCCAGAAACATAGATTTTATTTTTTTATTTCCACTATGAAAGTTAAGAAAGCTTATCAAGTTTTGTAAATGAAGTAATATAGATTATAATACTAAAAATCACAGTACTCTTTGAAGAAATTCTGTGTATTTCTCTGCAATTGTAAGAATGACATGGGCAAACTGGTGTCTTTTTTCCAAGTCCTAGGAACATCATGAAACTGCATGATTCAGATGGAACATATGTCCTTTAGTACTGAGGCAAACAGAATATATTAATAACAGATTTCAACTGAATTTTCAGGAAGTTTACAGTTCCTGTTAGAATAATATCTTGTATTTTTCCATTCTCAGACTATCAAAATGTGTTATAATAATAGTTGAGATAGATAACAATGTTTGAAAAGCACACATTTGTTGCTCAGAAAAATATATCTTTCAGTGAAATATTTCTTGATGGTGCTTTCTGTTTGTTTTAAATTCATCCTTTTGCATTTATACAGACTGCATTTTGGTTCATTGTACACAAATGGGGTACATCATTTTGTTTCTATGGTTGTACACGATGTAGATTCATACCATTCGTGTAATCATACATGTACATAGGGTAATGATGTCTGTCTCATTCCACCATCTTTCATAACCTCCTCCCTCTCATTTCCTGCTATGTAATCTAAAGTTCCTCCATTCTTTTCTCAATCCCCATCCCTGCCACCCCCATTATATATCATCATCCACTTATCAGGGAAATCATTTGGCCTTTGGATTTGGGGTGTTGGCTTATTTTACTTAGCTTGACATTCTCCAATTCCATCCATTTATCTGCAAATGCCATAATTTTATTCTTCTTTATGACTGAATAATATTCCATTGTGTATATATACCACAGTTTCTTTATCCATTCATCTGTTGAAGGGCGTCTAGGTTACTTCCACAATCTAGCTATTGTGAATCATCTTAATCATCTTAATAATATATATATATATATATATATGGAAATGGGTTTTAGATGACAATGCTGAATTCTATTAAATTTTCAGTATGAAAATATAATACCCATGATATGTATTCTCACATCAAATGTATATTGTCAGAACCCAGTGGTGGTGGGGATCTGGATTGCCTAGCCCAGGATCTATTCAAATTCTTCTTTGTCTTTTCTTTCACTATCAGATTCATTTGCTTCCTTCTTCATAATTGGAGGTTAAATAGAAATTTACATGTTGAAGTTATTACACCATAGATATCTGAGTACTACATTAGCCTTATATTTATGGGGAAAATCCTACTCAGTTTGGTGAATTACTTCATGACTGTATTTATTAATTTTGTTTGTGAAACTGATTTTTTTTTCAAGGTCACATTTTATAATACATGAAACAGGGTATGTTATAGCCTGTTTTTTGGGTTTTTTTGTTGTTGTTGTTGTTTTGCCTCTCATCCATTCTGCTACTACAGCTATCCAGCTCTCTACAGGGTTTCTTAGTACTAATTTGGAGATTTCTGGATGCATTTTTTTTAAACTCTAGCTTTTTGTCTAAGACTTGTTATCACAGACCTTGCTCAGCTTCCTGAAAACTATCCAGTTATAAATACACTTGTAAATATCTTTCTGTAGGAAGAACACTTTTAACTAGGAATTTTAGAATGCTCTACAATTTGGAGATCACTATAATTGACTCAACCCCAGGTAGAATCTCTGGGCCACCAAAATAAGATAGTCAGATTTTCTCTTTGTGATAGTGCATAGAAATATACCAATAGTATCTAAAGACTTGCTTTAACTTAAATATGTACCAAATTAAATATCATATTAATAATGAAAATTGTAACTAGCACAAATTGACATTTTACTATGTGCCAAATATGGAAAATAGAACACAAGATTATATAATAACTGTGACTGGGTTTCCTGGAAGCAGCACCTGAAAAATGACTCATGTGGCAAAAATTATATGGGATAGATGGAAGTAGGGAAGAGAACAGTAAAGAGTTGAGTAAACATGGTTTCAGGTAAAGTTTAGCTTCTGTTTGATACATCATATATGTGATATGGGCCTGGGGAGTGGCATAGGCTCTGGGGCATAAAACAAACTACACTGCTATGCTGTGTTATAATGAGAATGTCAAGGGACTTTTGTAGCTCCCACACCCTAACAGTTGCTCATTTACCACCCCAGTAGTGATATATTGCTATGGTTTGAATATGCTTTAAGTATGTTCCCCCAATGGTTCATGCGTTGTGTAGTTAGTCCCCGGGGTGGTGATATTAGGAAGTAATGAGATCCTTAAGACTTAGGGCCTAGTAGGAAGCCTTTAGGTCTTAGGGGAACTGTCCTCAGAAGGAAATATTGGTCTTCTGGAATGGGTTCTTGTGAGAATGGGTTGTTAGAAAAGCCTGAACCACACCCTTGAGTCTTTCTCTTGCTTCCTTACCTAGCAATGTGATAGCTCCCTGTACATACTCAACCATCCATTATGGGGCCCTTGCCAGAGTCTGTGTTATGCTATTTGGCCTTTCAGCTTCCAAAACTGTAAGCTAAATAAACCTGTTGTCTATATAAAGTTAGCTTCCCTTGATTATTTCAGTGTAATTCAAAATGGACTATTACAGAAGATAACCTCCCACGTACCTCTCAGCCAGACAGTTCTCATCAGCCAAGAAGAATTCTCACAAGAAATTCAAAAGTACAAATCATGAATCGAAGCACTCACACCGCTCATGGATGGGTGCAGCAGCCAGTTAAGGGGTACTGGATGAGATATTTCCAGGGTCCACTACAAGTAAATTTACCTATTATGGTTGAATTTTGTTCCCCTCACACCCCCCAAAATTTATGTTTAATTCCCATCCCTAGTTCCTCAAAATAGGACTATATTTGAAGACATGATATTTACAGAGGTTATTAAGTTAAAATGAGGTTACTAGAATAAGTTCTAATCCAACATAAAGAAGGGTGAATTTAAACAGAGACACAAAGACACAGGGAGAAGATGCCCAACTACAAATCAAGGACAAAAACCTGGAACACATTGTTCCCTCACAGCCCTCAGAAGAAACCAACTCTGATGATACCATGATTTTGGACATTTTTGCCTCTATAACTGTAGAACAACACACTTCTGTTGTTTAAGCCACCCAATTCATGGTATGATAACCCTAGAAAACTTAACACATTGCCAGAGATTATACAATAAATGACAGAATGAATATTACAAAGCTTACTGTGTTGAAATACTCATCCAGAGGTAAGGAGAATCTGTACACTTTTAAGTTCCATCCCAGGACATAGTAGTGAAAAGTAGAAGGGCAGGGTTCTACTACATATGATGTGTTGCTGAGTGACATCTTCTGAACTACAAATTCTCAGTCTGATATTCCACTGCTCTCAACCAATTCCAAATGAGTTCTTTCCCACTCCCATTCCCCAGCCCCCAACTGTATTCCTGCCATAGCTAGCCAAGGTGTTTCAGCCTCTAGTCCTTTCTTGATCTATTCTCCACATTAAAATAATAAGCCATCATCAGTAGCTTAGTTAGCCTACCCTACTTTTCCAGTTTTTTCTCTCTCTTACAAAACACACATATATACTGATCACTTATAACTTGATATGTACCATGGCCACTCTGAGCCATGCTGTTTTACCCATGCAAGGACTGTGGATTATAACAGTGCTGTCAGCTGCTTCTAGTAGAAACTTCAAGTGTGCACAGTCCATTCATCAGTAATTGCCTGAGGCAACAAAAGATCCAGCTTTGTTTTTCTGCCCAGTGACCTACAATTATTCCTTAAGGCCAGAAGTCTCCTCTACTCTTTTTCTATAATGTCCCTAAGCAAAGCAATTCACTCATATTTCAGATTTAAGCAAAACCAAGATTCAAATTTCAGATCTGATATTTACAAACTATGTTTAATTTGGCAAGTTTCTTAACTCTTATAAACCTTGGTTTTCTCATTTTTTAAATGAATACAAAGAGAGTGATGACCTTATATGGTTACTTTACAAATGAAATGCATGTACAGTGTTTAACAGTATCCGGGTAGTAATCAAGTAAAGTTGCCTCTTATCATTGTTACTTTTTCAACATTTTTACATGAAAGATATATGGAGTACTAACTTTGTTTCCTCATATCTCTCTCACACTGGACTGAAGTTTTTGAAAGGATAGACTGTGATTATTTTGGAAACAAATGGAGTAAAAGAAAAGCAGAGAATGCATAAGCAAGTAAAGTGCTAGAAACAGCCAAAGTATCTCATAGTTCTCCAAAGAAAAAGTACAAACTCAAATATTAAAAAGGCCTGGTTTTAAAAAGCATGGAAACTTACCTGTTCAGTGCTTTGGTTCTCAAATAAAATAAACTCAAAAATTAGAATATATAAGGATAGACAATGAAAATGTATAAAATCAGTTTATATTTTTGGGGTGTTAATTAAATGTAATGGTAAGTCGGGTGTGGTGGCATATGACTGTAATCCCAGAGACTTGGGAGACTAAGGCAGGAGAATCTCAAATTCAAGGCCAACCTGATCAACTTAGCAGGACCCTTTCTCAAAATAAAAATAAATAAATAAAAAGGGCTGGGGGATGTAGCTCAGTAGTAAAGTACCGCAAAATAAATAAATAAATAAATACATAAATAAATAAATAAATAAGTAAATAACAGCAATGATAAAAGGATTCCAATTCCTGACAGGCATACCAAATTTATGTTAGCAATTTTCTGTTTAGTTGAAAGGATACTGGGAACAGATGTTACATATGAAGGTATACAGTTAAACTCAAATAAGTGCTATCATTTTTTGGCAATCTAGATACTTCTTACAACTAGTTCAGAGCTGAGAGAAACCACAACAAATGTTTACATCTGCTATCCTCCATGACTTTCTTTAAATCTGTGACAAAAAACAGGGAAATATTTACAATGTAATTGATGTACATAAAAAGTAAATATTTTAATAATGATAGAAATGCTTTATAATTTATCCACAGACTATTAGGTCTACATCTGATTTTTAAGCTTATTTTGTTCTTCCCATTACATTTTCTCCAATCCCTCCAGTAGTATATGAGAACTTCTGAGCCACTATTTCACTGTACCATATTACTGATGGGAAACTCTCACTTTTAACCAATAAATAATTTTGGTGATCCATCTTCTCACATAATTTGTCATTTTAGCCATGTTGTTTTCTACCAATTTATTTTTGGATCATATGACTTGAGAAAATTCACCTAAAATATCTTATTTGTACTGTTATTACTGCAAAAACAAAACAAAACTTACAACCTGTATCTTTTCTTTTGGTAGTAGGGAATGAGCTCAGGGGCACTCTACCACTGAGTTACACCACTAGCAATTTTTACATTTTATTTTGAGACAGTGTTCTGATAAATTGCCAAGGCTGGCCTTAAACTTGTAATCCTCCTGCCTGTCTCCCGAGTAGCTGGGATTTCAGGAGCATACCACCATACCCTGGTACAACTAGTATCTTTTCAACACTGGTGCAGGTGCCTCCATATTTGTACCAAGCATTTGTGTGTTTATCCCTAAAAGTCAGGCCCTAGCATACTCATATACATTTCCTTTTATGGTCTCACTTTCCACAGCTAGCTTGTAAGCCTTTTCTCCCTTCCTTTCTAAAAACTCATTAAAAAATGGAAAATAACAAATGTTGGTGAGAATATGGAGTAATTGGCACCCTCATATACTGCTATGGGAATGTAAAATGGTGCATGAGCCTTGGAAATCTGACAATTCATCAGTAATATTAAGTATGGAGTTAGCACATAATCCAGCATTTTTACTCCTAAGTATATACCCAAGAAAATTATAAACATATATCTTTATGAAAACCCATTAATAAATAATAATAGTAGTATAATTCATAATATCCAAAAGTAGAAACAACCCAAATATACATCAGTCAATGAATGGATGAACAAAATATGGTATAGCTATACAATGGACTATTATTTATTAATTTAAAAAATTAAGTACAGATTCATTCCAAAACCTGATGAACCTCAAATTCATTAAGTGGAAAGAAGTCAGTCATGAAGGATGACCTATTATATGATTCAATTTATAAGAAATGTCCATAATAGGGAAATCTATATAGAGAGAAAGCACACTAATATTTTCCTAGGCTCAGAAGTGGCCATGTGAGGTTTGGGAGTGGCGAATAGTGAAATAGAGTTTCTTTGAAGATGAGGAAAATGTCCTAAAATAAATCATGGTGATGACTGTACAACTGTGAGAATATATTCAGAACCATTGAACTGTACACTTTTTATTATTTTATTTTTCATTGACATAAATATTACATACATCTATCATAAACAGAAGGCTATTTTGAAATGTGTATAAATGATTGGAATGGCTAAATCAAGCTAATCAGCATACGCTTTACCACAGTTTTTGTGGTAAGAAGACACAAAATCTACCTTTTTTTTAATGTGGTACCAGGAATTGAACCCAGGGGTTTCACACATGTTAGGCAAACACTCTACCACTGAACTACATGCCCAACCCTTAAAAATCTACATTTTGGCAATTGTAAATAATACAATCCATTATTATTAACTGTAGTCACCATCTTGTGCAATATATCTCTTGAACACATTCCTCCTATGTAATAGAGAATTTGTGTCATTTTACCAACATCTCCTCAACCTCCCAACAGCCTCTGGTAACCACTATTCTAGTCTATGTCTCTATTAGAGCGAATTTATTAGATTCCACATAGGAATATATTTTCCTGTTGATTAAGGCTGTTGAGTATTTTTTCAGATCCTGGTTATCTATTTGTGCATAGTATGCTTTAAACGACAGAATTGTATGGTTTGTGAATTGTGTTTCTATAAAGATAAGGTCAGGGACCAGACCAGACACTTTCTTATCTTCTTGGGATTATTTTATCATAATTTACTTTTCAATCTGTAGCACTTTTGGGATCTAATGAAAATAGCTGGCTCTTTTATGCTGCATTTCTCTATGCAGCAATGAGGAGGTTTTTACCATAAAAACTTCATGTTATAACAACTGGATGCATTTTATGAGGGTATAAATTGATGAAAACTGATCATTTCTATTAGAAGAACCCCTCCAATCATATGCAGATTATTTTCTGCCTTTGGGGACCTTTTTCAAATAGAAGTCACAATCCCTTTCTGTGGGTGTTTTGGCCATCCTTTTAGGAATATGCTATGTCCAAACATCAAGGGGGAGAAGCTGATTATCAAATACAAGTGTAGAATTCAGCTGCAGCTTAGTTCCTATAATGGTTATCACTGCCAATGGTGGCTGCCCACCATACTGATATGCAGCACCACTTCATGCTAATGTAGTATAGTGTAGAGCAGGCTGATTTCCTGCCCAGGGAAGCACAAAGGACATCAATTCTCTTTATATGGATATTTTTATTTAAGATGGATCACTATGTAGAACATGTTTTTTCCTCTAAGATTCTAAAATCTTAAATGTATGACCAATTTCAAATAATCTATGGTGTCTATAGTCCATGAATTAGAAAGTAACATTTTTATATGCATGGACTGAGAAATGAATGCAGAGAAAAATGATATAAATAATATCAAAATCAATTTTCTCTGAGTGCTGATATAAATTGCATTTGGTTATGCTTTTCTGAAATCCTGATTGCATTGTCACACCCGAGATTTCTCAGCAGATACGCCTGCATTTCCAAATGGAAATGGCAACCTCAACTGGTAGTCTAATATTTTACCTTGGTATTGGGTTGAATTGCTAATTAAAATGAGCAGGGGGCATAGGAGTAGAATTGAGAAATGGACATGTCCATTCACATCTCTATGGTTACTCATTTTTATGAATTCCTCTTGTAAAACTTCAAATACTAAAATGTCTTTAAGCAGTTACAGTGGCAATAAAAACCTAACTTTTTTGATTCAGTAGTCATATATAAATTTTATCTGATTCTTGATTTTCCTCTGTCAGGGAAAGCATAAGACAGTAATATAAAAAGAGAAGAATCACCTACTTCCCTCATGATATTTTTATGTGAGAATGCCCATCAATGTACACATTTAGTTGTCTTCTGAGAGTCACTTCATGGGGCTCCCAGTGCTTGGATGTGCCACAGCTCTCTAATAAATCAGTGGTCATTTAGGAAAAAAGATAGTAGGGTTTTTGTATCTGTTGAAGCTGTGAAAATATCTTATGACCGAATAAAACAGGAATCGTCATCCCTCCTCCCATGCAATCTAGTAGGAAAAACTAATGTAATACCGTGAAATCATAACACAAGGCATAATTAAACAGTACTACAGAAATATAAGGAAATACTGCCTGCTGTGATTGCTAACCAGAATACAGAAACTGAATAAATGCCATAATTCTTGTTGCTGCTGCTGTTGTTAGGTCTATATTTTTCTGTCTGAGATTGAGATAACCCAAAATCAAAGACTTATTTTTGTCATTTGGAAAATTTATGATACTTGGGCAGTGGCATATTTTCTGATGTGCTTAGAGGAAAAACAATCTCAAAAGGAACCCATTTATATAAGCAATAATAGGGAAAGGGATTTCTAATGTGAGCCCACACAGCAAAACTCACAGAGAAGGAATATGGTAGACGTTCTGGTAAAGGGCAGCAATAAGAGGAGGTTTGATTTAAGTTGTGGTCTCTCCTTACAACCTAAATGATCTTGGGCAACATAATTAACCCTTCTTTGCCTGAGATTTGCCATCTGTAAAATGGGGATAATAGCCACACTTATTTGAATTAACTCATGGGAAGCTATTAAAGTAATATTTAGACATTTTAAGTGCTGAATAATCTCAACAACTTTCATTATTCATGTTAAAGACAGGGATCATCAAAGTTTAATGCATAACCTGTCAAATATAACTATCTAGTTAAAAAGATACCTTTTGATACCTTTGAGGAAATACTTGCATTAATATGTAAATAAGTACAACAATAATGTTTAAGAGAGTGCTTTTTATGATGGTGGGGGAAAACAAACATTTGACAAGAGGGAATTGGATAAATAAATTCTGGTTCATGCACAAAATGAACAAAATATATGCACATGTGTATGTTTTTAAGCAAAACTAATTCCATCTATATTTATTTACAGCGAAAGTGAAAAACAGTCAATTAAAAACCATTATGCTGTGTGATTACATTTTAATGTATGAGTGCTCACAAGTAGATACAGTCTTATTAGACATAGGAGAACAAGAAAAAAACCTCTGGAGACATAAATAACAAAATTCAACTGTAGATTTAGTGTCAGAGTCAATAGGGAAATTTCCCCTCCTTTTTGCTTACCTGTATTTTATATTTTTCTATGTTAGACAAATAAAACATATGAAATACTTTATGATATGCAATACTTTAACATTTTTCTTTAAACATCAGAAAAATATGTTTCTGAGTTTTCTTTGTAGATGACTCATAGAATGATAATGACACCACTATTGTAGGGAACATGCAAATGAAATTTCTTTAGAATCAGTTATCAGGTCCACTATTAAATGAATTAGACACTAATGAGAGGCTATGTGCATTTAGACACTGTTTAAGCTCAATTTATAACTCTTAAGTGTGTTTTTTTTAAATCTGGCTAAATTCAACCAAAGTGTGTTTTTTTAAAATCTGGCTAAAACACAAAATGAATCATTTGACTTAAAATCTCAACTATGCTGAAAGTTTTACCTTGGATTCAATCTCTTTTATTTTGATCCCCCTACAACTATTACTCCCAGAGCCCAAGGATATACTCCTTTCCTCTTAACTTATCTCCTCTGCTCAATCTTCAGTCAAACTCTTTACTATGAATCCCCTAAGCACAAATCAGTAAGAGTGAAGTTTTCAAAAGACCTCACTAAATATATGTGAGTATGCCAGAAAAAGGAGTACACAGCAAGTAAGAGTGCTTGACCAAGAGGCAAGTTTTGCTTTTTACCACTGTCACTTATTCTCCAACTTCACTAGCATACCTGTTCTATTTCCCATCTTGTTTCACGAACGTCTAGACACTTTGATTGCTTTGGTTCTTCTGTGCAATACTAAGGTCACTAACTATATATGCTAATTTCAACTCATATTTAAATAAACTAAAATTAAATAAAATTTAATTTAATAAATTTCAGTTCCTTAATTGCACTATTTAAAGTGCTCAATATTTAAATATGGCTACTGTATTAAACAGCACAGAACCTACCATAAAGTGTCCACTGCAGGGTTTCAGCCAGGAGTTGATCCCCAAGCTTAAGCACACTCAAAAACTTTTCTATAGTTGTGTTTTCTGTTAGAAAGTTTATGGTTTTTCTTCAGAGAATTTGATCAGTACAACTCCATCTTCAAGTAAGACACTTCTCCCCACATGCATACTCTAGCTTAGAACAATTGGAACAGTCACTCCACTAAGTTACTCATTTCAATACTAAGGCTGTTCTGTCACACTGGGCTCCATTTAATGACTGTGTCCCTCCCATTGGAACTAATTCTATAAACAGGAAATAACCGTTTTTCCAGCAGTCTTGAGAAAAATTAAACATAGGTGTCCATTCATGGCTAAGTCATCCTAATATTTTGATTTATTTTTGTAAATGAGTCTTGCTGCACACCCATTACTCTGCTATGATTGTATAATGCTCACTGCAATGATTCTCTTAAATTACCCAGATTCTTTCTCAGATTTTGCATAATATAGAAATTTCTTACTAAGCCAATTGCCTGGGTAATTGGAACTCTCTGCAGCTTATGAGTTTACAGCAATTGAAAGGAAATTCTTCCTGTTCTATTGGTTTACAGTTCTCAACAAATACGTAAGCATGAATTATTCCACACAGTGTCACTTCGGGGAGAATATTTTGCTCCAAGTATAGAGAATTTTTTTTAATGACTCAGGCTTTCTCACAGTTTTCTTCAACTCCCACATACCTGTGGTGCTCATTAAAATGAAACCATCTAGACTGATTTTCTACACCCTTAAAGTGTCCTAGTGAGTCACAGATTCAGGTACTTCAGTGCTGTGGCTTTAAAACTTTTTGGAGCATGACCCCCTAGTGATCCAATGCATACATGTGTATACACATACACACACACTATCAAGAATGAAATGAAAGTGTCAAACCAATATTCATTCTTCATTTGATGCACTAAAAATAATCTATTTTATTTTGTTCCAAAGTCATTTTTAATTTTTTAATTTTTAATTTTATCATCAAATAATGGATTGCCAACTAGCATAGCATATTCACCTAAATTTTATGGTTATAAGGTAAAAGAAAACTAATATGAAGTATCTTAGATAAATGGAGTATGTTTTGGAAGACTACAAAATGCTCATATAAATGAAGGAAGAAATGAACAACTCAACTTTTAGCAGGTAGTACCAAAACACTCTTGAACTAGAAATGAAGCTTGACCACTGTCAGGACCTCTTTTCTGTCTCTGTTTTTCTCTTTCTCTTCATCTCATCCTATTTTTCTCCATCTCTCACCTTTGCTTCTGGGTGTTGATTTGTTCCTCTAGAGATATGGCCTCCCAGTGAATTTGAAAAACCTCAGGGGGGAAAAAATACTGAGATTGAATGAGCTTGGGACATGTAACCTCTCCAAAAACTGATACTTGGTCACTGGGGCTGAGCTAGTAAGATCATATAAGAACAATGAAATATTTAGTTAGACCATTAGGTAGTACTAGGATAATTTTTAAAAAGGATAGTATGAGGAGTGCTAGAAAAAAAAGGTTTTTTCAAGGAAAGGTGATAGCAGATATTTCTAGAGATTTCTCAATTTAAAAATCATTGAAGTCAGACATCCTTGCCAATTTATGAAAAATATTTCTTACCCCTTGACTGACTAGCATACACACACCTTCTTCCAAAAAATAAGCTTAAAAAACTGTCCCTCTTCTCATTATCATATTCCCAGCACCAGGAATAATTCAGTTTTCCCACATGCAACCAGAAACACTTTCTAGGCCTTCCCAACAGAGACAACCCAGAGTTGATTATTCACAGTCATGGCATTACCTTGAAGTCAAGGACCTTTAAATAATATCTATTTCTCCTAAGCAAGTTCAAATGTGGGTCTTCGTGCTCATATACCCTATGACTAAATGGCAAAGTCAACCATTCACAGGATGAAACTTGTTTAGGAAAGGGAGAAAGTAGCACACGAGGGTACACATAATTCACCCTGAGGAATAATGATAGCAAAATGAACTGAAAACATTGCTGACTCCTTTGTTGACTAGAAAAAGAATTATTTGATCAACCAATTGCAAGGTTCTAGGTTCTACCCATATTTTCTTAGTCCTCCAATGCTTCTCTAATAAGAGAATTTGGGTTAATTTTAAGGCACATAAATTGTTAAGTTTTAACCAATGTCTCATCCCCTTGATCACAAACTATAACTAGGGAGGTAGGTTATTGAAGAAAATGTTATATTCAATTAAACTGTGTATGTGGTAGCAGAGGAGAATCCCTCCAATGGAAGGAAGTCTATTTACTTAGGGAAATGTCATCCAGGCAATGACTCCATTTTATATCTAGTACTATTATGACTGGGTGCACTCAATGAGCAAACATTTGTTGAATGTTTCTTGCATCTGATTTCTTCTGTCGGAGAATGGATTAAAGCAATATGTATGGATGCCAGCCATAACAGTCAATCCTGAAGTGGATTATGGCATTTGGTAGACTTATCAATAAATGTAGTTCCTAAAGCCAGTTAGAAAAGACTGGACAAACTACAGGGCAATTTCAGCACGACTATGGGAGTTTCAGAACTGCAGACACAATTACAGATGCAATGGGATGAGTGCAGGGCTCAAAGTGAGAAGTAATGCAGAAAATAAGAAACCAGGAGAAAGGAGGGATACTCTAGGAAACAGTGAAATCACAGAAAAGGAGTGCAGGATTTTAACAATGTATAGAGCTCAAGGACTTATTCTCTTTTGCTGGATGCCAGTGGTAAATGTTTGAAACAGTTGGAAAAATAGTCATGGTAATGTGATGTGCCAACATAAAATGCAGTTTTACCAACTACACTAGCACCAAATTTCTAGCACAAAATATAACAGAATCATTGTTTTGGGGAATGTTGCCACATGTCCTATGAAATGAGCAAGAACAGGCACAAAGTAGTTTGATGCAGTGGAAAACTCAGCATCCAGATATAAAAAGAAAAACTGATATGTTACTCTATTAACTTCACAGAAAATTGTTGGGCGTTTATTATACTCCAAGCACTGTTTTAGGGACTGGAGATACAACCAGAGAAATGACAAGGCTTCTTTCCTCCTAACTTAGAATCCAGATAAATAGGTGTGAGGCAAACAATCAATACATTCAGTTACCTCCCCATGATCTCAGGAAAAAGGAATCCCTTTAGTCAGTACCCCAGGCTCTCTCAAGTTTCTCCCAACCTAGAGTTACTCCTAGTTAATGAATATATGAATAGAAGACTAGGGCAGATAAAGGAGCAGGGCTTGATTTCTTTTTCCTCATCTGCAATGGAATCTGTACTAAAGATAAGAAGTTGGGTGTAGTTTGGAGGCTACATTCTAAATGTCTTGAGGATTGGGACTTTGCTTCATATTTAAATGCCAGGTTCAAAAAATTATCTAGTACTTAGTTAACACTCAATAAATATTTACTGAGTGAGTGAAATAATCCATTAGGATGTGATAATTATGGCATTTGTTTGCACTGTATTTGCAGCAACCCAGCCTACTAGAGAAAAAGGGAAAATTTTAGTAAAATAAGCATATGATGCCTTGGGGATATGAGTGCAGGGGTTAAGAGTTTTATACCCATACTCTGGCAAACAACTTTTTTTTATCTGTTTTCAACAAATCGATTCGTTCTCTGATGTGACCAAAAATACCAGTTGTTTTAGCATCATGTCAACTTGGCTTTATAACACACAAAAAAATTAGAGAATGATTTTGGAGACCTTCATGAAACAGGTCAAGATATCAAAACACCTTGTCTCTCTGCAGTGACAGGTCCAAATAATACATGTGAGTCTTTTTCCATCACTGCTGAAACATAATCTAGTTAATCTCCTTCACTTTTCATCCCTACTCTTGAAATGGATCATGATGGTATTTTTAGCGTTACTAAAGCAATAGTGTTAGCAATATGCAGTTTCCCAGGGATAAGCCAGAGTGGCTATTTGATAGTGATTATGTCTTCCTACTGTCCCTGTGTAATTATTGGAACATTTTGAAAAAAACAACTGAAATTTAAAGTACACATTCATTGGAATCTTGTTTGCAGGCTCCATTTTAAATGCTAACACCATGTTTCTTGCTGTATATAGAAATAAAAGGGATCAGTCTTTTTAAAAAAATTATATACTACAGTACATCCTTCAGTGGTTACCCCCACATACTTCCTCATTGTTTAAAATGAGGAAAAACAGGAACCCAGTCTCACAATGTATTAAGATGATTCACCAATGAAGAGAGGACCGCCACATACTTGTGTCTCACACACCTAAGACATAGAACTCAAAGAGCCAGGAAAAGCAGCTTGCATTTATGTACCTTGGGAAGTATGGGGTGTTTGTGACTGGTTCTCCTCTCCTCAGAACTTCTGGAAATTTTTCTCCTTTCTGTTTTATGAACTCTGATTTCTAGGAAAATGTAGCCCTGTTTCTTGCCTCCTCTCTGCTAGCTAGCTCTGTTGCTAGAGGCTGCACCTGAATCAGTTGAATCCTTCCACAACAGTCAACTCTCCCTATAGGATCTATCCTGTCACTGCAATTTTTGTTTTACAGTCTTAGAATTTTATTACCAATATTGCTTTGTGAGGTTTTGACCCTCTAGAATATTGGCCTCTACTTACTATTCTACTGAAGTTTAATATTCTCATAGGTCATTTTGTTGAGAATTTCTGGTTTCCAATGCCTAAGGAAAAAGAAGCCTGACAATTCCATCACAGGAGATCACTCTATTTATTTCCCTGGGTCTGCCTCCTTTCCCACTCATCTCCATCATCTCAGTCCAAGAATTTCATAGAGGCAGCATGAGTTATGGTTTAGAATAACTACTTTTTGGACAAACATCTGACTTGTTAGCTATATTATCCCCCTTTCTTTCAATGTATATTGGCTAAATATGATCAACTTTATCATTATCATTTTGTAACTAAGGAAATTAGACTCAAAGAAGTAATAAATACATATTCTAATACACAAACTAGTGACACAGATTTCCTTTGTCCTGATTTTATTCCTTCAGTGTCAATGTGTCAGATGCTCATGTTTTTGTTTTGCATTAAAAATTTCCATAACAAGCTGAGCATGGTGGCACATGCATATTACCCAGTGACTCAAGAGGCTGAAGCAAGAGGATTGTAAGTTCATCATCAGCTTCAGGAACTTAGTGAGACTCTGTCTCTAAATAAAAAATAAAAGTGGCTGTGGATGGGGCTCCATGGTTAAGCATCCCTGGGTTCAATCTCTGTACCAAAAAACAAAACAAAACAAACAACAGCACAAACAAGCATTAAACTATTTTGTAACTTTTGCCACTACAAGAAATAACTTTTATTTTAAGACAAATCTTTAAGCAAATCTTTATTTAGAATTTATTTCCGGGGGCTGAGGATATAGCTCAGTTGGTAGAGTGCCTGTCTTGCATGCACAAGGCTCTGGGTTCAATCCCCAGCACCACAAAAAAAAATTATTTCCGACTATGTGATATGCAAAGTTACTGTATTTCCCAGTTTTTATTTCCCCATCCATGCAGAAAGGCTACAGTCCAATGCTTTTAAGGAAACTCACACCATTCCTTTTTTTTATTATTATTAGTTTATTTATACAGACTGCATTTTGATTCATAGTACACAAATAAGGTACAACTTTTCATTTCTATGGCTTTGCATGAGGTAGATTCTTACCACTCATGCAATCATACACACACATACATGTAATGACATAAGGATCCATCATGGTTTACTAAGAGGAGACACAAGATGGCAGAGTAGAGGAAGCTGTATCCCAAGCTGCACCAGGGCATGGGACCAAAGCAGTGTGTGTACAACTTCTCAGTGATGTGGGTGAAAGAGGGATTTCACTAAAATTTAATATTGGAGTGTTGGGACTAATGACACGTTAACTACCTCAGGCTGACTCCCTGAGCAAGATCAAGGCCTCAAAGGCGGTTTCAATAGTTAATGACGATGAATCGGATCACCGTAAGGGATTGGTTAACAATAGTTCCGAGAACGTGATCAGCTCGTGCTTGCCATATAGTCTTATGGGACTCTTGCCTGGGTGAACACCCCATGCCTTGCTGACCTTTAAGCTGATTGGTTCCCGCCTAGCCCCCACCCTACATAAAAGCTGTGTGATGTCCTCAATAAATGAGTTCCTGCTGTGACGGGTCTCCCTGACACGTCTGATTGTCCTCCACATGAGGGCTGGGAGCGGGCGGTCAGTCGGCCTTACCTATCCCAGTCTGACCTTGTTGGGGAGTGTCCCCTTCCCTTGTCACTGGCCGAGAAGAGCAAAGGGGCTTAAGACCCTAACATTGGACATTCAAAGTGACTGAGAGACTCAGAAATTTGGGTATAATAAATGAAGAAGAAAGAGTACATTGTATCCAACCCTGTGGCCCTCAGCCGGATTCAACACAGAGGGAAAGGAAACACAGCATTGCTGTGGAGAAACCTGAGAACAAAAACGCTGTCTAATCCTACCGATCCAGAGGCTGCACTGTGCACGGTGCTTCAAAAGCACACTCTGTGTCTCAACTGGCCAGAGAGCTAGGCAGAGCCATGTTGCAGGTGAATGCATCACCATGGCGATTGTGGAACCCAGGAGATCAGAGACACACACTAACACACAGAGTCACAATATCCAGCAGGTGCCTATTGAGGGACCTAGGATGGACCTGATGAAATGTGAGAGAAATAAGCACAGAAAACTCTGTACCTGGGGGATTTAAGTCGGAAAGGCAAATGGAGTCCAACAGATTCCTCCTTTGTGTCTGGCGACTCACTTGACCAGCTGAAGTGGCAGGAAGACTGAGTGGGCAGGGTGAATGCACTCAGGGACTAGGCCAGGAAGGCTGTGCTCCTGAGCAGCAGTGAGTGGAGGACCCGCCCCTCTGCCCCACCGCTGGATTTCTTGGGAGGCTCCTGAGAACCAGACCCACACAGGGATCAGCTACTGTCCCGCCCTGGGGGTTGGGGGGGCGTCAATCTAGTCTCTCCAAAGAAGGCCCCACCCACAAAGCCCCTGAGGCCTGATGAGACCTCAGCACCACCTGCTGGGACCCCACTCACAGAAGCTGCGGAAGCTGCACCCAGGGAGTGCCCTGAACCGTCCTGAAGGACTAAATGCCCGCTGACGGATGGGTGGTCCTAACCCATCCCACCCCACGCTGGGAGAAGGGACGCAGAGTGCTATGTCCAGCAGCTTCAGTCTTAGGCCACTCCATCTGGCTGCTCAGAGAGCGACCCCAAGCAGGACAGAGTCAACCACCCCACCCCTCGCTCTCCCTATCAGTACTAAGGCAAGAAGAGTGGGAAGGGAAGGAAAGACTGCGTGGGGCAGAGAGAGTGACGTCCCGATCTGGTCGACTATTTGGACCACCTCGGTGGAGAAGGTTCCTTCATTCTGCACTAAGATTGTGGATTCATTTTATTTTGTGTTCTATTTTATTATTATTCTTTCAGTGTGTGTGGATATGTGTGTGGATATGTGGCAGCGTGTGTGCATTTCTGCAAATTCTGGCTGTGCAAATTGGTTCAGGCACATATACACAAACAGTTATTTGCTTCTTTTTCTCTCATCGTGAGCATTTTTAATGTAATTACTTTTTCCTATTATTGTCTTTTGAGGGCTTGCGGTTTTGGGATGGTATATTTTTGTTTGTTTTTAATTATTTTCATTTGTTTTTTCTCTTTCTTCCTATCTTCTGCTAATGACCAAATTCTATGGCAGGGATTGTTTTAGATGGTGGTGGTTATTTGTAGAGCAATGAACAAAACTGCTTTCATGGAGCTTATATTAGAGGCAGACAACAAAATTATAAAACAAAACTATACAGCAAGTGGTAATAAGTATTATTAAAGAATGGAAAGTAGAGGAGAAGGATATACAGGGAAAAGAATGCATTACACCTTATTTGGCATGTTCAAGAGGCATCAATGATTAAGTGACATTTCAGCAGAAACTTTAATTAAATGACAAAATAACAAATGTAGATTTGAGAAGCGTGGTGGGCAGAATAAATGGTTCCCAAAGATGTCCGTGTCCTAACCCCTGGAAACTGTGAATATGATATTTCACTTAGCAAAAGACACTTTATAGATATAAGTAAGGATCCTGACATGGGGAGATTTTCCTGGGTTATCTACGTGGGTCCAAATTAGCAATGAAGTCTTCATAAGTGAAAGAGAGAGGCAGATGAGAGGTCAGAGAGAGGCTTGAAGATTGAGGAAGGGGTCATAAGCCCAGGAAAATGGATGGTCTCTAGAAGATAGGAACAACAATGAAATAAATCATCTCTTAAGAGACTCAGTGATTGGGCTGGAATAGAGCACTTGACTAGCATGTGTGAGGAACTAGGTTCCATCCTCAGTACCACATAAAAATAAATTTAAAATATCAAAGGAATTGTGTCTATGTACAAGAAAAGAAAACCCAAGCAATAATATTCTTAAAAAAGAAATGTATGATGTACTCAATCCTGCTAACACACCTAAATTTTAGCCAAGTGAGATTTATTTTGGATTTCTGATCTCTAGATCTGTAAGGTAATCAATTTGTGTTGCTTTAAGCTACTAAGAATATGACAGTTTGTTTCTAGTCTTCAAAGGAAACTAGAGGAAGCAAGAGTTTCCAAACAGAAAAATACAGCGAGTGAAATGAGTGGTAAGTATGAATATACTTAGTATATTTAAGCAAAAGCAAGGCAGTCAGAGTGACTAAAGTTCAGGGGGCAGAGAAATAGTGAGAATCGATGAGGTCAGGGAAATAATAATGGCCAAATCAGGTTTCATAGGCATGATAGGACCCTTGCAGTTTACTCTGGATGATAAAGGAACCCATTTGAAGAATCGGGATGAAATAATCAGGAAAGGTTGTCTGGAGGAGTTAGCATTTTCACTGACTATAGGACAAATAGGACTTTAACAGTAGAATGTTAGATGTAAGAAGATAGCATGGATGCCAGAGTGGTTGTAAGCAGTTCATGGAAGGAA
The DNA here is from genome assembly GCF_902686455.1 of Sciurus vulgaris. Lineage (NCBI taxonomy): Eukaryota > Metazoa > Chordata > Mammalia > Rodentia > Sciuridae > Sciurus > Sciurus vulgaris. The sequence continues at coordinate 8,882,872 of NC_136471.1, read as the reverse complement.
CCAGTTCATAGAAGGTTCATAGATAATATTAATACTACCTTAGGACTGGGGATACAGCTCAGTTGGTAGAGTGCTTTCCTCGCATGCACAAGACCCTGGGTTCAATCCCCAGCACCACACAAAAAAAAAAAAAAACCTAATAGAAAAAACTACCTGTGGAACTACTGTAGAAAGACTGATAAATTGATAAAGGTTGATAAATTGAACATCTTCACAATTTTAAACTTTTGCTCTGTGAAAGACTATCAAGATGAAGAAAAGAGAAGCTACCAAATGAGAGAACATATTTGCCAACCACATATCTGACAAGGGCCTAGTGTCTATAATACCCAAAGAAATCTAAAAACAGTACAAGTCAAGCAATTCAATTAAAAAGTAAAATGATATTTCTCCTTCAAGGGGGATATATAGATAGTATATAGGTATATGAAAAGATACACAACATTATTAGGTATTTAGGAAGATGCAAAATAAAACCACAAGAGAAATACTATATGTCTATTCTTTGTCACCACTTCCATTCTCTCTTATTCCTTAATCTTTCCCTAGAATTCATGTGGCATGCTCCCCACCATATCCCATCTTTCCTCATGTGTCCATCAGTCATCACAACTTCTGTCATTCATATTTTAGTCCATATACCCTCACTGTGTGTGTCCATAAACTAGTTTTCCGCCCCCATTCTCTAAAGATTAAAATCTTTTCTTCCTGGTACTTCTAACTGAAATCATTTTGTTTATTTATTCATTCATGTTCTCTGTTATCTAATTCAAGCACCATTAGAAGAACATCTCAGTGAAATAAGGGTGCCTTGGATCAATATCATCAGAACCTAGAACACTGTCTAATTCATACCAGGGACTCAGAAAAAATATGAGGAACGAAGTCTACACTGTATTACAAACACCATTTAAATGAGATCTTTATAATTTACAGACTACCTGTCCCATTATCGCATGCATAATTTACAGCAATGAATGGTAACATAAGTGGAATTGTGATTGTATGGTGTTATAAAGTAGCATATATGCTATCACATATTTAATGTAATTACTTAATACCACTTCAATACATTCAGTTATAGGCTTAAAATAACATTAGGGAATGGAGTCACTCTGCAATTTTGTTAGAAAGTCTGTGTTAAAGCAACAGACATAGTATTTGAACTTAAATTGGATTTCAAGTGAGCACTTGGGGGCTTCTTTATTTATTGGTCAAAAGGGCAGGCTTTATATGCTCATTTTCTTTCCCACTGCAACTGAGACTATCAATCATTGAGCCTAGGGACCAAAGTAAGAGAAAAAAAACTAAACAACTAATGATCATGACTTTAAAGTAAATAAAAAGTATACATAACAAATTTATCAAAATGTGCTAACATGAAAGTCATACTAAATCTATCAGCAGGGAGCACAGGGATCAAGGAGGAAGAGAAATATTATGTATTATGAAAGAAGGCAAAGAGAAGTACTATAGCTTCTTATACATCCACCATCATTTGAAAAATACAATTTTAAGATGTTTGCAATTTAACTCTTTATGTGCTGATATTTTTTATTGCCAAATGAAATAACCTTCAAAAGCACTGCATTCATTTTGCCTGGCAAACTCTTCATTTGTGTTCACTCACAAATGACATATTTTATTTCATGGGACCTTCAATCCTGTACTCCAACACAGACTTCATGACACCCAGGCAGGAATGCTGGTAAAGTGTTTTTACAGTCAAAAGTCAGCTGGAAATTTTAAAACTTTCAGATAGCTGTGTTGATTGATTTTGACTCTAATGACCATAGAAATAAAAGCATCAATTATTCCTGATATTTGATCAGTTAAATAGGCTGCACTGTGCAATGAAAATTGTAACAATAGTATGGTTGAGTTTAGTCCTAGGTTTGGCAATCCCTTCAACTGTTCAGTCTTAATTTTCTAATCTGTAAGGGGGCTGGTTAATTTTTTACCATTCTAAAATAACTTCTGCCTCTAATGTCTGAGAATTCTATTAATAAGCTTCAATTAACAATAGTATGATATAAAAATGCCCTAGAATGTAGTGATGATTACAGATAAAACATTATTATATTGCTAGCAATATTTTACTTCCTTAATAAAATTTACAGACTCCAGAGTATGTAAAAATGTCTTCCAAAGAGACTAATCTGTAGACTATTTTTTTAATGTCTGATTTTTCTTTTTCTTTTTTTTTAATTGTAAACAAATGGCCTTTACTTCATGTAATCTGTAGACTTTTAAACACAAAGTTTGCAAATCAGGAAACCAGGAACTCCTTGGAGATAACTACATGTATTTGGTAATTCTGAATTTAGTACAAGTATATCTGAAATTCATTCCTATTATATTATTTTATTCATTTTAAGGAATTTGAAGTTAAAATTTTGAAAGAGTAATTAAATACTGAATGTAATATAATGAGATGTAGTGATAAACTGATGATATATTCTTTATTCCCTCATTTATTATGTTGTCCTTATTTATTCTATAGGGTATAGATCAACTATGAGCCCTGAGTTTGTTACTCAGAAACTCCTGATTTCTTTTCAGCAGAGACAAGTCTAAGTCTCTTTGCTATCCTCGCCTAAGATTTTTCTAATAATTCATAAACTATCTGTTCCAATATTCAAATTACATATTTAATTCTTTATTTTAAGGGATTTCTAGTCAAACCTGTGCTTTGTCATTTCATTTACTTTATCTGTCTTCATTCTCTGTTAGACAAGGTTAAAATAAAAATCTATCACTTTGAGCAATTCAAACTGAGCTGCCAAAACAATTCAGACGAAAGCAAAATGAGGAAACCATCGCCACCATCATCCTCATATCCTCACTTTCTTACTTCCTTTTATTTGTGTATTTTAGGTGTTTCTGGAAGTGGCCTCAACAAGGAAAAAGTAAATGGCATTTTAAAAATAATGTCTTGGGCTTTTTCCATGGGGCGATCCAAGATGGTGGACTAGAGGGTGACTGCATCTCCAGTTGCTCCAGAACACAGGATTCAAGAAGGGGAGGCATTGAGAGACTTGGACTAAAATAGAGCCTCGGGGTGAGTCTCTCTTACCCGGTGAAGTGCTGCCCGGGCGGCAGGCCCAAATTCGGATGGCTTATTAGAGTAAGGCAGAGCAGCTAGAGTCCTCCCCAGGCGGCCCTGCGCACTCCGGCGGTGGGCTCCTCCCACAGGGCCAGATTCTCCAGCATCTCGGAGCAGCCCCCCAGTGAGAGCCTTCCTACACAGAACCAAGCTTCAAGTCCCTGAACCAGGGTGGTGAGTTCTTGCCTGCAGGTTGCTTCAGGGACCAGGACAGGGCAGCCAGGAACTTCCCCAAGCAGCCCGCAGCCTGGCACCCACCAGTGGGAAGCACCTTTCCAGGCGAGCTTCTTGGAGCAGGCCCCCCAGTGAGAGCCTTTCCACACAGAGCCAGCTCCAAGTCCTGGAACCAGTAGCAGGCTAGGGGCAGCTTTCCATGGAAGCACTGCATTATCAAGTTCATCCAACACTTCAGGCTACTGAAGGCAGGAACGTGATACACTGGGAATCTACAGGGACACTATAAGCCAATAGAAGAATTCTGCAATATCACAAAGTCCCACTGACATCTGACCAATATGAGAAAACAAGGGAAGAAGATGTCCCAAACAAACCTAGATACTATATCAATAAAACCCGGGGGTTTTCAAGATGGCGGCCTAGAGGGTGGCTGCATTTCATGTTGCTCCAGGACTCAGGATTCAAAAGAGGAGATATTGAGACGCTTGGGACCAACTCAAAGCAGCCGGGTGACTCTCACCCCCTGGGGGGGCATCCCGGATGGGACGGGGGTCCCGGAACGCAGGAAACTTTGTGAAGTAGAACTGCCGGCGAGACGCCCCTCCCCCCGCTGGAGCAGTGAACTCGGACAGCTGGGAGCGCCGTAAAGGAGGCCGCTCGGCACAGCGCTGGGACTCGGAGCAGCCACTGGGGCTCCGGCGGCTGCCCAGGGGAAGAGTGGCGAGGAGAACTGTGTGGACTCAGGACACCGGGGCCTGCCCTGAGGAGGAGGAGAGGAGCGTGGCCACTTGGATTCGGAGAGACTGCACCAGAGCTACAGGCGGTTGCCAGAGGAGAAGCCGCGCGGCGAGCTGTTTGGAATCAGAACAACGCTTCTGAACCCCGGGGCCTGCCCTGAGGACTAGGAGGAGGAAGAGGAGCGCGGCCGCTTGGATTCGGGTGACTACACCAGAGCTACAGGCGGTTGCCAGAGAAGGGGCTGCGTGGCGAGCTGTTTGGACTCTGACCACTTCTGAACCCCGGGGCCTGCCCGGAGGAGTAGGAGAAGGAGGAGAAGGAGCGCGGCGGGTCCTTTGGACTCGCAGTGACTGCATTAGCGCTCCAGGCGGCTGCTCAGAGGAGAAGGCGAGTGGTGAGTTGTTTGGTCTTAAAGTGACAGCTCCTGAACACAGGGGGGCTGCCTGTAGGAGAAGCGTGGTGGGACGCTTGGTCTTGAGTGGCCGCACCTGAGCTCCGGGCGGTGCCCAGAGGACCCGTGCAGCGGGTCACGTGGATTCAGAGCCACTCAGAGGGACTGCTCCTGAACACCCGGGGGGTTATCTGGAGAAGGAGGAGGAACGGGGAGGGTCACTTCAACTCAGAGTGATTGATTGCCCCGGGCTACGGGTGGTTGGTGGGAGGAGGAGGCACGAAGTGAGTTTCTTGGACTCCTAGTGACCGCACCGGCATACTGGGCGGCTGTCTGGAGGAAGAGGCCTGTGGCGGGTCTCTGGGACTCAGAGCGATTGTTCGGGGCCACAGGTGGCTGCTCAGAGGAGGGGCCACGCAGCCAGGCGATTAGGTGCAGAGCAGGGTCCCAGGATCTAGGAGGCTTCTGGGTGGAAGAGCCGCACAGAGACAGGCTTAGGGCGGAGCGAAGGTTCCAGGCCTGTGGGCAAATTCTCTGAGGAGGGGCAGCCTAAGGAGATTCATCTGCGAAGGGTGAGGCTCCCAGGCCCAGGAGGTAGGGCCGGGCCCCTGGGAACTTTTCAGAGGAAGGCAGCCCAGCCCAGGCAGTAGCTGTAAATTGAGGGGAAACTCTAGGAGGAAATTGACCAGCGAGACCTCCCCACTGGGTGAGTCTTCCCTGCCTGGTGAGGTTTCCCCACAAGGACGGTAAAACCAGAGACACAGGCCTTGCCTCAACCCACAGCCTAGGTCCCCTTTGGATGACCATTGGTCAACAAGTGGAGGCACCTCTGCCCACTAGCAGGGAATATACCCCACCTGAAGGCCACCACTCCTAGAGAGGCAGCTTCCTTGTGGAGCACCGCATTATCAACTCCCTCCAAGACTTCAGCCTACTGAAGGCTAAGAGGGGATATATATAGAAATCTTCAGGGACATTGTAAATCAACAGAGGAAATCTGCAATATCTCAGCGGTCCACTGATACCTGAACAATATGAGAAAACAAGGAAAGAAAATGATGCAAACAAATCTAGATGTTACATCAATAAAACCCAATGACAGCATGGCAGAAGAAATGACAGAAAAGGAGTTCAGAATGTCCATAATTAAAATGATCAGAGAAGCAAACGATGAGATGAAAGAGCAAATGCAAGCATTGAATGATCGCACCAATCGACAGTTAAAAGAGCAAATACAGGAAGCAAAAGATCATTTCAATAAAGAGTTAGAGATATTGAAAAAAAACCAAACAGAAATCCTTGACATGAAGGAAACAATAAACCAAATTAAGAACTCCATAGAAAGCATATCCAATAGGATAGAACACCTGGAAGACAGAACCTCAGACATTGAAGACAAAATATTTAACCTTGAAAACAAAGTTGAACAAACAGAGAAGATGGTAAGAAATCATGAACAGAATCTACAAGAACTATGGGATATCATGAAAAGGCCAAATTTAAGAATTATTGGGATTGAGGAAGGCCTAGAGAAACAAGCCAAAGGAATGAACAACCTATTCAATGAAATAATATCAGAAAATTTCCCAAATCTGAAGAATGAAATGGAAAATCAAGTTCAAGAGGCTTATAGGACTCCAAATACACAAAATTACAACAGACCCACACCAAGGCACATTATAATGAAAATACCTAACATACAAAATAAAGACAGAATTTTAAAGGCTGTGAGAGAAAAGAACCAAATTACATTCAGGGGGAAACCAATACGGATATCAGCAGATTTTTCAATCCAGACCCTAAAAGCTAGAAGGTCCTGGAACAACATTTTTCAAGCCCTGAAAGAAAATGGATGCCAACCAAGAATCTTATACCCAGCAAAACTTACCTTCAAATTTGACGATGAAATAAAATCCTTCCATGATAAACAAAAGCTAAAAGAATTTACAAAAAGAAAGCCAGCATTACAGAACATTCTCAACAAAATATTCCATGAGGAAGAGATGAAAAACAAAGAAGCAAATCAGCAAAGGGAGGAATTATCCTAAAGGAATTGTCAAATAAAGGAGGAAACAAGTTGTGTCAAACAAATAAATAAACAAAATTTTAAAAATGAACCAAATGACCGGGAAACCAAATCATTTCTCTATAATAACCCTGAATGTTAATGGCCTGAATTCATCAATCAAAAGACATAGACTGGCAGACTGGATTAAAAAGAAAGATCCAACAATATGTTGCCTGCAAGAGACTCACCTCATAGAAAAAGATACCCATAGATTAAAGGTGAAAGGATGGGGAAAAACATACCATGCACATGGACTCAGCAAAAAAGCTGGAGTATCCATCCTCATTTCCGATAATGTGGACTTCAAGCCAAAGTTAGTCAGAAGGGATAAAGAAGGTCATTTCATACTGCTTAAGGGAAGCATAAATCAGCAAGATATAACAATCATAAACATCTATGCCCCAAACAGTGGCTCATCTATGTATGTCAAACAAATCCTTCTCAATTTCAGAAACCAAATAGACCACAACACAATAATACTAGGTGATTTTAACGTGCCGCTCTCACCACTGGACAGATCTTCCAGACAAAAATTGAACAAAGAAACCATAGATCTCAATAACACAATCAATAATTTAGACTTAACGGACATTTATAGAATATACCATCCAACCAAGAGTGAATACACTTTCTTCTCAGCAGCACATGGATCCTTCTCTAAAATAGACCATATATTATGCCACAAAGCTAATGTTAGCAAATACAAGAAGATAGAGACACTAGCATGTATTCTATCAGATCATAATGGATTGAAGTTAGAAATAAATGAAAGAGTAAAACACAGAAAACTATTCCAACATCTGGAGATTAAACAATATGCTATTATATGATGAATGGATAACAGAAGATATTAGGAAGGAAATTAAAAAATTCTTAGAGGTAAATGAGAACAAAGAAACATCATATCAAATCTCTGGGACACTATGAAAGCAGTACTTAGAGGGAAATTTATTTCATGGAGCGCATTTAATAAAAGAAGTAAAACTCAACAAATAAACAACCTAACACTACAGCTCAAAGCCTTAGAAAAAGAAGAACAGAACAGCACCAAAAGTAGTAGAAGACAGGAAATAGTTAAACTCAGAGCTGAAATCAATGAAATTGAAACAAAAGAAACAATACAAAAAATTGACAAAATAAATAGTTGGTTCTTCGAAAAAATAAACAAAATTGATAAACCTTTAGCCCACTAACAAAGAGAAGACGAGAGAAAACCCAAATCACTAAAATTCGGAATGAACAAGGAAATATCACAACAGACAGGATGGAAATACAAAACATAATTAGAAGCTATTTTGAAAATCTATACTCCAACAAAATAGAAAATTTCGAAGACATCAACAGGTTTCTAGAGACATATGAATTGCCTAAACTGAATGAGGAGGACATAAACAATTTAAATAGACCAATTTCAAGTACTGAAATAGAAGAAGTCATCAAAAGCCTACCAACAAAGAAAAGTCCGGGACCAGATGGGTTCTCAGCCGAGTTCTACAAAGCATTTAAGGAAGAGCTCATTCCAATACTTCTCAAGTATTCCATAAAATACAAGAGGAGGGAACCCTCCCAAACTCATTCTATGAAGCCAATATCACACTGATACCTAAACCAGACAGAGACTCATCAAGGAAAGAAAATTTCAGACCAATATCCTTAATGAACATCAACGCAAAAATTCTCAACAAAATTTTAGCAAATTGCATACAAAAACATATTAAAAAAATAGTGCACCATGATCAAGTGGGTTTCATCCCAGGGATGCAAGGTTGGTTCAACATCAGGAAATCAATAAACGTAATTCACCATATTAATAGACTTAAAGTCAAGAATCACATGATTATTTCAATAGATGCAGAAAAAGCATTTGATAAAATACAGCACCCCTTCATGCTCAAAACACTAGAAAAAATAGGGATAGTGGGAACATTCCTTAACATTGTAAAGGCCATTTATGCTAAGCCCATGGCTAATATCATTCTAAATGGTGAAAAACTGAAAGCATTCCCCCTAAAAACTGGAACAAGGCAGGGATGCCCTCTTTCACCACTTCTATTCAACATCGTTCTTGAGACTCTGGCCAGAGCAATTAGACAAACCAAAGAAATTAAAGGGATACGAATTGGAAAAGAAGAACTCAAACTATCCCTGTTCGCTGATGACATGATTATATATTTAGAGGAACCTGGAAATTCCACCAGAAAACTCTTAGAACTCATAAGTGAATTCAGTAAAGTAGCAGGTTACAAGATCAATGCCCATAAATCCAACGCATTTTTATACATAAGTGATGAATCTTCAGAAAGAGAAATTAGGAAAACTACCCCATTCACAATAGCCTCGAAAAAAATAAAATACTTGGGAATCAATCTCACAAAAGAGGTGAAAGACCTGTACAATGAGAACTATACAACACTAAAGAAAGAAATTAAAGAACACCTTAGAAGATGGAAAGATCTCCCATGTTCTTGCATAGGCAGAATTAATATTGTCAAAATGGCCATACTACCTAAAGTGCTATACAGATTCAATGCAATTCCAATTAAAATCCCAATGGTGTACCTTACAGAAATAGAGCAAGCAATTATGAAATTCATCTGGAAGAATAAGAAAACCAGAATAGCTAAAGCAATCCTCAGTAGAAAGAGCGAAGCAGGGGGTATCGCAATACCAGATCTTCAACACTATTACAAAGCAATAGTAACAAAAATGGCATGGTATTGGTACCAAAATAGACAGGTAGATCAATGGTACAGAATAGAGTACATGGACACAAACCCAAATAAATACAATTTTCTCATACTAGACAAAGGTTCCAAAAATATGCAATGGAAAATTGATAGCCTCTTCAACAAATGGTGGTGAGAAAACTGGAAATCCATATGCAACAGAATGAAACTAAATCCCTATCTCTCACCCTGCACAAAACTCAACTCAAAATGGATCAAGGACCTCAGAATCAGACCAGAGACCCTGCATCCTATAGAAGAAAAAGTAGGTCCAAACCTTCAACTTGTTGGCTTAGGTTCAGACTTCCTTAACAGGACTCCCATAGCACCCATAGCACAAGAAATAAAAGCTAGAATCAACCACTGGGATAGATTCAAACTAAAAAGCTTTCTCTCAGCAAAGGAAACAATCAAAAATGTGAAGAGAGAGCCTACAGAGTGGGAGAATATCTTTGCCACTCATACTTCAGCTAGAGCGCTAATTTCCAGAATCTATAAAGAACTCAAAAAACTCTACACCAAGAATACAAATAATCCAATCAACAAATGGGCTAAGGAAATGAACAGACACTTCACAGAAGAAGATGTACAAGCAATGAACAAACATATGGAAAAATGTTCCACATCTCTAGTAATAAGAGAAATGCAAATCAAAACCACCCTAAGATTTCATCTCACCCTAATTAGAATGGTGATTATCAAGAACACAAGCAACAATAGGTGTTGGTGAAGATGTGGGGAAAAGGTACACTTGTACATTGCTGGTGGGGTTGCAAATTAGTGCAGCCACTCTGGAAAGCAGTATGGAGATTCCTCAGAAAGCTTGGAATGGAACCACCATTTGACCCAGCTCTCCCACTCCTTGGCCTATACCCAAAGGACTTAAAGTCAGCATACTAGAGAGATACAGCCACATCAATGTTCATAGCTGCTCAATTCACTATAGCCAGATTGTGGAACCAACCTAGATGCCCTTCAGTTGATGAATGGATAAAGAAACTGTGGCATATATATACAATGGAATATTACTCCACCATGAAGAAAGATAAAATTATGGTATTTGCAGGCAAATGGATGAAATTGGAGGATATCATGCTAAGTGAGATAAGCCAATCTCAAAAAACTAAAGGATGAAAGATCTCGCTGATAAGCGGATGAGGACATATAAGGGGGTGTAGGAGGGGTTAGCATTAGGGTTAGGGTTAGGTTTAGGATTAGGGATAAGGAGGGTGGTAAGAATGGTGGAAGGAAGAACTGTATAGAGGGAAAAGAGGGGTGGGAGGGGTGGGGGGGAAGGGAAAAAAATGACAGAATGTATCAAACAACATTGCCGTATGTAAATTTATGATTTTTAATTAAAATTTAAAAAAATAATGTCTTGGATTTTTTCTAGTTGCAATAACAAATGATTTTTAACAGCAAATTTGGAAAATAGATCAACATAAGAAAAAGAACACAAATTATTTTCCACTGAGAGACCCCATCATTTTACATAAGTCTTTAAACTCTTTTTCCCCTGCATGGGATCATACTATGAATGAGGTATTTCATTCCTTTTTTAATATTTAAGATTATGAGAAAGCCCTTTGTCATTAAATATTATTCAAAAATATGATTTTAGTGGTAGCATATCATTCTATCAAACAGATATACAAAAACTGACAGTTAATCAAACCAAAGAAAGAGCTGATTGAAACGAATTATTAAAGCTGTCTTTCTTTTCTTTCCACTATTCTTGATGGTAACAAAGCAGTCAGGGTAGTTCGAGTTATGTCATTTCTCCTCTACAGGATTTAATGACAAGAATCCCATTATCATCTGTTCTTGGTAACAAAGGTGAAAATTGCACTGTCCTTTGACCCCTTCTTAAATGTTTCTGTCACTTGCTGTATCTTCAGGGCTTCTTCGAGTGTGGTGTGGGAGCATTGCATAATCAGTGAGGAGGAAGTGACAAGGGCTTGGGCAGAGAGCACTTGATGTTGGCATCTCCACACTCACCCCCAGAACACAGGACATAGAGCAGAGGTCATACTAATAATGTAACTGGGTCATAGCTACAACATCATATTTGAGCCAGACAGCACATCACAAATACTGCTTGCTTCTCTCCTTGGGTCCCTAGACAATACCATTAGAAAATGGGGTGATCTCAAGCTCTGCTATCAAATCTATCATACCTCAGTATCTACCATCAACCATCAGAAAAAAATCTGGTATCTGTTGCCAGGATATCTGCTGAAAGTTTGGGGAAATAATGAAAGCTTTTTTAATAGGTACTGTTTTTTGGTAGCATATTAATATTGGTCTTCTTTAATGGATTGTGAATTTCTTTGTCCCTGATCCTCAGGAGAAGTACTAACGCTTACTCTTCCTCTTTACCATATTATCACTAGGAAAGCTCCCATTAAGAAGGGTTTCGCTTAGCAAAATGACTGATTTCACTTCATCCTTCAGCAAATACAGTTTTGTCTTCCATGAAAGATGGTACAGTTCTCTCAGAAGCTTCAAAATTAAGTTTAATCAAACTTTAAATCCCTCATTTTTCCCATATTTCAAAAGCTCTAATGACTTAGGAGAGTACCTGGTCCCACAGTTTTAAAATTTCAAGAACAAACCAAATTTCCAAATACTTCAACTGCTTAGAAAATAAACACAAAGAAGACAAAATACAACATTTTTATAGCAAACAAAATCCAAGTCTCCAAAGAAAAGCACATTCAAAAACACATCAAAATCTCAAACTGTACTATAATCGCCAGCTGGCAGATTAAGGTAGAGGTTTTGCATTACTTAGGGGAAGGTGTTAGAATAGGAAAACAGAAGAAGTGAATGAAGACTAAGTTTCACTTTCAGTATGATTCCTCTCAATCTGCCAGAGTGTAGTATATAAATAGTGAATTGATACTTAAGTTGGGGAAACACCCAACTGGGTGACTAATTGTAGGCAACTTTCCTTATTTGTGAAAAATAACCCTATTATGCATAACACCTATCTACTCCAATAGTGGTATTTGAAAACCTTTCATCTTTCAATGAAGTTTAGAAATGTGTTATGGTTGCATCTTCTTTTCTCTTAGAGTATTTTCAATGTTATTTAAAATCCTTTCAACCATTCCCCATTCACGAAAATAAATTCTAAAGTAAGAGTAGGTATTTACAAAAACAAAATAAACTAAAAACTATGAACAACTATAAATTTTGGGAATTAATAATTTAAGTAAATTTCAATCATAACATAAGCATAAACTAGATGTAGCTAAAGAGAGAGAAAGTTAACTACAGATCAAAATGAAAAATTATTACAGAATGTAACACAGATATGTAACACAAAAGCTTATACATAAAGTAAAAATGTTAAATATGGAGGCCAGATCTAGTTGATATTCCATAAGATAGAGAAAATGGTGGGAAAACAATTTTGAATGAGGTAATGGCTAAGATTCTGTCAGATCTGAAGAAAGGTCTTATTTCTGCTTGTAACTTCATCTCTTATTATACTCACACTCACTTAGCCGCTCTTGGCATTTTGCTGTTTCTCAAACATATAACACTTGATCCCACATAAGGGCATATGCACCAACTTGTGCCCTCTTCCTGGAACCCTGTTAGCACAAACTGCTGTGGAGTTTGCTGCCTCTCTTCCTTAAAGCCTTTACTCACATGCTACCTCCCAAAATCATTTTGCCCTCATCAACTTATCTAAATAGTACACATTCACACGCACACACATACACACACACACACACACACACATCTTTACACATATATAACCATCAAAGTCTACATCACCATTTTTTAAATTTTTTTAGTTGTTGATGTATCTTTTACTTTATTTATATGTGGTGCTGACAATTGAACCCAGTGCCTCACATGTGCTAGGCAAGTGCTCTACCATGGAGCCACAACCACAGCCTCTGCATCACTATCTTGATTTATTTTTCCACATGGCACATGTATCTACCTGAAATTATGTCTTCCATTTTGTGTTTGTTGTCTGTCTTCCTCATTAGAATATAAACTCTAAAAAGACAAGGATGCTAGGTCTTGTTCACTGCTATATTCCCAAGATCAAGGTGCCTGGAATATTGCAGGCATTTAGTAAGGATATCTTTAATGAATGAAGGACAAACTGAAAAATCCTACCCAAGGTCTAGAGGAACCACCACTATATCAAATTATTATCTAAACACAGTGAAACATTAAAATATCACAGACAAAAAGAACTGTATGCACAAGGAGAAAAGTAGTTTGCCTTCAAAGGAAGGTTAATCAAAGTGACATGTATTTTTTGTCCAAAACCTCAGATAGCAGAGACAATGAACCCACTGAAATTCAAGCTCCATGAGAACAGGGATATTACTATGTTTTGTTGGCTATTATATTCCCAAAGCTATGGTGATCCCCAGCACATCCTAGGTGTTTATTCAATATCTGGTAAATGTTGAATTAGTAATGTACTCAAACCATTGAGATAATTAACTTTGAAACTAGAATTATATGACCCTCGGCCATATTGGATCAAATAGAATAAATGTAATGTAAAGACATGGGAAGAATTCAGAGTATTTCCCCATCCATCGATGCACACATGTACATACACAAACACAAACAACAAGAAGGACTCTGTAAGTAGTTATATGGAAATCTGAGTATGAGCTAGAAAATTATAAATTTTCACATGGAAATTAGCTACATTATTGCATTCTATATATCCAAATTGTGCATGCTTTTTGGAAAAACAAGCAATAAAATATGTATAAGGTAAAATGTAAAAGTCATTTTTGTTTTGAGAAATTTCCATTAACTTTACATATATCCACACAAACATGTATCATGCATGAAAGAAGCTAGGGTAAGACACACAATATATAATATCCATTCCTTCATACAATTCCATTCATTGATACACACACAAATATGTTCTAACTTAACAATACATCTATACATATTCTGCTATATATGACTTTTTCTTTATAGCATCTAAAATAGATAGATCATATTCAATTTAATGTTTTCATTTCACTATTGGTTGATTCTCTTTCCTTCATCCTTCCTTCCTTCCTGCTCTCCTTTCTTTCATTCCTTCTTTCCTGATTAATTCACAATAGCCAACATAAATATTCACTGACAAAGAAATGGCTAAGTAAAATATGGGATGTACATACAATTGACTACTATTCAGCCTTTGAAAAGATGAAAATCCAGCCATCTGTAACAATATGGATGAATCCGGAGGATATCATGCAAAGTGAAATAAGCCCATCACAGAAAGACAGATATCACATGATTCCACTAAAATAATCAAATTCATGGAAGCAGAGAATAGAAAGGAGATCATCAATTTCTGTGGGACTAGAAATAAGGAGTTGTCTCAATGGGTAGAAAGTTTCAGTTACGTGAAATGAAAAATATCTAGATAGCTGCTGTAAAACATAGCATCTATAGTTAATAATAGCATTTTGCATACCTTCTAATTTGTTCAAAGTATAGATCTCATGTTAAGCTTTCTTCCACACAAAAAGCTGACACAATGGGTTGGGGTTATAGCTCAGTTTGTAGAGTGCTTGCCAGTAAAGCACAAGGCTCTGGGTTCAATCTCCAGTACTGCAAAAAAAAAAAAAAAAAGGCTGACACAAGAAAACCTTTGGATGTCATAGGTATGACTGTTACTTTGATTATGGGGATGGTATCACAGATGTATACATGTGTTCAAAAGACATCAGATTGTATATATTAAAATGTTAAATTTTTGAATGTCAATTATACTACGATGAAGTTGTTCATAAACATTTTAAATATTCTCAAACTCTGTAGTTACATCATTTTATTACTTCAAATATTGTCTATGTGTATTTTTCTTTCCTATTTTGTTCTTTAGTAGTCTGCTTAATTTATCAATCTTTTAAAATATCTCTTATATATCCTTATAGATTTAATTGCTTTTCTTGTTCTAATATGTTAAGTTCCACTTTTGTATATGTCAATTACCTGATAGTTCCCATATCACATTCCAAGGTGATTACCTCCAATATCCTCTCAAAGTCCTCTCATCCTCCTTACTTAAAGTTAATGAACTTTCTTATTAATACATTGGGAAGATGAAATAATTAGAAAATAATTTTCACAAACTACAAAAACCACATTTATTCTCTTGCCTACATTTGAACCTATGTACACTACTGCTTTCTTGTTGGCATGGATGAACATGGTGTTCCTAACTAAGCCACAACTTTTTCTTTTGCAACATCATCAATTTTTCTTCTGTTATAGCATCTCTATCAACATACATACATAATTTGGTATCTCCCATCTTAGAAAACAGGCCTGTTTACTTGAAACCTCACCTTCCAGCTACCAACTCCTTTCTCTGTTCCTCTTTACAGAATAATTCCTTTGCAAAGTTTTCTGTTCTCACTGCTTATGCTTCCTTACCTCTATTCACTCATGAACCTGTTCCGCTAATTTTTTCATCATTTCACCAAACTATAAGGTCCACAGTGACCTCTACATTCTACATAAATTATCAATTCTTGGTCTTCTTTATTTATTATCTATTAGCAATATTAGACTCTTTAGTAGCCCTTATTCCTTGATACATTCTCAATTCTTGTTCAAGAATAATTGATCTTCTTTTTCAGCATGTACCACTATTTATCTGCCTCCTTTGCTGAATCTGTATCTTCTTATTGATCTCTTATTTTTGAGGGCCCCAGATCTCAATGTGCAGATCTCTTCTCTACAGACTTATTCCCTTGGTGATCTTATCCAGGTCCATGACATTGACACTAACCATATACTAATGACTTCCAATTTTTCTCCCAAAGTCTTATGTAACCACCTACCTACCTGACATATCCACTTAGGTGATAAGAGTCTTAATGGCTTAGGTTGTTATGCAGTACCAAACAGCATGAAAATATCCATCGCTTAAAACAAGAATGTTGATTTCTCATTCATGCTATTTGTCCTCCCTGAGTCAACAGGGGTTTAGCTCACTATTCACTCATGGAACCTAGCTGATGGAGGCCCCATCTTGACACCTGTTGCCATGATCACAGAGGCAGAAAAAGGAAAAAAAAAAAGTCAAATCATGTATATTGCTTCTTGAAGCTTCTGCTTAGAAGTGATACATTTCACATTTGTCTACATTTTACTGGCATTCAGTAAAATGTGTACTTTTTACCATTCCTTGTTATTATTCCTAGCATTTACCATCTCACACATTATTCACTTAATGATCTACATGTCTCTTTTTATCTCTCTCGTTCTCTCTCTGTTTCTCTCTCTCCCTCCCTCCCTCCTCCTTTCTTTCTCTATCTCTATCTCCCACAATGTAATTTCCATGAGTGCATGGACTTGGTGGTATTTACTGCTATATCTTTAGTACCTATCATAGTGCCCAGCACATGGCATGCAGTAAATATTCACTGAATGAATGATCTTCTCTTGCTTTCCTTGTATTAATTTCAAGATTTCCTGAATCTATTTAATTGAGTTCTTATTTTGGTTCTTCTTTGTTGAGCACTAAACATACAAGGCTCTGAATTTGCTAAATTCATCTTTAACCACAATTCAGATATTTCAAGATGCAGCACTCTCACTGTGGGCATATTTTAAATAGTCTGTAATTGTAGTTTAGAGTTCCACTTTGACCTAAGAGTTATTTAGAAGAATGTTTTGAATTTTCCAAATGGTTGGATTTTTCTATGAATTTCAAGTGTTTGTTTTTAATTTCTAGCTTTATTTTACAGTAGTCAGAGAAGCAACAGAGGAGTTTGCCAAATTCAAAGTTTCTACCACCCACGTGCTCCCCCATAGTTTAAAATGTGCAATTATAGCAAATGAACATGAAGTACATGATAAACTATCAGATCTTTTCTATTTCCATACAATCTTAGCATACTAAATATTTCATCTCTGTTTCCTTCCAAGGTTTTAGCATGCTATCCCATGACAGATGTAATTTTGAAGAGGATTGTAAAGTCATGGCTTGTATCTCAGAGTAATATAAGTTAACTTGATTATGGGAAATATAATCAAGTTGATACTACCTTTCTTATGTTTCATATTTACTATCTCTGGCCCTCTAACTTATATAAAGTATGTTATGGTACTCTCGAGGCCCCACAAGCTTGTGAGAGGCTGGGGACTTTATGAGCTCTATGATTCCCATTAGTCCTTATAATTAGGACAGGTGATCATTTTTCTCAGGACATATAATCAAAACTGTGTTCTTTTTCATCAGTGTAGTAGCACAAATTCTGACCTCTGTCTATTTTCATTTAGCTCTATATAGAGACCTCAACTGGGATCCACCAAAATGTGATGTGGATAAAATACATGCTGCTATAACCCAGGACACTGTCAGAGCTTAGGTGATCAAAGTTCATTCTACAACAGGATTGCCATCTTGTTGGCCAAAGGTGACAGGGGCAGTCCACAGTCAATGCATGTAGTTTAGCAACACCTGTCAAAGGAGAACATGAATAGGTAATTTGTTTCTTCAAAGCTACTGTCCGAGAAATTTAATTTGCTCTTTTGGCAATTTAAGTAAGGGTGAACAAAGAGATATTAAAATGAGAAAAATTGCATTACATCAAAACTGCTCCAGGTCATTGTAATAATAGAATTATCCAAATTGACCTTCAATTGGATTTAATGGAATTTAAAAATCAATCTTATAGCAATTCAAGCTGTATGAAATTTCTTAGTGGACAGAAAAGAAGGAAACTGACATTCCTCATGTAATTATGTTTACATATATATGTATATATTGCACATCTATTACATGCAAATACATATAAATGTGTGTATACATGTATACATATATATGTTGTCTGTGTGTATTCCTTAAAAGATTCTGAATGAGATATTTTTTGCTATGGTTTGAATATGGTTTGTGCCCACCCAAAGGTTCATATGTTAGGAATTTGGTACTTATAAGAGGTAGGTCTAGTTTGAGGTCCCTGTGTCAGCTAGGGTATACCCACAAAAGTGACTATTGGACTCTGATATCTCCCCTCCTAGTTTGGAATGTAATCTCTTGATTGATCCTGCATATGCTCAAACATCTGCCCTTTGTGCTGAAGTCCTCACCTAAATGGATTTTATGCAGATGCCACATCCTTGAACCTCCAAAACTAAGCTAAATAAACCTCTTTTTCTTAATAAATAGACTGAATCAGAGCTATGAATTGAATATGGATAGTGTCCTCCAAAAATTCACATGTTAAAGCCTGGTCCCTTGGGTAGAAGTATTGGGAGGTGTGGTGGACTTTTAACAGTTGGAGCCTACTGAGTTTCCTTATGTCATTGAGGACCTGTTTTTGTTTGTTTGTTTGTTTGTTTGTTTGTTTGTTTGTTTTTTGCAGTACTGGGGATTGAACTCAGGGTCTCGTGCTTGCAAGGCAAACACTCTACCACCTGAGCTATCTCCAAGCCCTGAGGACCTGTTTTTGAAAGGCCCCATTCCTTTCCTCCTCCTCTCTTTCTTCTGTCTGGTTCTGGAAGTGAGAAGTTTGCTCTAATACACACCCCCTGCCATCACCACTTGGCACCATCACCACTTGGCACCCTCACCAGAGGTCCAAAGCAGTGAGGCCAACTAATCTTGGACTAGAAACCCCAGAACCACAAGTCGTACAACCATCTCCCCTTTATAAAGTGAATTGCCTCAGGTATTTTGTTGTAGTAACATGAAGTTGGCCAAGAGTCAGGTATTTTGCATGAGTGATGAAAAGCTGACAAATACAATACAATAGATAGACATATTATAATTTTCATTTTTACATAAGGATACTAAAATTAATACTTGTTCAAAGCAATATAATAAATCATTGACATTCCTGATTTTAGTTCATTTCCCTGGGTTAGTGTGCAAAAAAAGAATTTTAGCTAGGTCAGTTCGCTTCTACAGTCTATGTTGCTTCTTATCCACTTATTTGACACTATGGGTATGTCCATTTTTATCTAGCTGCCTATAGATATGAGGGTAGGTAAAGACATGGGTGTGAACATTGCAGAATTAAACATCCGCTTTAAGTTATAGTAATTTTTTTAAAAAAATTTAGTTGTCAATGGATCTTTTATTTTATTTATTTATATGCAGTGCTCAGTATTGAACCCAGTGCCTCACACATGCCAGTGAAGTGCTCTACCACTGAGCTACAGCCCCAGCTCCAAGCTTTAGTGTGTGTTTCTTTTAAACAGGTAGTTGACTGATACCACTTCAGATATGTAAGTACATCTTGATTGGATTTGTGCAAAGTTCTGGGTTATATTTGAAGACATGGGACAATTGAAGAGTTTTGCTGAATACGGACTTGATGGAACACCTATAAGTCATGGTGTCTCTTTGAGGATCAGTACACGTTCCTTCCTGACTCCCTCAGAGCACAACATGAGCATCATGATTACGTGTCCTAACATCTTTTAGCTGGGTAATCAACACTCACAACATATTGTAACTGCTCGATTGTATTACACAGAGGAAATACTTTGCTCCATAACTCATCCCTCTCTTTATTATTTATTATGTTTTTAAAGTATTTATGACAAAATAATTTATGACAAATTGTAGAAAATAATGTAACAATCATAAACTTGCCACCTAACTTAATAATTCAAATACAGATGAAGCCCCCTTGTTACTTTATCTTGACTCCATTTTCTTTATACTGCTCACCCAACTCACAACTTAACCAGAATTGGCCCCTATCCTAAATTTGGTAATTATCATTCCTATTCATACTTTTTTTAGTTTACCACACATATATCTATACTTAGAAACACTACACAATAGTGTTTTGTAAGGTTTCTTTTTGGGGTTTGTGTGTGTATACATATGAGACTAGAGATTGAAACCAGAGGCACTCTACCACTGAGCTACATTCCCAGAACTTTTTATATTTTTTTTTATTTTAAGGCAGGATCCTACTAAGTTGCCAAAACTGGCCTTGAACTTACAATCCTCCTGCCTCAGTCTTCCAAGTTGCTGAGATTATAGGTTTGCACCATCATACCCAAATTTCTTTTATAAAATTTTAAATTTTATGTAAACAATGTGCTGCAAATTCTTTTGAGAACTTCTACATTGTTGTTCAACATCGTGTTTTTAAAAATTATCAATTCATACTAATATGTAAACTATAGAGTTCATTCATTTTCACTGCCATATATACATTTAATGAGAAAATCACAAATATTTTATTCACCCTTTAATTGAAGGACTTTTAAGTTTTTCCTTTTACAAACAATTCCAAAGTTAGCATCTCTGTTCAAGCCTCATTTTGGACATGCAGAGTGTTTCTCTGGTGTATATATCTAGGAGGAGATTTGCTAAGTCATAGGGTTTATGTATGTTCAACCCTGCTAAATAATGCCAAATCAATCTCCTTACTCTTTTAATTTCCTATTTGTTACTAAGTATGGGATATCTACTACTCTTTAATCATCTTTTATATTCATCCCAACATCAGAATTTGGATTGCACTGGATCCTTATTCCAACTAGAATTTTTAATGATCCCTCTTCCCTTCTCTTCCCTCCCTCTTTCCTTCTCTCCTCCCCTTCTCTCATATGCATTTCTCCTGAGGAAATTTTGAACTAAATTGTCATTGAGTAGGCCAATGGTATCTATGCAAGTCATACAAGAGATAAAATAAATAACTTCCTTAATAAAAGCTACTACCCAATGGTTACCTATTTACTTTTTAACTGTCAGGTATTGTATTGACACTCTCATTTAGCCTCATAATAACCATACAAAATTGCTATTTTGATTCATTTTTACATATAAGTTGTTCACAGGCATTAATTTGCTCAAAGTTACAAAGTTAGTAAGAGCCAAACCTAGTTCTACCTGATTGTAAAATCCATGGTATTTCCATGATTCCACTTTAATCTAACGTTACAAGATGCTTTCATATTTGATCAAATGTAACTTATTGTCTTTGCATTACACTATGGAACTAGACTATTATTTGTCTTATTTTACAAACTGGGAAATGGATATTCATAGAAAATATATAATCTGCCAAAAATTATATAGCTAATGACAGGTAGCCCTAGAATCTGAACCCGGGATTTTGGACTCCTATGCCAGATTTTGTTCTACTACCCAATAATGCCTCTTAAGAGAAAGATTGATGACATAGTGTTGGGCCAGGGCATATTGTGCAAAACAGCACCTAATTAAAGAATTTGCAAATCCTCCCTGCATTTGATAGGGAAAATTCCATCTCTAATTTCATAATCTTCATATTGCAAATTTACCTTTCATATAAGCATAACAGTAATACAGTATTAGGGGCCCTGCCTGCTCCAGTACATTCTAATCATAATTATAACTACAATACCTTCTTTTTAAATATGGTCACATACTAAGGTAGTAGGGATTAGACTTTAGCACATGAGTTTGGGGGAACACAAAAATCATGTAATAATTTTTTTTCTCCTGGAAGTGATTGGTAAGGCAAGGTCTGAGTGGAAGTGGGGGAAGTATTTCTGGGAACAAATTGGGGCTTTCTACATTCTCAGTCTGATGCAGGTATGGTAAATCTCTGGAATTAAATGATATAGAAAAATGGAAAATATCAACAAAACTGAGATCTGGTTTTTAAAACAGATCAACAAAATTTACAAGTCATTGCTTAGATTAACTAAGGAAAAAAGATTCAAAAATTTTAAGTTAAAAAAGGAAAAAGAGACAGTACAACTGTTATTATAGAAATTTAAAATATTATGAATCTACTATGAACAATTATATTCCAGCAAATTGGATACCCAAGAAGAAATGAATTAATTCCTATAAACATACAACTTACCAAGGTTGAATCATGAGTGAATAGAAAATCTGAACACAACTATAACTTGTAAACTGAATAATTTAAGTAGTAATCTAAAACCTTCCAACAAAGAAAAGTCCAGGACATGATGGCTTCATTTGTGATTTATTCCAAATATTGAAAGAAATATTAATACTAACTCTTCTCAAAATCTTCTAAAAAATTGAAAAGGAATGAACACTTCAAAATTCATTTTTGAGACCAGAATTACCTGATACCAAATATAGGTGAAATATAATTTTTACAAACTATAGGCCATGGGCTGGGGTTGTAGCTCAGTGGCTTGATATCCACTTGCAGAAAAATAAAATTGCAGCCTTATATCATATACAACAATCAAATTAATATGGATTTCAGACAAACCTGAGACATGATACTGTAGTACCATGCAGAAAATGTTAAAAATCTCCTTGACATTGGTCTTGCAATGATATTTTGGATATTATCCCTAAAGCAGACGCAATAAGAGCAAAAAATAGACAAACTGAACCACATTAAATTAAAAACCCTCAGCACAACATATGAAAAAATTCAACAAATTTAAAAGGCAGTTAACAGAATGAAAAGGCAACCTGCTGTATAGAAGAAATATTTGTAGATGATATAACTAATGAAGGTCTAATATCCAAATAAAGGGCTTCTACAACTTAATAGTAAATAATCATGGTAGTAACAATGATAACCTGATTTTAAAATGGGAAACAATCCTAAGTTAATGTTTCCAAATGACCAATAGGTATATGAAAAGATGATCAACATCACTAATTATCAGGGATGTGCAAATCAAAACCACCATGTGATGTCACTGCCCACCTATTAGCATAGCTATGATCATAAAGATGAAGTCTAAGTGTTGCTGACGGTGTGGAGAATAAGGAACCCTTATACACTGCTGGTAGAAATGTAAATTGGCACCGTTATTATGAAAAATCATAGGGAGGGCTGGGATTGTAGCTCAGCAGTGGATTGCTTACCTTGTGCATGTGAGGCACTGGGTTCAATCCTCAGAATCACATAAAAATAAATAAAATCAAGGTATTATGTCTATCTACAACAAAAAAATCATTTTTAAAAAACCATAGGGAGATTCCTCAAGAAATTCAAAATAGAACTAGCATAATATTGATCAATTCCACTTCTGACTAGATACTAGAAAAATTGAAATCAAGGTCTCAAAGAGTTATTGGCATTGTCATGTTCATTGCAGCAGTATTCACAATAACCAAGAGGTATAAACAACCAGAATGTTCAAGGACAGATGAATTAACAAAGAAAATGTGATATGTACACACAATGGAATATTATTCAGCCTTAAAATATAAAACAAGGAAATTTCATCATATGCTGCGATATGGATGAATCTTGAGGACAATAGGGTTTCAGTATAATAACTGGGTAGCAACTTAAAAAGCTGCAAGATGCACAGAAGACTATATAGGAAGTACAAGTCCAAAGGGGAGAAAAAACAAAGGCATAGAGTACTCTGAAGCCTTTGGCACTTGTAACTACACAAACTTTAAGAGCTGCTCCAACTCCTAGGCAGATTAACATAAATCCTCAGTGCAGACTTATTTATCTCAATTCCTATTTCCCAGTACATGTCTGATTTTTAACACAAAACTACAATGAATGCCAAAAAGCAAGAAAAATACAGTATGAAAAGACAAACAAGCATCAGAACCACAGTTAGATAAGACACAATTGTTGAAATGACAAAACAGGGGATTTAAGCTAATTATAATTAATTTATTAATGGACCTCACAGAAAGAATAGACAACTTTCAAGTTATGAAAATGTTAAAAGTTAAACTGACTATATTATTAGCACTTTAAAAACAGATGATTTACAGAGAAATGCAAATCAAAACTACACTAAGTTTTTATCTCACTCCAGTCAGAATGGCACTTATCAAGAATATGAATAATAAATTCTGGTGAGGATGTGGGGGCAAAGGTACACTTATACATTTTTGGTGGGACTGTAAATTAGTGCAACCACTTTGGAAAGCAGTATAGCAATTCCTCAAAAAAGTAGGAATGGAATCACTATATGACCCAGTTATCCCACTACTCAGTATCTATGCAAAAGATCTAAAATTGGAATACTACAGCAATACAACCACCTCAATGTTTATAGCAGCAGAATTCACTCTTGCAAAATTATGGAATCAACCCAGGTGCCCATCAACAAATGAATGAATTAAGAAATTGTGATATATATGTATGATATATATACACACACACAGTGGAGTTCTATTTAGTCATAATGAAGAATGAAATTATAATGTTTGCTGGTGAATGCATGGAAATAGAGAAAATCATACTAAGTGAAATTAACCAACCTCAGAAACTCAAAGGTCAAAAGTTTTTTCTCATTAGAGTAAAATAAAGGAAAGGGAGAGGGAAGGATTGGATAGAATAAAGATAAAGGGGAAATCAGTAGTGCAGAAGAAGGTGATCATTGAGAGGCAGAATGAAGTCTTTAAAAATCATGTTATATGTATACATAAATATCCCACAGGGGACTTCCCCTTTATACATAGGTGCAAAGAATCAATCGAATAGAAATAAATAGATGTGCTAAAAGAAGTCTAATAGAATAGATGAAGGAGAACGGGGAAGTGGAGGGAGGACGGAGGGGACAGGGGGCAAACATGAACTGAAATTGAATTCCATGCATGTATGAGTTGGATGGGATGAACCCAACTACTGTGTATAACTATAAAGCTCTAATAATAAATACATTTAACAAGTGAATGGTCTAAAAATAAAAATTAAGGACACACATGATCAAAGGGGTTTAAAACAACTCTCTTTTACATGAAACCAAATTTAAATGTAAAGACTCATATACACAAAAATTAAAGGTGT
The DNA here is from genome assembly GCF_902686455.1 of Sciurus vulgaris. Taxonomy (NCBI): domain Eukaryota; kingdom Metazoa; phylum Chordata; class Mammalia; order Rodentia; family Sciuridae; genus Sciurus; species Sciurus vulgaris. The sequence goes on along the minus strand of NC_136471.1, from coordinate 8,857,950 downwards.
TTGAAAAGACATAACACAGTAATCAACTATGAGAAGAAAACTCAAGTCTTTCAATAGGCCTCTGTCCCTGGAATGGGACCTTCACATGTGTTTCTTAGTTTCCTGTCTCATTTATGTGAGACAAAAATTCTAACAGGATATGGAGTGGGTAGCATGCTTTCCTTCAGATGGGAAAAGTCTGTCTTAAAGTCTATTCTCTTGAAGAAATATTGGTTAATGAAGAACCCTGTATATAATTCCCAATGACTATTTTCCCCGTCCAGTGCAATAAACAAAAGAGGATCTTTTTCAGATCCTCACTGTAAGAAACTGGTGGGCTTCCAGGAGATAAAACCATTTAATTTATAGGGGCTTCTCTAAGCAACAACCTCTACAAGTTTTGCATTCACACGGGTCCATATTCAGCCTCCAGAAATGCTAAAAATTATCACTTGTGTATTATTATAAGCTTTTGGCTCTAGTAGATTCTTATCCATGTAAGTAGACCTCAACTGTGTCTATCTGGATTTGCCTGTATCTACATTTATAGATGGCAGTTTGCCCTGAAAACTTGGTTTTCTGACGGGTCAAAGAAATTGATGTTCAATTTGCCCAGAATTTTCTTGTCATATGGATGGGTGTGAGCACATTCAAACTCTTTACATGTCAATGCTAAAACCAGAAGTCTTCCTTTCCATTCATCCTAAACCTAATCCAATCTGACTTCTGTCTTCATTGAAATATCATTTATCAAGGATATAAACAACAACATGCTGCCAAAGCTAATGGATACTTTTCTCTCATCATGAGATTTCAGCTTCATTCTACAAGAATGAGTAGTCCTTCCTGTAGTTTTTGTGACACCCCACCTCTTGAAATTCCTTCTACTTCACTGGCTATATTTCATCATTTCCCATTGATGGTTTCTTCTCCTTTAACGGAGCCCTGCATATTGATATTCTTTAGATCTTAATACAAGGCTGAAATTTTATTCTTTGTTTTATTCATTCCTTGTTTTAATCCCATATGCCTAAATATGCATTTACAGTTTGTAGCTCTAGCACCAACTTCTCTGAGCTGCATGTCATGTTTATGAATTAAATTGTATATTTCATATTTTCTTTCTGGTGTTTTAGAGGTATTACTTTTGAATGAAAAATTTAGTGTACTAGGAAGTCAATGCTTAGATTGTAAACTGATAAAAACATCTCTGATTTGCTGGTATTGTGATATTCTTGACTTCTCTATGCAAGGTTGGAAGATGGGACAAGTGATATGCTCTGGTGTGGCAGAGCTTTGCAGGTATTAAAGGGACTACATAAGTTCATGAAAATTTTCCCAGGATGCAGGCATTAAAGAAGAGATCTGGGCTCTAGCAAAGGCACTTGATTAAAACTCTCCTTTCTAAGCTAAAATACAACTAAAAGGGGGGGAGGATAGGAGTAATGTTCTCATGTATATTTTTGAGCACACACTTTGGAATTAATAATAAGTGAAAGGGGTGTTAAATTTCAAAGACAAATAATATACTTTTTATGTTATAATATTATTGGAATGGTACATTATAACTGGATGCACATCACATAGCCTCGTGTGCTCAATGTGATTAGACAAACCAACTAAGCATAATTAATGAATAGAAAGAACAGAAGTCAATTTTTTAACTTAATATGTATTTTGGCCTCAGGAGAAAACTTAATTATAGAAATGTCTGTAATATTTCAGAAGCTTCTTGGAACAATATTAGTCACCAATTAAAGGCCTTGAGAGACTGAAATGCCCTTCATATTGGTCTGTAATAAATTCATAAGAGCAGCACTAAAGGATGGAGAAGTAGCTTCACAAAGAGGCAAGCAAAATTTTTCTGATAGTCCAAAATTTTCCTCATTAAAGTCTCAACCATGTGCCACACTGATCTATTAGGCCACTGAGTTAGCCTATATTAAACAACAAAATATGAAAGATAGGTGACAGAACATTTTGAGATATTTCAAGATACCTTATCTCTCTTTTATCCCTTACTTCTCCTTGTAAAGGGGAAAGTGGAGGTAAAACATAAGTAGGCCCAGGAAAATACCTATTAGAAGTGAAAATTTCAATTTTCTGCCTTTGGTCCTTGCATTCATTTCCTTGGGCTTCTATAGCAAGTAACACACACAGGGTGGCTTCTAACAATAAAAATTGTCTCAGAGTTCTAGAGGGTAGAAATACAAAAGTAAGGTGTCAATAGGGATGTGATCATTCTGAAAACTGGATAGTAAAATAATTCCTTATCTCTTTTTGGTTTCTGATGGTGATAAACCATCAATCCCTGGTATTCCTTCTCTTGCAGTTGCATCCCTCCAATAGGCCTTTGTCATCACATGGCACAATTCCTGTATATATATTTTGTCACGTGATCATTTCCCACTTTTATACACCAATCATTTTGAATTCAGGGTTCAGTATAATGACCTCATCCTAATTTGATTACATTTATAAATATCCCATTTTCTGGACATTGTCATATTTTTAAACATTGTTCTTTTGGATTTTTTCTCTGTCCCTTGCTTCCTATACTGTCAATGTGCTAATGTAGGACTGGAGCAGCATCTGGGTCAGAGTAGCTCTGTTCCTACTTTGGAAAGAACGTATAGTAAGGGGTGAATTTTTCCACCATTTGACCTAGTTATCCCACTCTTTGGTATATATCTAAAGGAGTTAAAATCAGCATACTACAGTGATGCAGCCACATCCATGTTTATAGAAGCTTAAGTCACAATATCTAAGCTATGGAACCAAACTAGGTGCCCTTCTACAGATGAATGGATAAAGAAAATGTAGTATATATACACAATGCAATATTACTCAGCCATAAAGAAGAATGAAATTATGGCATTTGCCAGTTAATGGATGGAGCTGGAAACTATCATGCTAAATGAAATAAGCCAAACCCCAAAACCAAAGTTTCAATGTTCTCTCTGATATGCAGATGCTAACACACAACAAGGGGAAGGAGGAGGGGAAGAACATAAGTTCAGTGGATTAGACAAAGGGAAATAAAGGGAAGGCAAGGGATAGGAATAGAAAAGACAGTAGAAGGAATCTGACATTACTTTTCTATGTACATATATAAATATACCACAGTGAATCCCAACAATCACGTACATCTTGAAGACTGGGATCCTGATTAGAATAAGATATAATCCACACTTGTGTGTGTGTGTGTGTGTGTGTGTGTGTGTGTACATGTATACATATATATTTTTACTGTTATGTATAACTAAAAATGACAAAAAAGAAGTGAGCTCTCAAAGCTCTCAAAGCTCTAAAAGACTTGAACTGAAATACCATGGATGGCATTGGTAGACTCTCTCCTTGTAGTTCAGAATAAATATTCACATTTGCTAAGTCCAAGAGTAAGAAAGCAAGACATAGTCTTGAAACAGGGCAAAAAGCAACTTTTTGCAACTCACATATGATCTATCTGAACTGACCATAATAGGAGAGAGTTCCCTGGTATTATGGTTTGGATCTGGAACGCCCCCTGTCAAAGCTGATGAATTTAAAACATGGTCCCAATGCAGCAAGTTTCAGAGGTAGGGTTCTTAGGCAGTGAGTGGATTATAAGAACCAAATGGATTAATCCATTAATATCTAAATTGATTACTGGGAGGTGGGACCCAGCTGGAGGAAGTGGGTTACTGTGGGTTCTTCTTTCTGGCTGCCAATAATTGAGCAGTTTCAGCTACCATGCCCTTCTGCCATAATATTCTGTATCACCTCAGGCCCAGAGCTATGGAGTCAGCTGACTGAGGCCTCTGAAACTGTGAGCCAAAATAAGCCTTTCCTCCTTTAGGCTGTTTGTGTCAGACATGTAGGTCACAATGATGAAAAGCTAACTAACATACCTGGGTCTCAGGGTCAAAACATTACATAATATTTTTTATAATCATTCACTAGAAATAATGGTTGAGTTGAATGAAAAACTCTGATTTTCTCTTTGAAACTTTGATAGCTTCAAATGGACAAAGTTTGACCTGAATTGGAGTTAGCAAAACACAGTTCAAGGTATATACATGTGTGTGTGTGTGTGTGTGTGTGTGTGTGTGTACATATATATACGTGTGTGTGTGTATATATATATATATATATATATACACGATAAAGTGAGACATTCTGAAGTTATCTATGGCAATCTGAAAGGGACATGGTGAACAGAAAAACTAAACACAAAAGTAGACATGGGAGGAGCTATTAAAATGTATGAGACTGAGTGGCTACGTGAATTAAAGTAGGCAATAAAATTTTTCTAGTAGTAGATGTTTAAAATGCTCCTATCTTGCTGGAGGCAGAAAAATGCCTCCCCACAAAGATGTCCACATTCTAGTCCCTAAAAACTTTGAATATGTTACCACATGGAAAAAGAACCTTTTAAAGTATTATTAAGTCAAGGATGTTGAGATGGGGAAATGATCCTGAATCATCCATTATATCCAATGAAATAACAAGGGTCCTTATAAGGATGAAAGCGGGTCAAATTCAGAAGAAGAAAATGGGACAACAGAAGTAGAAATATGAGTGATTTGCTTTGAAGAAGGATATAGGAGTAATTAGCCAAGGAATGCAAAATGTTTCAAGAAGCTGAAAAAATTGCAAGAAAATGGATTATTCCTTTGAGCCTCCAAAAGTAAACAAACCAGCTGCAGTCTTGATTTTAGTGAGACTGCTTTCAGTTTTGTGGCCTCCAGGATCATAAGATAATAAAGCTGTTGTGTTTTAAACTAAGTTTGTAAAAATTTATTACAACAGAAATTGGAAACTAATGGAATCAGACATATCCAAATGGTGAATTTGACATTTTTCATATTACCAATAACTACACCATTCCTTTATGTCCTTCCAGCATAATCAAATAGGTTAAATCAAACATACTAATACATATTTGTATGTGAGTAAGGTTTGTGTGCATATGTACCTGTGGCAGTTGATGAGCAGGCTGAGAGGCATTATTAGACCATTGCTAAACAGAATGCAATAGCCAATATGCAGGCAGGTGCTGTGAGATGGTCTGAATGCATAAGACACCATTGACAGCCCAGAAAATTAGGGGAGGGCTTTTGAAATCTGGTGCTATAATAGAAACCCGTAGAGGTGATTTGTACAACCTTTCTAAGAAAGAGAGATTTAAACAGGAATTTCTCACTGAAAAATAAAGTCAAATGTAGAGAGAGGCAAGAACTGACTGGGTGATGATTTTCAGCTTTATGTAAATTTTTGTTTTCATAGCTTCTCTTTGTTGAAAATATTTTGCTATAGGAAAGAAATATATTTGATGGACTGATTGATGGATGGATGCAAACATGAATGTTTCTTCATCAAAGACAACTAGTTACCTTGGAATTTTAAAATCTCAAATCTATTTGCATCTTCTGCAATAATTGTGGTTTCTGAGAACTCTGTTATAATATAGCACCAAAAATGGATACATCTTTAGGTAGGCATTTATACACACCACAAAAGGACTTCAGAAATTTTATACTTAATAGAAAATTTAAATTATCTAAATAGAGTATGCTATTTTAATTACCAGAATAGTTGAAGGTACACATTTTAGAGCCATGGTGAAATGATACCTACATAACCAATTGGAATGAATCAAATTGTGTATTGCAATATTAAACAAAATGGATATTTCAATGGATATAAAGGTGATTGGAACATAATTCTGGGAAGTTTAAATTCATTTTGGGGAAAGACATAAGCTTTATCCCATTGAATATGAATGTGTATGCAGTGCATTTTCTGTCTCTGCTAACTGAGAGGCAGTGTACAGTGAGAACCAAGAATTTAGTGCTAATCTCTCTGGTGCCTATTTTGCATCCAACATTAACTGCCATTTCCCCTAACGGCTATCACAGTGCCTTCCACATTGTAGAAGCAATTTAATAATTATTCATAAAATAAAAGAAGAAATATAGTTATGAAAGATTGGCATTTATTATTTGTTGTAACAGATTCATTTGATTTAGAATAGTATCCAATTACACATTTTTTTTCTCTAAGATGCCATCTCTAAATATAAAGGAATATTGTTGAATGAACTTATATATTGGTTTCTTATATATTGGTTTCCTTTCCCTGCTGTAAAAAAGTTAACTGAAATATTGTAGTTTAAAAACAAATTTAATATCATTCTGGAGTGCAGAAGTACAAAACGTGTCTCACTGAAATTATATCAAACTGTTACTGGACCTGCATAGGAGAAATCCATTTCTTGTTTTTTCCACCTTCTATGTGCTTCTCACATTCCTGGGTACATGACCCCTTTATCTTCAGTGCCAGCAACATATCATCTTCCAACCTCTCTGACTCTGACCTTCTGCCTTTCTCTTATAAGAACACTTCTCATTACATTGTGCTTGCTTATATAATCTAGGGTAATCTTTTTATCTCAAGATCATATGATTAGCAAAATTAATTCCATGTACCCCCCTTAATTCTCCCTTGCCATATAATTTAACACATTCAAAAACTCTAGAGAACATAACCTAGATATCTTTAGGAGAGAAAATTTTCTGTTTAGTACAACTTCTCAATCCTTCTGTATTTCCTGGGAACTGGATATCAGTACCCATCCAGTACCCATAAAAATATTTCATCCATATAGTAGCAACAGGGACTTCTAGAAAAGCAGGCTCATATAACAGTACACTCCCATCCAAAACTTACTTCTTTGTCACAGTTTATACCATAAAGAGATAGACTAATGACATCGTTTGTGTAAATGTTTATTTCCTAGATATTTCAGGGTTGGGAATGAGATTCCAACTTCACCCTGTTTAAATGATACAGGCATGAAGAGTGTCAGGTAGAGAAATATTCCTCACAGCTATTTCAGCTCCTAGTTCCAGATCATTGCAGAGGACTGGTTACACACTTGTCCTTTGGATCCATGAGACACTTAATAATTATTATAATTATTTACCCTTTTCATTTAAGCTAATTAGAATATACTCTAGTTACAACCAAAAGTATCATAAATAATAAAATTCATATGATATTTTACCTAACTTGTCATATAGTATATAGGTACTTATGAATAACTGAATGGGTAGATGAAAATATATAAGTGAAATACTTTTTCCAACATCATTTAATGGTTCATTGCTGAGACAAGAAACTTGTAATCTTGCTTTCCAGTGCAATGCTGTCTCCTTTTCATTGTGAAATTATTAGTTAAAAATAAATATCAGCTGAGGAACAACATTGGCCAAGTTATATTGTTATATTGTCTGCCTGTACAAATATGTAACAACAAATCCTATTGTTATGTATAACCATAATGCACCAATAGAAATGCAGAATAAAGAAAAATAAATATCAATATAAAATCAGTGCTAGGTTTTGAATAAAATATACCTATGTGTACTTAAATTATCAAGAAACAAATAAAACAAAAAGTCACAGATTTGGTTCTTTACTAAGGGCAAAACAGAGAAATTAAGGCAAGGAGGGGAAAGAAAACAAACTATACAGCAAATTAACATTTCCAATACTACACATGAAATCCCAGGTCGTAATATTAATAACCAAATATTTCATTTTGCTTTTAAAAACCTTATATACAGAAATTCAGTTTGAATAAACATTTTTAAAGGGCTGTACTTCTACAGTCAATAAAAGATTATTAAATTTTGAAAAAAAAATCTTATTCAGGAACACTATTCCATTTTTTTAATATATGGCATTTTTACCTGGATAATTTCTATTCCTTTCAATATCTTTAAAAATCATCTTACACAAATGGTACACCTCTACTTCATGTACAACCAGAGAAACAAGTTGTATCCCATTTGTTTACAATAAAAAATACATAAATAAAATTATCTTTCAAAAGAATTTCTATTGTCAAGCAACTGTTCCTTTACTAAAAATGTCCTTCTAATATATTTCATGTATCTTCACTTTTTTGGTGCTAATCTTGAACAGATGGCTTAATACCCCCCATCTCAAAGAAAAGGTAATTCCTGGCACTGTGGCAAGGCCCAGCAGTTTGCTTTCCAAGTCGCTACCTACTCAGTGCGATACTTATTTGCTTCAGAGAAGTGTCAGATTATTCACAATTTCCACTGTTTGAACAGCACTCTTCAGTAAAATTTCAGTGTAGAGTAGCTCATCCATAGCAGGAATTCTAAGTATTGAATATGTAGGAGAACATAAATGTGTAGAAGAAGGAGGAAGGAAATATATTGGTTTTAGAGTTGGTTTTGATTTATACTACAAAAGCCTCCTTTTTACTGTGTCAATGTATAGCAAGTATTCTCCCAATAAAAACTCATTTTTGTAGTGATTATCCACTGTGTCTCTATGTTGGCTGTCCCACAGATACCACTTTAAAAATCTCCTTATATAATCTATAATGATAATGCAAATTTAAATTCAACAAAAATGACACACAACCACCAGCAATTTTCAGAAGGTAGTGGATGTGTTGAGAAAATTTGATTTAGATAAGGTTTTTGCCTTCCAAGACATCACATTCTAATAGACGACACAGCCATGTAGACAAATGGGAATAATTGCCAGTAAATATTTGAAGCTGTGAATTATAATATGAACCTAAATTGCCATTTGTGAAATGGAGGTGTTGGACTGGAAAAGTGACTTTCACATTATTTTATGGATGCTTAGATGTGTTGATTGGAAGTGTTATAGGGTCATGGAAAAGAGTTTGGGGAAACTGAGCCAATGGGGCTCTAATAAGAAGTTAGATGTGAGAACTTCTATAATTGGTGTATCAGTAAAGACCTATGGGAAGCAATGGCCAAAAGAACAATTACAATCAAACGCTGTTTACAAAAATATGATATATTTGGATGGTAGTAACTTTTGGGTCTCTCCCAATCCAAAGAACACTCCTTGAGAAATTGTTCTGTCTTGTTCCTTACCATTTCTCCAGTATCTAGAAACTGCCTTACAAATAGTCACTCAACGAACATGTATTGAACAGGAGAGAAGGAAAAACAATTTTGTAGGTCAGGTTAATGAGACAAAAATCATATTTAATCACAACAGTTAAAAGGCCATTACAATATGTTTTCTGAAAGACTGAATAATGATAGAAGGATTAGAGAGGAGGGACCTATGAAACATTTTCTATATGGAATACATGGAATTTAGACATTGACTATATATCATAATCACATAACAGAAAAATCAAATATAGATTCAAAAGGTCAAATTAAGGAATCTGAAATGCTAATCATGATATCTGTGTAGGAACTCACTTGGATAAATGTGTACAAATGCCAACTTTATGCCATATAATGTACTAGGTTCTCAGAGCACAAAGATAAAACAGACATGGACTCTATCTAAAAGTTGTTAAGTGCTTATAAAGGGAGACAGAATTTCAATGAAATGTGCTGAGTGCTATGATAGATATTTGCACAGGGGGGCAACACACTTCCACGTATGAAAACAGAAACAAAAAATATATGAGCAGAAGCAGCTTTGCAGGAAAATGTGAGTTTGGCCCTAGTTATGATACAAAATGAGATAAAGGTCATTAGAAAATGATAAAGAGATCAATTCATCAAAAAGCTATAACTATTATAACAGTACATGCAAACAACATGAGAGCACCTAAAAAATAAATACTAATAGATCCAAAGATGTAGCTCAACTGCAATGCAATACTGTTCTTAACGATACATATTTTAACTATGTTTCTCTGACAATTAATGATATTAAGCAATTGTATAATGGATCTGTTGGTATCTATATGTATTCATAATAGAATGGTCTACTTAGGGCATTTTCCCACATTTAAAGAGTTCTGGTACCCTACTAATGAGTTGTTATTGAGTTTCTTGTTATATCAGTTCTATGTATACTTATTAACCTCTTATCAGATATATGATTTGCTAATATTTTCTCCAAATCTGTGGGTTATCTCTTCAGTCAAACAATTGTCTTTTTCTTGTGCAGAAGCTTTTTAATTTGATACAATTCGTTATGTCTATTTTTGTTATTGTTGCCTGAGCTTTGGGGTCATCTCCAAGAAATCATTGTCTCGACCAACGTGAGTGGACTGCCTTCCCTATGTTGTTTTTTTTTTTTTTTTTTTTTGAGTAGTTTTACAATTTTAGGTCTTACATTTATGTTGTTCAAGCATTATGAGTTGATTTTTCTATACCCATGAAGATAGGAGTTCAATGTTATTCTTCTGCATGTGGATATTAACTTTTCCAATATCATTAATTGAAGAGACTGCTCGTTCCCTGTTTCATAACCTTAGCGACTTTGTCAAATATCAATTAACCATAAATATATGAGTTTACTTCTGAGCTCTACTAGTCCATTGTTCTACATGTCTGTTTCTATGCTATTGCTATGCTGTTTTGATTACTATGGCTTTATAATAGTTTGAAAACCAATAATGTGATCCCTCCAGATTTGTTCTTTTTGACTGATATTTCTTTGGCTACTTGAGGACTTTTTTGGTTTCATATACACTTTATAATTGCTTTCTCAATTTCTGTGAATGACACTGGAATTTTGAAAGTGCACAGAATAATATGTAGGTCACTTTAGGTGGCATGGATATTTTAGCAATATTAATTTTTCTAATTCATGAATATGGGATATATTTCCATTTATTTATTTTTCAATATCTTTCATCAGCATTTCACATTTTTCACTGTACAGATCTTTCATCTCCTAGATTACATTTATTCCTAAGTGTTTTATTTTTTGATACTGTTGTAAATGGAAGTTTTATATATTTTTATACATTGATTTTGTACATTGAATATTTGTACATTGATTTTGTACTCTGCACCTTTCCATAATTTGTTAATTAGTTTTGTTTGGGTAAAGTTTTTAAGGTTTTTGATATATAAGATTATATAGTTGAGAAACAGAATACTTCATTTTCTATTTGGATGCCTTTAATGGCCAACAAATACATTTTTAAATATTCAACATTACTGGATTGGAATTGTGGTTCAGTGGTAGAGTGCTTGCCTAAAACATGTGAGAAACTGCGTTTGATCCTCAGCACCACATAAAAAAATTTAAAAAATAAAATTATTGTGTCCATCTACAACTATGAATATTTTAAAAATGTTCAACATTACTGATGGTCAGTGATGTGCAAAGTAAAACCCAATGTGGTATATCACCTCACATCTATTAGAACAGCTCTTACCAAAAACTGAAAGACAAGTGTTGTCAAAGATGAGGAGAAAAGGGTACCTTTGGATACTATCGGTGAGAATACCAATTAATATACCCATTCTGGAAAAGAATATGCTGGTTCCCCAACAAACTAAAAACAGCATTACCATTTAACCCATTACTCCACTTCAAATGAATAGAAATCAGTATGTCAAAGAAATATCTGCATTTCCATGTTTAATGCAATAGTACTCACAAACCCAAGAAATAGTGATAGTGTAAATGCCCATCAATAAATGAATATGTAAAAATGTAGGCATATGCAAAATGAAATACTATATAACCCCACCCTCAAAAGAAAGAATTTTGTCATTTGCAACAATATCAGTAAGTCTAGGTTACAGTAATATAAATGAAATAAACCAAGCACAAAAATAAGTGTCACATGATCACACATTTTTATGGAACCTAGTGAAGTTGATCTCCTAGAAGTAGAGCTTAGAATGGTGGTTACCAAAGCTCTATGTTAAAAGGGGATATGTTTGCCAAAATATACTAGATTTCAGTTAAATACTTGCTGATCATAGCAACAGCATAGTAACTACCTAAAGTAAATTACTGTATATTTCAACATTGCTAAAGAACAGATTTTAAATGTTCTCACCATGAAAAAGTGATAAATATGAGGTAATTAATATATGAATTACACTGGCTCAATCATTCCACAATGTCTACAAGTATCATAACATCACATTTTACTGCAAGAATATGCAAGATTATTTTTGAACTTTTTAAAATGTTAACTAGGAAATAATAATAGAAAATTTTAACACCACACTTTCAATAATAGATAGATCACCCAGAGAGAAGATGAAAAAGGATACATTATATTCAAACTACATTTTAGACCAAATAAACCAGATTGGCATACAAAGAATATTCCATTCAAAAGCAAATGAATAAAGTTTTCTCAAGAGCACACAGGACATGGTCCCAAATATATTATATGTTAGACCACAAAACAAGTATTAACAACTTAGAACACTGAAATTATATGAAGTATATTTTTGACCACAATGATAGGAAACTGGAAATAAATAACAGAGAAATTCACAATTTTCGAAGATTGCAGAAATTAGATAGCACACTTCTGAATATTCGGGTCAAAATGAAATTAAAAAGTGAATTAAGAATACTTCAGAAAAATGAAAATGGAAACACAACATAGAAAAACTTATGGTGCTCACTACCAAAAGTGCTAAACAGATTTAATTCAATTCCTCCTAAATTTCCAATGACATTCTTCATAGAAATAGAAAAAACAGTCATGAAATTTATTTGGAAAAATAAGTAGGCCCAGAATAGCCAAAGCAATTCTTAATAAGAAAAGTGATGCAAGAGACATCAAAATATCAGACCTTAAATTACACTATAGAGCTATAGTGTCAAAAAGAGCATGTTACTAACACCAAAATAGGCAAGAAGACCAGTGGATCAGAATGGAAGTCACAGAAACAAACCCACAAAAATACAATTATCTCATACTAGACAAGAGTGCCAAAAACAGGCATTGGGAAAGAAAGACAGCCTCTTTCACAAATGATGCTGGGAAAACTGGTAATCCATATTTGGCAGAATGAAGTTTAACCCCAATCTCTCACCCTGCACAAAACCCAACTCAAAGTGGATCAAAGTGAATCAAAGGTATTAGATCAGAAATTCTGCACCTACTAGAAAAGAACATAGGCCCAGCACTCCATCAGGTCAACATAGGAACCAACTTCCTTAACAAGACTCCTAAAGCACAAGAAGTAAAATCAAGAATCAATAAATGGGATGGTATCAAACTAAAGAGCTTCTTCACAGCGAAGGAAACAATCAAGAATGTGAACAGAAAGCCTATAATGGGATAAAATCTTTGCCACCCACACTTCCTATAGGGCATTAATTTCTAGGATGTACAAAGAACTCAAAAAGCTTAATGGCAACATAACAAATAACCCAATCAATACACTGGCAAAGGAACTGAACTGGATATTCAAAGAAGAAATGTGAATGATCAACAAATATATGAAAAAATGTTCACTATCTCTAGCAATTAGAGAAATGCAAATTAAAACTACACCGAGATTTTATCTCACTCCAATCAGAATGGCAATTATCAAGAATATAAAATATAAAATCTTCAATACCCCAGATCTGCAGCGCTAGAGGGGAAGATACATGAACAACATGAAAAAACAAGGGAAGAAAATGATCCAAACGAATCTAGATTCTATAGTAATAGAATCCAATGACAGTATGTTAGAAGAAATGTCAGAAAAGGACTTCAGATTATACATTATTAAGATGATTTGCGAAGCAAAGGATGAGATAAGAGAGCAAATGCAGGCAATGAATGATAATACAAATAAGCTGAAAGAGCACCTGCAGGAAGCAAAAGATCATTTCAACAAAGAGATAGAGATACTCAAAAAAAACCAAACGGAAATCCTTGAAATGAAGGAGACAATAAACCAAATAAAAAACTCAATGGAAAGCATCACCAACAGACTAGACCAATTGGAAGACAGAACCTCAGACAATGAAGACAAAATATTTAATCGTGAAAATAAAGTCACCCAAACAGAGAAGATGGTAAGAAATCATGAACAGAATCTCCAAGAACTATGGGACATCATGAAAAGACCAAATTTAAGAATTATTGGGATTGAGGAAGACACAGAGATACAAACCAAAGGAATGAACAATCTATTCAATGAAATAATATCAGAAAATTTCCCAAACCTGAAGAATGAAATGGAAAATCAAATACAAGAGGCTTACAGAACACCAAATGCACAGAATCACAACAGATCCACACCAAGGTACATTATAATGAAAATGCCTAACATTCAAAATAAAGATAGTATTTTGAAGGCCGTGAGAGAAAAGCATCAGATTACATATAGGGGGAGACCAATACGCATAGCAGCAGACTTCTCAACCCAGACACTAAAAGCTAGAAGGGCCTGGAACAACATATTTCAAGCTCTGAAAGAACATGGTTGCCAACTAAGAATCCTATACCCAGCAAAACTGACCTTCAGATTTGAAGATGAAATAAAATCCTTCCATGATAAACAAAAGTTAAAAGAATTTACAAATAGAAAGCCTGCACAAAAGAATGTTCTCAACAAAATATTCCATGAGGAGGAAATGAAAAACAACAATGTAGGTCAGCAAAGGGAGGAACTACCTTAGAGAAAAACCACTCAAAGGAGAAACCAAGCCAACTTAAAAACCAAAAATAAGCTAAATGAATGGGAATACAAATCATTTCTCAATAATAACCCTGAACGTTAATGGCCTAAACTCATCAATCAAAAGACATAGACTGGAAGAATGGATTAAAAAGAAAGACCCAACAATATGCTGCCTGCAAGAGACTCATCTCATAGAAAAAGACATCCACAGACTAAAGGTGAAAGGATGGGAAAAAACCTACCACGCACATGGACTCAGTAAAAAAGCAGGGGTTTCCATCCTTCTATCAGATAAAGTGGACTTCAAGCCAAAGTTAGTCAGAAGGGATAAAGAAGGACATTTCATACTGCTTAAGGGAACCATAAATCAGGAAGACATAACGATAGTAAATATTTATGCCCCAAACAATGGTGCATCCCTGTACATCAAACAAATCCTTCTCAATTTCAAGAATCACATAGACCACAACACAATAATTCTGGGCGACTTTAACGCACTGCTGTCACCACTAGATAGATCTTCCAAACAAAATCCAACCAACAAAACCATAGATCTCAATATCACAATCAATAACCTAGACTTAATAGACATGTATAGAATATTCCATCCATCAACGAGCGGATACACTTTCTTCTCAGCAGCACAAGGAACCTTCTCGAAAATAGACCATATGTTATGCCACAAAGCAGCCCTTAGGAAAAGCAAACAAATATAGATACTGCCTTGTGTTCTATCAGATCATAATGGACTGAGAGTAGAAATCAATGACAAAGTAAAAAAAGGAAATTACTCCAACACTTGGAGACTAAATAATATGCTATTGAATGAAACATGGATAACAAAAAACATCAAGGAGGAGATTAAAAAATTCTTAGAGGTCAATGAGAATGATGATACAACATATCAAAATCTCTGGGACACTATGAAAGCGGTACTAAGAGGAAAATTCATTGCATGGAGCATATTCCAGAAAAGAATGAAAAGTCAACAACTAAATGACCTAACATTACAGCTCAAAGCCCTAGAAAAAGAAGAACAGAATAACAGCAGAAGTAGTAGAAGACAGGAAATAATTAAAATCAGAGCTGAAATCGATGAAATTGAAACAAAAGAAACTATTCAAAAAATTGACAAAACAAAAAGTTGGTTCTTTGAGAAAGTAAACAAAATAGATAAACCCTTAGCCACACTAACAAAGAGGAGAGAGAAGACTCAAATTACTAAAATACATGATGCAAAAGGAAATATCACAACAGACACCACCGAGATACAGAACATAATGAGAAGCTACTTTGAAAATCTGTACTCCAACAAAATAGAAATTACCGAAGACATTGACAAATTTCTAGAGACATATGCTCCTCCCAAACTGAACCAGGAGGACATACACGATTTAAACAGATCAATATCAAGCAATGAAATAGAAGAAGCCATTAAAAACCTACCATTCAAGAAAAGCCCAGGACCAGACAGATTCTCAGCTGAGTTCTACAAGACCTTCAAAGAAGAACTCATTCCAATACTTCTCAAAGTATTGCAGGAAATAGAAAAGGAGGGTAACCTACCAAATTCCTTCTATGAAGCTAATATCACCCTCATACCCAAACCAGGAAAAGACACATCAAGGAAAGAAAATTTTAGACCAATATCCTTGATGAATCTAGATGGTGAGATCCTTAACAAAATATTGGCAAACCGTAAATATTGGCAAAAACATATTAAGAAAATTGTGCACCACGATCAAGTGGGGTTCATTCCTGGAATGCAAGGGTGGTTTAACATCCGTAAATCAATAAACATAATCCATCATGTCAATAGACTTAAGGATAAGAATCATATGGTTATTTCAATTGACGCAGAAAAAGCATTTGACAAAATACAACACCCCTTCATGATCAAAACACTAGAAAAAATAGGGATAGTAGGAACATACCTGAACATTGTAAAGGCTATTTATGCTAAGCCCATGGCCAACATCATTCTTAATGGAGAAAAACTGAAACCATTCCCTTTAAAAACGGAAACAAGACAGGGATGTCCTCTTTCACCACTTCTATTCAACATTGTCCTCGAAACTCTAGCCAGAGCAATTAGGCAGACTAAAGAAATTAAAGGGATACGAATAGGAAAAGAGGAACTTAAGCTGTCACTATTTGCTGATGACATGATTCTATATTTAGAGGATCCAAAAACCTCCTCCAGAAAACTTCTAGACCTCATCAATGAATTCAGCAAAATAGCAGGCTATAAAATCAACACGCATAAATCTACAGCATTTTATATGCAAGCAATGAAACAGCTGAAAGGGAAATGAGGAAAACAACTCCATTTGCAATAGCCTCAAAAAAAATAAAATACTTGGGTATCAATCTAACCAAAGAGGTAAAAGATCTCTACAATGAAAACTACAAAACACTGAAGAAAGAAATTAACAAAGACCTTAGAAGATGGAAAGATCTCTCATGTTCTTGGATAGGCGGAATTAATATTGTCAAAATGGCCATACTACCAAAAGTGCGTTACAGATTCAATGCAATTCCAATTAAAATCCCAACAACGTACCTCACAGAAATAGAGCAAGCAGTCATGAAATTCATCTGGAAGAAAAAGAAACCCAGAATAGCTAAAGCAATCCTTAGCAGAAAGAGTGAAACAGGGGGTATTGTAATACCAGAACTTCAACTATACTACAAAACAATAGTAACAAAAACAACATGGTATTGGCACCAAAATAGACAGGTAGATCAATGGTACAGAATAGAGGACACAGACACAAACCCCAATAAATACAATTTTCTTGTAGTAGACAAAGGTGCCAAAAATATGCAATTGAGAAAAGATAGCCTCTTCAACAAATGGTGCTGGGAAAACTGGAAATCCATATACAACAGAATGAAACTAAATCCCTATCTCTCACCCTGCACAAAACTCAACTCAAAATGGATTAAGGACCTTGAAATCAGACCAGAGACCCTGCATCCTATAGAAGAAAAAGTAGGTCCAAACCTTCAACTTGTTGGCTTAGGATCAGACTTCCTTAACAGGACTCCCATAGCACAAGAAATAAAAGCAAGAATCAATAACTGGGATAGATTCAAACTACATAGCTTTCTCTCAGCGAAGGAAACTATCAGCAATGCGAAGAGAGAGCCTACAGAGTGGGAGAATATCTTTGCCTCTCATACTTCAGATAGAGCACTAATTTCCAGAATATATAAAGAACTCAAAAAACTCTACACCAAGAATACAAATAACCCAATCAACAAATGGGCTAAGGAAATGAACAGACACTTCACAGAAGAAGATCTACAAGCAATCAACAGATGTATGAAAAAATGTTCAACATCTTTAGTAATAAGAGAAATGCAAATCAAAAGTACCCTAAGATTCCATCTCACCCCAATTAGAATGGCGATTATCAAGAACACAAGCAACAATAGGTGTTGGCGAGGATGTGGGGAGAAAGGTACACTCATACATTGCTGGTGGGACTGCAAATTAGTGCAGCCACTCTGGAAAGTAGTGCGGAGATTCCTTAGAAAACTTGGAATGGAACCACCATTTGACCTAGCTATCCCACTCCTCGGCCTATACCCAAAGGACTTAAAATCAGCACACTACAGAGATTCAGCCACATCAACGTTCATAGCTGCTCAATTCACAATAGCCAGACTATTGATGCCTTAGATGCCCTTCAATTGATGAATGGATAAAGAAACTGTGGTATATATATACAATGGAATATTACTCAGCTATAAAGAATAATAAAATCATGGCATTTGCAGGCAAATGGATGAAATTGGAGAATATCATGTTACGTGAGATAAGCCAATCTCAAAAATCCAAAAGAGGAATGATCTCACTGATAAGCGGATGATGACACTTAATGGGGGGTGGGAGTGGGACAAGAATGGAGGAAGGAGGGACTGTATAGAGGGAAAAGAGAGGTGGGAAGGGTGGGGGGAAGGAAAAAAATAATGGAATGAATCAAACATCATTACTCTATGTAAATTTATGAATATGCAAATGGTATGCTGTTACTCCATGTACAAACAGAAACAATACGTGTCCCATTTGTTTACAATAAAAATAAATTAAAAAATAATAAAAATGAAAAAAAAGAATATAAGTAACAATAAATGTTGATGAGAGTATGAAGAAAAGTGTATATTTCTACATTGTTGGTAGGACTGCAATTTGGTTCAAACACATTGGAAAGCAGTAAGGAGATTCCTCAAAAACTCATGTACAGCCACAAGACTAGGATCCTAATTAGAATAAAATATACTCCATGTTCATATAAATATGTCAAAATAGACTCTAGTCTCATGTATAACTATAAAGAACAAAATTTAAAAACTAGGACAAGAACCACCTTTGACCCAATTATCCCACTCCTCGGTATATATTTAAAGAATTTTAAATCAGCCTACTACAGTGACACAGCCACATCAATTTTTACAGCAGCTCAATTCACAATAACTAAATTGTGGAACCAATGCAGGTGCCATTCAACAGGTGAATGTATAAAGAAAATGTGGTATATATACACAGTGGAATATTACTCATCCATAAAGAAGAATGACTTTATGACATTTGTCAGTAAATGGATGGATCTGTAGAGTATCATGCTAAGTGCAATAAGTCAATCCCCCCCCCAAAAAAAAAACAAAGGTCAAATGTTCTTTCTGATAGGTGGATACTGAACCACAATAAGGAGGGAGGGAAGGTGTGTAAGTTCAGAGGATTAGAGCAAGGGGAATAAAGGTAAGGGAGGAGGGATGGGAAAAGGAATGACAGTGGAAAGAATCTGACATAAGTTTCCTATGTACATATAAATATACACCACAATGAATCCCAACGTCATGTACAACCACAAGACTGGGGCCCTAATTAGAATAAGATATAATTCCTGCATGTATTATTTTATCAAAATGGACTCTACTGTCATCTATAACCAAAAAAAAAAAAAGGAAATAAAACATAGATGAATTTCAGGTTAAAAAAAGAAAAACTTAAGGGACGAATTGAAAGCAAAGCAAAGATTGCAGCAACAAATGCCAACATCAAACAAGAATAAAGATCCCAAATAAACAACCTAATGTTATACCTTAAGAAAGGAGAATAGGAAACTAAGTACAAAATTAGTAGAAAGAATAATATAATGAAAATTAGAGAAAAAGCAATGAAACTGAGACTAGAAAAACAATAAAAAATTCAGCAAAACTGAGTTTTCAAAAGTAAACAAAATTAATGAAACTTTTATTTGACTAATAAAATGATTCTCAAATGAAATCAGAAATGAAAGAGGAGACATTACAATTGATATCACAGAAATAAAAAGATTAAGTAATGGCTATGAACAATCATATATTAACAAATTGGACAATCCAGAAGAAATGGAGAAAATTCTAGATGCATAAAAGTAACCAAGACTAAATCATGAGGAAATAAAGTTAATAATGAATAGTACCAATAATAAATAAGAAAGCAAAACAGTAGTAACCAACAAAGTATGTTCCCAACAAAGAACATCTCACCACTGGATGGCATGGCTGATGAATTTCACCAAATATGTATAAATAACAACTAATACCAATCCTTTTCAAACTTCCAAAAATTGTAGAGTAGGGAAAACTATGAAACACATCTTACAACTCTATCATTGTCCTCATACAAAAGCCAGAAAAGGACATAAAGAAAGCAAGAGAGGAATGGAGGGAAGAAGGGAAATGAAGGAAGAAAGGGAATTTCAAGCCTATTTCTCTGATGGATATAGATGAAAAACTCCTCAACCAAATAGAATAAACCAAAGCCAATAGCACATTAAAGGGCTC